>NC_141542.1:33984166-34335000 GCF_021556685.1 Rattus norvegicus | reverse complement strand
ACCTAATATTATAATACTTTTAAGTGGACACAGAAACAAACTACTCAGTAAATATTTATCTTTATACACATAGATTAGAGTGTCTCTCAATGTTTATGACAGGAACTCCCTTTTGGAAGTAGATGCGGACTAATGTAGAGACCGACAACTGGCCACTATGCACAAAATAAGAGACAGTATGTGGAGTTGTCATCTCAACATGGGGCATGTGTAATATGCCTGTCTTTCTAAGGCTCGGAGATCATTATGGAGGAGGAGGCAGAAAGGTTGTGTGAACCAGAGTTAGTGAACTAGTGGAGCAAAGCAGTATCTGTTGATCATGACATGGTCATTGCACACATCAACTTCTACAAGATTGGCACAAAATCTAGCCAGCAGAACGGGAAATATAAATGGGAGAGAAACTCAGGAAGTGTTACTCATATATGAGGAAGTATTTCTTGCTTGGGGAGGGAGAGTCAGTTTTCTCTAGGAATGCCAACAGTGAAATATTATTCATTCTCCAGTAGACAGCCATAAACCCATGCACATACAGGCAGCACTAAGTGGCCTCAGTGGTGTTAAAAACAGAGCACATGGAATCAAGAGTGAATTGTCTTAGAAACAATAGTAAAAGAGTTGAAAGGGGAAAGAGGGGGGTGAATTATATCAAAGCACTTTGCATGCAAGTTTGGAATTCTCAGGAAAAAAATTAGTAAAGAAACCCTTATGGGGGAGAAGACATATCTCCCAGCAAGAATACAGAATAGATGTTTAGTTTCCATACATTAGACAGCATACTACTCTCCATATGACCTATTTGGAGAGGGATACCCTCCACTTTCACTTTTGCTTTCCAGCATCTGGTGGACATACTTGGATTGTTGATCTACTCTGTCCTAAAGGAAGGAGCCTTTCCAAACACAAACTGAATTCTAAGCCTTCCTTCTTAGACTCACTCCCCCAGTGATGCTTTATAAGGCATTTGATATGACAGTACAACTTCAAACAGTGGCCACAGAACCTCACTTTTTATTCCCTTTCATCTTCTACCTCTATAGAAAATACTCCAAACTTGCTATTATATAAGTTCAGCTAACACTTTCAACCCATCAGACTTTAACATTGCTTGTCATATCTGAAATCCTTTTTCTTGTTGCTCTTTTTCTCCAATGCTTGTTTCATTTAGGAAGTGGAATTGGGCAATAATTTATGATAAAGTACCCTGGGACACATGGCCAATGGCATGACTGCCCGAGGCTCTTAGGAGCTGAGGCAATAATTTACACTGTAGTTGAATATGTAAAAGAAGAAGCATAATCACTATATAGATTATATTGCTGTGAATTTTGTGAAATTCTCTGGTCTCATCAAAGTTAAATGTATCGGTTATACCGGGAGTCCCAAACCCGCGGATCCTGGCACGCAGCAGCTCTCTGCTCCCAAACCCTGTGGGAGAGAGACCTCACAGCCTGGTCAGGTGGGCACTCCTGAGGCTGCAGAGCAGAAGAGACCACCAACACTGCCCACCCCTGCCCACATCCCTGGCCCAAGAGGAAACTGTATACAGCCTCTGGGTTCCCGTGGGGGAGAGCCCAGGAGCAGCAGGACCCCTGCGCCTCAGACACCTCCGGAACCTGAAGGGACAGACTGGACAAACAGTTCTCTGCACCCAAATCCCATGGGAGGGAGAGCTAAACCTTCAGAGAGCCAGACACACCTGGGAAACGAGAAGAGACTGCATCTGCACACATCTCTGACGCCAGAGGAAAACACCAAACGCCATCTGGAACCTTGGTACACAGAGGCTCCCGGAAACGGCGGCAGCGCAGATCTTACTGGTTGCTGCCTCCACGGAGAGCTCTTAGGCAGCACCCGATGAGCAAACTTGAGCCTCTGGACCACAGGTAAGACCAACTTTTCTGCTGCAAGTGACCTGCCTGGTGAACACCAGACACAAGCCCACAGGAACAGCTGAAGAACTGTAGATAGGAAAAACTACATGCCCGAAAGCAGAACACTCTGTCCCCATAACTGGCTGAAAGAAAACAGGAAAACAGGTCTACAGCACTCCTGACACACAGGCTTATAGGAAAGTCTAGCCACTGCCAGAAATAGCAGAACAAAGTAACACTAGAGAAAATCTGATGGCGAGAGGCAAGCGCAGGAACCCAAGCAACAGAAACCAAGACTACATGGCATCATCGGAGCCCAATTCTCCCACCAAAGCAAACAAGGAATATCCAAACACACCAGAAAAGCAAGATCTAGTTTCAAAATCATATTTGATCATGATGCTGGAGGACTTCAAAGACGTGAATAACTCCCTTAGAGAACAAGTAGAAGCCTACAGAGAGGAATCGCAAAAATGCCTGAAAGAATTCCAGGAAATCATAAATAAACAAGTAGAAGCCCATAGAGAGGAGTCACAAAAATCCCTGAAAGAATTCCAGGAAAACACAATCAAACAGTTGAAGGAATTAAAAATGGAAATAGAAGAAATCAAGAAAGAACACGTGGAAATAACCCTGGATATAGAAAACCAAAAGAATAGACAAGGAGCTGTAGATACGAGCTTCACCAACAGAATACAAGAGATGGAAGAGAGAATCTCAGGAGCAGAAGATTCCATAGAAATCATTGACTCAACTGTCAAAGATAATGTAAAGCGGAAAAAGCTACTGGTCCAAAACATACAGGAAATCCAGGACTCAATGAGAAGATCAAACCTAAGGATAATAGGTATAGGAGAGAGTGAAGACTCCCAGCTCAAAGGACCAGTAAATATCTTCAAGAAAATCATAGAAGAAAACTTCCCTAACCTAAAAAAAGAGATACCCATAAGCATACAAGAAGACTACAGAACTCCAAATAGATTGGACCAGAAAAGAAACACCTCCCGTCACATAATAGTCAAAACACCAAATGCACAAAATAAAGAAAGAATATTAAAAGCAGTAGGGGAAAAAGGTCAAGTAACATATAAAGGCAGACCTATCAGAATCACACCAGACTTTTTGCCAGAGACTATGAAAGCAAGAAGATCCTGGATAGATGTGATACAGACCCTAAGAGAACACAAATGCCAGCCCAGGTTACTGTATCCTGCAAAACTCTCATTTAACATAGATGGAGAAACCAAGATATTCCATGAAAAAAACAAATTTACACAATATCTTTCTACAAATCCAGCACGACAAAGGATAATAAATGGTAAAGCCCAACATAAGGAGGCAAGCTTTACCCTAGAAGAAACAAGAAACTAATCGTCTTGGCAACAAAACAAAGAGAAGAAAAGCACACAAACATAACCTGAAATCCAAATATGAATATAACAGGAAGCAATAATCACTACTCCTTAATATCCCTCAACATCAATGGCCTCAACTACCCAATAAAAAGACATAGATTAACAAACTGGATACGCAACGAGGACCCTGCATTCTGCTGCCTACAGGAAACACACCTCAGAGACAAAGACAGACACTACCTCAGAGTGAAAGGCTGGAAAATAACTTTCCAAGCAAATGGTCGGAAGAAGCAAGCTGGAGTAGCCATTCTAATATCAAATAAAATCAATTTTCAACTAAAATTCATCAAAAAAGATAAGGAAGGACACTTCATATTCATCAAAGGAAAAATCCAACAAGATGAACTCTCAATCCTAAATATATATGCCCCAAATACAAGGGCACCTACATACGTAAAAGAAACCTTACTAAAGCTCAAAACGCACATTGCACCTCACACAATAATAGTAGGAGACTTCAACACCCCACTCTCATCAATGGACAGATCATGGAAACAGAAACTAAACAGAGACGTAGACAGACTAAGAGAAGTCATGAACCAAATGGACTTAACAGATATTTATAGAATATTCTACCCCAAAGCAAAAGGAAATACCTTCTTCTCAGCTCCTCATGGTACTTTCTCCAAAATTGACCATATAATTGGTCAAAAAACGGGCCTCAACAGGTACAGAAAGATAGAAATGATCCCATGCGTGCTATCGGACCACCACGGCCTAAAACTTGTCTTCAATAACAATAAGGAAAGAATGCCCACATATACATGGAAATTGAACAATGCTCTACTCAATGATAACCTGGTAAAGGAAGAAATAAAGAAAGAAATTGAAGACTTCTTAGAATTTAATGAAAATGAAGGTACAACATACCCAAACTTATGGGACACAATGAAAGCTGTGCTAAGAGGAAAACTCATAGCGCTGAGTGCCTGCAGAAAGAAACAGGAAAGAGCATATGTCAGCAGCTTGACAGCACACCTAAAAGCTCTAGAACAAAAAGTGGCAAATACACCCAGGAGGAGTAGAAGGCAGGAAATAATCAAACTCAGAGCTGAAATCAACCAAGTAGAAACAAAAAGGACCATAGAAAGAATCAACAGAACCAAAAGTTAGTTCTTTGAGAAAATCAACAAGATAGATAAACCCTTAGCCAGAATAACAAGAGGACACAGAGAGTGTATCCAAATTAACAAAATCAGAAATGAAAAGGGAGACATAACTACAGATTCAGAGGAAATTCAAAAAATCATCAGATCTTACTATAAAAGCCTATATTCAACAAAACTTGAAAATCTGCAGGAAATGGACAATTTCCTAGACATATACCACATCCCGAAGTTAAATCAGGAACAGATAAACCAGTTAAACATCCCCATAACTCCTAAGGAAATAGAAGCAGTCATTAAAGGTCTCCCAACCAAAAAGAGCCCAGGTCCAGACGGGTTTAGTGCAGAATTCTATCAGACCTTCATAGAAGACCTCATACCAATATTATCCAAACTATTCCACAAAATTGAAACAGATGGAGCACTACCGAATTCCTTCTATGAAGCCACAATTACTGTTATACCTAAATCACACAAAGACCCAACAAAGAAAGAGAACTTCAGACCAATTTCCCTTATGAATATCGATGCAGAAATACGCAATAAAATTCTGGCAAACCGAATCAAGAGCACATCAAAACAATCATCCACCATGATCAAGTAGGCTTCATCCCAGGCATGCAGGGATGGTTTAATATACGGAAAACCATCAACGTCATCCATTATATAAACAAACTGAAAGAACAAAACCACATGATCATTTCATTAGATGCTGAGAAAGCATTTGACAAAATTCAACACTCCTTCATGATAAAAGTCCTGGAAAGAATAGGAATTCAAGGCCCATACCTCAACATACTAAAAGCCGTATACAGCAAACCAGTTGCTAACATTAAACTAAATGGAGAGAAACTTGAAGCAATCCCACTAAAATCAGGGACTAGAGAAGCCTGTCCACACTCTCCCTCCTTATTCAAAATAGTTCTTGAAGTTCTAGCCAGAGCAATCAGACAACAAACAGAGTTCAAGGGGATACAGATCGGAAAAGAAGTAGTCAAAATATCACTTTTTGCAGATGATATGATAGTATATTTAAGTGATCCCAAAAGTTCCACCAGAGAACTACTAAAGCTGATAGACAACCTCAGCAAAGTGGCTGGGTATAAAATTAACTCAAATAAATGAGTAGCCTTCCTCTACACAAAAGAGAAACAAGCCGATAAAGAAATTAGGAAAACGACACCCTTCATAATAGACCCAAATAACATAAAGTACCTCGGTATGACTTTAACCAAGCAAGTAAAAGATTTGTACAATAAGAACTTCAAGACTCTGAAGAAAGAAATTGAAGAAGACCTCAGAAGATGGAAAGATCTCCCATGCTCATGGATTGGCAGGATTAATATAGTAAAAATGGCCATTTTACCCAAAGCAATCTACAGATTCAATGCAATCCCCATCAAAATACCAATCCAATTCTTCAAAGAGTTAGACAGAACAATTTGCAAATTTATCTGGAATAACAAAAAACCCAGGATAGATAAAATTATCCTCAACAATAAAAGGACTTCAGGGGGAATCACTATCCCTGAACTCAAGCAGTATTACAGAGCAATAGTGATAAAAACTGCATGGTATTGGTACAGAGACAGACAGGTAGACCAATGGAACAGAATTTAAGACCCAGAAATAAACCGACACACCTATGGGCACTTGATTTTTGACAAAGGAGCCAAAACCATCCAATGGAAAAAAGATAGCATTTTCAGCAAATGGTGCTGGTTCAACTGGAGGTCAACATGTAGAAGAATGCAGATCGATCCATGATTATCACCCTGTACAAAGCTTAAGTCCAAGTGGATCAAGGACCTCCACATCAAACCAGACACACTCAAACTAATAGAAGAAAAACTAGGGAAGCATCTGGAACACATGGGCACTGGAAAAAATTTCCTGAACAAAACACCAATGGCTTACGCTCTAAGATCAAGAATCGACAAATGGGATCTCATAAAACTGCAAAGCTTCTATAAGGCAAAGGACACTGTGGTTAGGACAAAACGGCAAACAACAGATTGGGAAAAGATCTTTACCAATCCTACAACAGATAGAGGCCTTATATCCAAAATATACAAAGAACTCAAGAAGTTAGACCGCAGGGAAACAAATAACCCTATTAAAAAATGGGGCTCAGAGCTAAACAAAGAATTCACAGCTGAGGAATGCTGAATGGCTGAGAAACACCTAAAGAAGTGTTCAACATCTTTAGTCATAAGGGAAATGCAAATCAAAACAACCCTGAGATTTCACCTCACACCAGTGAGAATGGCTAAGATCAAAAACTCAGGTGACAGCAGATGCTGGCGAGGATGTGGAGAAAGAGGAACACTCCTCCATTGTTGGTGGGATTACAAACTGGTACAACCATTCTGGAAATCAGTCTGGAGGATCCTCAGAAAATTGGACATTGAACTGCCTGAGGATCCAGCTATACCTCTCTTGGGCATATACCCAAAAGATGCCCCAACATATAAAAAAGACACGTGCTCCACTATGTTCATTGCAGCCTTATTTATAATAGCCAGAAGCTGGAAAGAACCCAGATGCCCTTCAACAGAGGAATGGATACAGAAAATGTGGTACATCTACACAATGGAATATTACTCAGCTATCAAAAACAACGACTTTATGAAATTCGTAGGCAAATGGTTGGAACTGGAAAACATCATCCTGAGTGAGCTAACCCAATCACAGAAAGACATACAAGGTATGCACTCATTGATAAGTGGCTATTAGCCCAAATGCTTGAATTACCCTAGATGCCTAGAACAAATGAAACTCAAGACGGATGATCAAAACGTGAATGCTTCACTCCTTCTTTAAAAGGGGAACAAGAATACCCTTGGCAGGGAAGAGAGAGGCAAAGATTAAAACAGAGACTGAAGGAACACCCATTCAGAGCCTGCCCCACATGTGGCCCATACATATACAGCCACCCAATTAGACAAGATGGATGAAGCAAAAAGTGCAGACCGACAGGAACCGGATGTAGATCGCTCCAGAGAGACACAGCCAGAATACATCAAATACATAGACGAATGCCAGCAGTAAACCACTGAACTGAGAATAGGTCCCCTATTGAAGGAATCAGAGAAAGAACTGGAAGACCTTGAAGGGGCTCGAGACCCCATATGTACAACAATGCCAAGCAACCAGAGCTTCCAGGGACTAAGCCACTAACTAAAGACTATACATGGACTGACCCTGGACTCTGACCTCATAGGTAGCAATGAATATCCTAGTAAGAGCACCAGTGGAAGGGGAAGCCCTGGGTCCTGCTCAGTCTGAACCCCCAGTGAACTAGACTGGTGGGGGGAGGGTGGCAAAGGGTGGAGGGTTGGTAGGGGAACACCCATAAGGAAGGGGAGGGGGGAGGGGGATGTTTGCCCGGATACCGGGAAAGGGAATAACACTCGAAATGTATATAAGAAATACTCAAGTTAATAAAAAAAAAGATTAAAAAAATTAACTATCCTATTTGAAAATTAGTGTTTTTCACATTCATTAAGTATGCATTTTAAAGGTTTTTTTTTGACAACATAACCTTAACAATTACTGTGAACAGAACAAACTAGCTTTTTGAAGTCCAAATGTTTAAACATCTCTTATTGAGAATGTGACAACGTATGATCTGAATGTACAGAGTACAATCTGTTGGACTAGTTTGACATCATAGATATCAAACATTTACACTTTGGGAGGAAATGTACTTTTTTATTCAAGTGTGGTTTGAATAATTACATTGGAAGGAATGATCTAAAGCAGGATTTATGAGTTCTTTAAGGATATCTTGTTAATGTTGTAAGAGATTATTTAAATTATAAATTACATTTGAGACCTATGACCTCCAACTGTAACAAACCACAGCCTATTCTATCATAATGGCTTCTAAAAGGACATATATAATTCTGGGAACAAAATAGTATAGAAGAACTTGTAGCAGGCCATCTTCTTAAACTAATGAGATTTATTATATTTTGTTCTCTGTTTAATTTAATTTTATAGTGCTAACGTAACTATATTTTAGTAAATATACATCTTACAAAAGATGAAATGCCACCCATTTTGTTCTAGGATGGTGAGGCTGTGCTCTCACCATTGACTTACAGATAAAAGTTCCTTTAGAAGAATTTCTTGGTGTCCAAGAAAAATGAACACTGTAATTTCCATTTTATCCATAATTTACTAGAAATCATTTGAGGAGAGAGAGTTTGGTCATGCTGTAACCCATAAGTTCTCAAGGTCCTGATTATTGTCAAACTGCGAAGCTGGGGAGGATTGCTTCTTCTAAATACAGGGATACCTTAAAAAAAGTAACATTGATAAACATTACAAACAAACTTTTGACTTGTTGATTTATTGTCTTATCCTCTCACCAACAAAGCAAAAGATAAGAGAGCTAAAAATTGTTTCCCAATGATACTTTTGAATGCTATGTAATGATGTGAATGAATGATGTCTTTTCATTGATAAGCTATTATTATAATTTTACCTATAGCTGGGATCTCCAAATTATCAATGTATTTCTTTTTGATAACAATAAAAGATATTATCAGGTATATATTTGTCTTTATTTCTAGTCTTCTCAAAGGGATACTTCAGCAGAGCAACATTGTCAGTTTAAGAAGTAGTCTATTTAGCAAAGCCAAGCCATAGAATACTCCAAAGAGGGGGAGGGGAAGAATCAGAAGAGGAGAAGAGGAAGAATGGGAAGAGAAAAAGAGATAAGAAGAGAAAAGTAGAGAAAAGCATGAGGAAGGAAATTCAGAGAGCAGCATTGAAAGATTGGAGTGGTCTACCCATAGGCAAAGGAGAGACAACACATTGCATGTTAAATATTTAATGAAAAATAATGATGTCGATGACATTTTCATGAGAGTAAATAACACATTTCTCCTCCTCAAATCATGATGATCCCTATTACTTCCCATTATCTTCCAAGGAAACTATGTGTTTCTATTTCACAAATTCATTGGTAACAGAATTCCTCAAGTGAACAATATTATGGGATTAATATAAACAACCTATTAAAAAAGTTTATGACTTACATCTATAAATATATAAAATACATCTAGATGTGTATTAATTTTAGAATCAAAAAGTAGTGTTTACAAATATTCAAGATGAATCTGTCATCATTTGTCTTCTGAGTACTTCACTGCAGAACTCTCTTGATCAACGTGGTGGCCATGGCCAGCAATGACATAATAATATTTGTTAGAAGGAATCTTTGTAAAGTGAGAAAGGTTGTATTGAACTTAAATCTGAAGTGACAGATTCTAAAATTACTTATCTAAGTAATTTTAATACTCATAAGTACAAAACTTGGTTCACATTAATACAGGACAATGAAAGTTTTTTTTTTTAATTTAGTTTAAAGATATTCTTGGGAACTGAACTGGTCACACAGCATCCTGTACCCAAATCCCATGGGGGAGAGAGCTGGACCCACAGAAGTGCGGACACTCCTGAGAACTCAGAGGATACTACTCTCTGTCCACATTCTGGACCCAAGAGGAAATTGCCTAGCGCCATCTGTGCCCACTGGGCACAGAACTTAGGAGCAGTCAGGGGCAGGACCCTTCTGGTTTCTGCCTGAACCTAGAGCTTAAGTCAATCAGCAGGAGTGCCTACACACCTGAGAGCAGAGCGCTCTGTTCCCAGATCTAGCTGAAAGAAATCAGGTCTATAGGAGGGCTGACACACAGGCCTACAGGAGGGTCAAGCCACTGTCAGAGAGAGCAAGACAAGTTAACACCAGACACAGCCTCATGGCTAGAAGCAAGAGCAGGAACCTAAGCAACAGATACAAAAACTACTTGGCATCATGAGAGTCCAGTTCTCCCACCAAAGCAAACACAGGATATCCAAAACACACTGGAAAAGCAAGATTTAGATATAAAATCACATTTTATGATGATGATGGAGGACTTTAAGAAGGGCATAAATAACTCCCTTAAAGAAATGCAGGACAACACAAGTTAACAAGGAAGCTCTTAAAGAGGAAACATAAAAATCCCTGAATTACAGGAAAACACAACCAAACAGGTAAAGGAATTGAATAATACTGTCCAGGATTTAAAAATGGAAATAGAAACATTAAAGAAAGCACAAAGGGAGACAACCCTGGAGATAGAAAACTTGGGTAGAGATCAGGAGTCATAGATGCAAGCATCACCAACAGAATACAAGAGATAGAAGAGAGAATCTCAGAGGCAGAAGATACCATAGAAAACATCAACACAATCGTCAAAGATAATATAAAACACAAAAAGCTCCTAGACCAAAACATCCAGCAAAATCAGGACACAATAAGCAGGTCAAACCTTAGGATAATAGGTATAGAAGAGAGTGAAGACTCCCAACGTCAAGGGCCAGTAAATATCTTCAACAAAATTATAGAAGAAAACTTCCTAACCTAAAGAAAGAGATGCCCATAAACATACAAGAAGCCTACAAAACTCCAAATAGATTGGACCAGAAGAGAAATTCCTCCCATCACATAATAGTCAAGACACCAAATGAACAAAACATAGAAAGAATATTAAAAGCAGTAAGGGGAAAAGATCAAGTGACATATAAAGGCAGACCTATAAGAATTACACCAGACTTCTCACCTGAGACTATGAAAGCCAGAAGATTCTGGACAGATGTCATACAGACCCTAAGAGAACACAAATGCAGCCCAGGCTACTATATCCAGCAAAACTCTCAATTAATATAGATGAGAAGCCAAGATATTCCATGACAAAACCAAATTTACACAATATCTTTCTACAAATCCAGCCCAATAAAGGATAATAGAGGGAAAACTCCAACACAAGGAGGGAAATTATACTATAGAAAAAGCAAGAAATTAATCTCCTTGCAATGAAACCAAAAGAAGAGAGACACACAAACATAATTCCACCTCTAATTATAAAATAACAGGAAGCAACAATCACTATTCCTTAGTATTCCTCAATGTCAATAGGCTCAATTCCCCAATAAAAAGACATAGACTAACAGACTGAATATGTAAAGAGGACCCAGCATTTTGTCATTTTGACAAAGACAGACACTACCTCAGAGTAAATAGCTGGAAAACAACTTTCCTAACTAGATAAGATTGATGAAGCTAAGAAGTGCATGTTGAGAGGAACTGGATAGCTGGAGAGATGGCTCAGTGGTTAAGAGCACCCGACTGCTCTTCCAGAGGTCCTGAGTTCAATTCCCAGCAACCACATGGTGGCTCACAACCATCTGTAAAGAGATCCGATGCCCTCTTCTGGTGTATCTGAAGACAGCTACAGTGTACTTATATATAATAAATGAATAAATCTTAAAAAAAGAAAAGAAAAGAGAGGAGCTGGATATAGATGTCTCCTGAGAGACACAGCCAGAGCATGTCAAATACAGGTGAATGCTAGCAGGAAACCACTGAGCTGATAACAGGACCCCTGTTGGAGGAATTAGAGAAAGATTTGAAAGAGCCGAAGGGGCTTGTAACTCCATTAAGAACAACAATGCCAACCAACCAGAGCTCCCAGGGACTAAACCACTACCCAAACACTATACATGAACTGACCCATGGCTCCAACTGCATATGTAACAGAGGAAGGCCATGTTGGGCACCAATGGAAGTAGAAACCCTTGATCCTGTCAAGGTTGGACCCCCAGTGTAGGTGAATGTCAGGGGTCTGGAAGGGGGTGGATGTCGAGGGGAACACCCTTCTAGAAGAAGGGCAGGGGTGTGCGATAGGGGGATTATGTCTGGGAGTCTAGGAAGGGAATAATATTTGAACTGTAAATAAAAATATATCAAATAAAAAATTATAAGACCAAAAAAAGAAAAAAGAAAAATAAGAGAAAATAACACTGTTTTAGTGTGCTGCTTCTGAGATTTACACAGTAAAAACCAGATATTTTTGGTAAAATCCATAGAAGATTACAAACTTCTTTCTTTCTCTTCAATTATACTTGTTAATAAAGGAAAGGAAAAATTTTTAATATTAATCAGACTGGTCAAAAGCAATCTTTGAGATTGGAGTGCAAAAATACCTTTTAAAAATTCTCGCATGTATGCTAAAAGGAATTACACACCGATCCAGGGAGAGAAAAGGTGGCCATCTATCCCATTTGTCTTAGGGCATGTACTGCACTTAGAGTGGTCTCATGCAGGAGTAGTAGGTGGAATTGCTAGTTTGATTAGGCAGGTCTGGAATTGTTCCCCATGGCCTTAGAAGCCTTGTGTTTTCAACAAGTTAAATGAGAATGCCTCTTTCTACACCGCATGTTGCAGTAAAATTAAAATAAAGTTTTTCTTTTTATCCCTACTAGTCCCAGCACCATAATGCCACATGGCATCTGTTGGATATTTTCATCTCAGTCAACAAACTATCTCACCCGCTAAGCTCCATCCCATATCACGCTGCAGATGGCTACCCTCTGAGCCCAGCAACAATCTCTGTACCATGTAGTTCCCTGTCACCACCATGTCTTAATGTCAAACACACACATCTTAATTCCATAATGGCCTAGTGTCTCTACCTCCACAAACTCTCCTAAATTCAATTAAATCACCACATGAAAGAACATACAACACAATAATCTCTGACCCAAATGATGTGATATAATTTGCTCATCTAGACTTACAAAGCCCTGTACACATCTATCCCTTAAGAATAATCATAGAATAACCTGTAGATGTGCGGAGAGAAATCTTAACCTCAGTGCCATGTTCTGTCGGCTGTTCCTTCTCTCCCCTTGCTCCAGTCTCTCCTCTTCCTCTAAAACTTTTCTCCTGCCCATCCATCCTTCTTGTCCAATGAAAGGCCTTGTTCTATCCTGTATCTGCCTTCACCTCCATAATGACATCCTTCTACACTCATATGCTTTGGTTTCATTTAGCTCCCTTTCACAGCACCCTGTACTTTGGAGGACAGTCAAAAAATGCCATTTGTGCTCTACAAGTTGCTGGATTATAAAATGAAATTAAGCAAGTCATATCATTAAATAAGAAAGAACATAAAATATTGCAATATACATATTAAAATGCAACAAATTCTGGCTCAGCAAGATTTGAAATGTCAACATGTAAAAGCGTATGCCTTTGGATTAAAAAATATAATGTGTTGTTCCTTGTTAATTCTGAGACAGTAGCATTTCTCTAGCGGTGACAAAGACAAAGAACTAGCATGTAAAAGAAAGTAAGTAATGAGTTTATGTTTTAAGATACTAACTGTGTAAATGAACAGAAGGTAGCAAAATTAGAAATTATGAACCTGGGTAACTTCTCTATGCTCTTCACTGACTTCTTGATCATATTGCCTACATTTAATGGATATCTGCTTTCTAGGACTCCCAGATGATCATGTGAACATTAATACTTCTGAATGCAGGTGTGGAACTCACAATGAAATGCATTGCTCAAACAAAGATGCGTACAATGTATGAGAATCAAGAGCCTGTGACAGATTCCCAAATGATTTTGCTTCGTGACCTGGGAGTTAACTCAGAATGTGTAATTTACCATTTCCAAGAGTTAATTGAGTAATATGATTAAGTACCATAAATATTGATGAGCTAATAAGTCCTCTTTGTGTCTTCTGAATAATGCTAAAAATTTCAGTTTGTAGATTTTGAGAGTTCAATTTTTAGGATCTTTGAAGTGTGTGTGTGTGTGTGTGTGTGTGTGTGTGTGTGTGTGGGTGTGTGTGTGTGTGTGTGTGTGTGTATGTGTGTGTGTGTGTGTGTACAAAAAGGCTAGAAAAGCACGTTGAATCTTCTGGTGCTGAAGTTGTGAGCTGCCTGATATGGATAGAGAAGACATAATTTTAATCCTCTTGGAAATGCACTGGGAGTCTAATCATTGAAGAATCACTCCAGCATTCTTGGAGCCTCTGAAAGAGGTTTTGATTTAATATTAGCCTGTACTTTGGTGAATTATTCATATGTATATAAAAGTATGCATTTTCAAGGAATAGCTTATACAAGTACATACACATATTTATTCATTATTGTATTTTAAATAACTGGGTTTAAAGATGTGATAATATAAAATTAAACATTTTATATTATTTAGAATATTATTTAGAATAAAAAACTAAAATTGTTATGATTTATACTTAGAGAAAGTTTTAGATATTACACAAAACATATCTCATATATGGAAGGTATTGTTAGGTTGGAATTAATTGGTATTACAATATTTTAACCCATTGAGAGAATGTCTAAAACTTTAAAAAGAAAATCACAGTCCAGAAGAATGTACCAGGGAAGGATGTATCTGATCAAAATGTATGTGGAATAGACTAAAAGGTCACTGCAATACTTTTTAACCAGAAAGATATCAAATAATCTCAAATTTAAAAAGAAATGGCCACAGGACTGTATGTATGCTTCACCAAAGAAGAAACAAAGTGGGGAATAAGCAAATGACAGAATGTCTGAGGTCACAGCATCAGTTTAGCATCACTAGGGAGTGCAGATTACACGTGGAATGATTTCACTACAGCTTTAGAAGAATGAGGGGTAAAATAACCTGACAGCATCGAATTCTGATAAGGAAGCAACACAGTGGAAACTCACATAAATTGTTTCAGGGAAGGTGAAATGATGTGCTCACGTCAAATAAGTCTTCGATATTCTTAAGGATAGACATAAATGCCTATTGCTGCATGCAGATTTTGCATATTGCTACAAGGAAATGAAGACCTACATTCTATCAACAAACGTTTTCAGCACCTTGAATAGCAGTTTCCAGATTTAGAAACACTTCAAATACCTCACTTTGAGTAAAAGCATAAACAGGAGTGAGTCTGCTCGGGAGATTGCTTAGTGTGTACAGCGCTTGCCAGAGCCCATCTGGTGATCTGACTTCACTTTCCGAACTCTTCATTAAGCCGGATGTGGTAAAGTGAGTTTATAAACGCAGTGGTCAACGGAAGGGCGGGGGTGTGGAGACAGAAGAATCCACGCTAGCTTCCGGAGCAGCAAACCTGATATCTGTACTGGATAAAAAAAGTGATCCTATCTCAAAAAGAGGGGAAGGCAAGGACCAATACCCAAAGTTGAGACCTCTGACATCTACCTATATGGTGGGGCATGTGCATGCCTATAGTGATATACTTAATAATTCACATACACAGAAAAACTTTTACAAGGGGATATATTTATATGATGTAATGCTACAAAGCAAACAGGATGAACTATGGGTAAAACTATAAGGCTATGCTTAGTTGATAGACCTAAAAAGATAAAATTATAATATAGGATCGTGGTTTTCGGTGAAAGAGAGCCTGGAAGCACATGATTCCAGAAGCATGACAGGAAAATTAGAAGATTATAAATATTACATATCCTGACAGTGGTAGTAGTTTCAAAAAGGTATATACATTGTAAAAACTCTATAAGTTTACAACAAAAGCATATGTTTAATTAATTGATTATTTGATTATTCCAAGTTGGTCTCTAACTTCTCATGAAGATGACCTTAAACTTTGGATCCCCTCCTCCTCAATTTCCTATATGTAGTGCTCAAGTTCAAACACAGGACTCTGTGCACGCTAGTGAGGCATAGTACCAACTGAGGTAAGTTCCAGTTCACAGTTGGGATATATCTGGGTATGTTACAAGACAAAAATCCACACACTTCCTCTCCCATTGATTACAGCACTGCACACAGTGGTCAAGAGAAAAAGCAATGTTCATAAACGCTTGGATATATAAAGTGTTGTGTACACACAAAATGGAATACTAGTCACCCTTCAGAGAGAAGGAAGTCCTGCTATAAGAAAGGGTCAAATCAGATGACATTGTTGAAATCATGCTAAACTGAAGTAACTGGGACACAAAGGTGATTCTGCAGGACTCTAATTATATGAGGAGCCTAGAAAAGCTGAGTCCAGCAAAGGCACTGGGAAAGTGCTGGAGAGGCAGAAGGTGGGAGCTTCTCTTAGTGCACACAGTCTTTAATCACACAAACAAAGTAGCACCAGAGATCCACTGTGAACCATGGTGCCTAGTGATACTTAGATTGCACTGCACTCTTGAAATTTTCCCGAGACATATCTTGTTTGAGTTAATAGGTTATTTTGAGAAACTGATATTATTTTGCTCACTCTGATTTCTGAAGCTATCAAGCAGCAAGAACTCCTGTTCTTTGGGAAACTTTGGGAGACCAAATTATTAAATATTTTTCTTATATAAAATGATATATACATATTTTATTTATTTCTTCCTAATAACTACGGTCTTGCATACAATTGAAATAAAAATGCCAGATGAAAATAAAATCAATGGATCTTTTTATGTAAAGAAGGTTTTTGTTGTTCGGTTTTGTTATGTTCCATTTTTTTTGTTTGTTTTTGTTTTTTTGCTTTTGCTTTTTACGTGGTCCCCTCGACAGGTGAAAGGAAAATAGATTAGAATGCCTAAATTGAAAAAGTCATTAATAATATGCTTTCTGCATCAATCATATTCAGCTAGAAATCAGTGACATGACATCAGGAAGTAATCCATGTTTCAAAACTACTTAAACTATTTCTTTCGTCACCAATATTGAACTCAGTTGGCATAGTTAAAAAATGTTGCCGACATAAACCAATTGAAATTGTGCTATGCACTGATCAAATGCTCGTACACATTTGCATCATTCATTTTCTAATTTTTTTCTTTTTTCTTTTTTTCGGAGCTGGGGACGGAACCCAGGGCCTTGGGCTTGCTAGGCAAGCACTCTACCACTGAGCTAAATCCTCAATCCCCTCATTTTCTAAATTTTAATGTGTAAGTCTGCCTCTCACAGGTGATTTCCCTTCCTCCAATGGGAGTAAGGCGAGATTTTAAATGTGCCTGTTTCCGGTTCCCAGTTTACAGAGTATGGTGATTTGTCCGTAAGACAAAAAGGGAGGGTGTTTATGTGTGATTTGGGAAATTTTGTCTTTATTCAGCCATGTGGCACCGCTCCTTTCCTGAGGATGTGAGTAGAAAACAAAACACACACAACACTCCACCTGCAAGCCAGTTTACAACACAGCAGGGCTGAAAACGAGGACTGTCTCACTTCTCCAGAAGTGCCATTGGATTTTAAAAGGGCCCAAATGAGTTCTGACTCCAGGTGTGTTCTTAACCTGGAAAAGAGAAGGTACAAAGAAGCATCTTGCATGACAGTGCCTCAGATGTGAAACACAACTGGAACTCCAGTAAGGGAGGAGAGGCCCTCGGTCCTGTGAAGGTTCGATGCCCCAGAATAGGGGAATGCCAGGGCAGTGAGGTGGTAGTGGGTGAGTAGGTGGGGGGAGCACCCTCATAGAAGCAGGGGGAGGGGGATGGGATTGTGGGATTGTAGAGGGGAAACCAGGAAAGTTGATAACATTTAAAATGTAAATAAATAAATATGCAATAAAAAAGGAGTTTCAAGCACTTAAGAGATTCAAGGACACACTCTACTTGGAAGCATTTAAAGAATAAAACCAGTGACATCCCTTGCGCTTTCTTTTTTTTTTTTTTTTTTTTTTTTTTGGTTCTTTTCTTCGGAGCTGGGGACCGAACCCAGGGCCTTGCGCTTCCTAGGTATCCCTTGCGCTTTCTATCTGTGCCCGGAGCTGACCCTGTGCCATAGCTCTCTGTTCCCTGATCCCACCAGGAGAGAGCTGGTCTCCCAGGAGGGCTGACACACAGGGTTACAGGAGGGTCAAGCCACTGTCAGAGAGAGCAAGACCAGCTAACACCAGAGATAATCAGAAGGCAAGAAGCAAGTGCAAGAACCTAAGCAACAGAAACCAAGTTCACTTGGCATCATCAGAATCCAGTTCTCCCACCACAGCAAGTCCTGGATACACCAGCACACTGGAAAGGCAAGATTTGGATTTAAGAATCACATCTCACGATGATGTTAGGGAACTTAAAGAAGGACATAAATAACTCCCATAAAGAAATATAGGACAACACCGGTAAACAGGTAGAAGCGCTTAAAGAGGAAACACAAAAATCCCTTAAAGAATTACAGGAAGACACAACCAAACAGGTGAAGGAATTGTACAAAACCATCCAGGATCTAAAATTGGAAATAGAAACAATAAAGAAATAAAAAAGGGAGACAACCCTAAAGATAGAAAACCCAGGAAAGAGATCAAGAGTCATAAATGCTAGCATCACCAACAGAATAGAAGAGATAGAAGAGAGAATCTCAGGGGCAGAAGATACCAACTTCAGCAAAGTGGCTGGGTATAAAATTAACTCAAATAAATCAGTAGCCTTCCTCTACACAAAAGAGAAACAAGCCGAGAGAGAAATTAGGGAAACGACACCCTTCATAACAGACCCAAATAATATAAAGTACCTCGCTGTGACTTTAACCAAGCAAGTAAAAGATCTGTACAATAAGAACTTCAAGACACTGAAGAAAGAAATTGAAGAAGACCTCATAAGATGGAAAGATCTCCCATGCTCATGGATTGGCAGGATTAATATAGTAAAAATGGACATTTTACCAAAAGCAATCTACAGATTCAATGCAATCCCCATCAAAATACCAATCCAATTCTTCAAAGAGTTAGACAGAACAATTTGCAAATTCATCTGGAATAACAAGAAACGCAGGATAGCTAAAACTATTCTCAACAATAAAAGGACTTCAGGGGGAATCACTATCCCTGAACTCAAGCAGTATTACAGAGCAATAGTGATAAAAACTGCATGGTATTGGTACAGAGACAGATAGATAGACCAATGGAATAGAATTGAAGACCCAGAAATGAACCCACACACCTATGGTCACTTGATTTTTGACAAAGGAGCCAAAACCATCCAATGGAAAAAAGATAGCATTTTCAGCAAATGGTGCTGGTTCAACTGGAGGGCAACATGTAGAAGAATGCAGATTGATCCATGCTTATCACCCTGTACAAAGCTTAAGTCCAAGTGGATCAAGGACCTCCACATCAAACCAGACACACTCAAAGTAATGTGAAGAAAAACTAGGGAAGCATCTGGAACACATGGGCACTGGAAAAAATTTCCTGAACAAAACACCAATGGCTTATGCTCTAAGATCAAGAATCGACAAATGGGATGTCATAAAACTGCAAAGCTTCTGTAAGGCAAAGGACACTGTGGTTAGGACAAATCGGCAACCAACAGATTGGGAAAAGTTCTTTACCAATCCTACCACAGATAGAGGCCTTATATCCAAAATATACAAAGAACTCAAGAAGTTAGACCGCAGGGAGACAAATAACCCTATTAAAAATGTGGTTCAGAGCTAAACAAAGAATTCACAGCTGAGGAATGCTGAATGGCTGAGAAACACCTAAAGAAATGTTCAACATCTTTAGTCATAAGGGAAATGCAAATCAAAACAACCCTGAGATTTCACCTCACACCAGTGAGAATGGCTAAGATCAAAAACTCAGGTGACAGCAGATGCTGGCGAGGATGCGGAGAAAGAGGAACACTCCTCCATTGTTGGTGGGATTGCAGACTGGTACAACCATTCTGGAAATCAGTCTGGAGGTTCCTCAGAAAATTGGACTTTGAACTGCCTGAGGATCCAGCTATACCTCTCTTGGGCATATACCCAAAAGATGCCCCAACATATAAAAAAGACATGTGCTCCACTATGTTCATCGCAGCCTTATTTATAATAGCCAGAAGCTGGAAAGAACCCAGATGCCCTTCAACAGAGGAATGGATACAGAAAATGTGGTACATCTACACAATGGAATATTACTCAGCTATCAAAAACAACGGCTTTATGAAATTCGTAGGCAAATGGTTGGAACTGGAAAATATCATCCTGAGTGAGCTAACCCAATCACAGAAAGACATACATGGTATGCACTCACTGATAAGTGGCTATTAGCCCAAATGCTTGAATTACCCTAGATGCCTAGAACAAATGAAACTCAAGACGGATGATCAAAATGTGAATACTTCACTCCTTCTTTAAAAGGGGAACAAGAATTCCCTTGGCAGGGAAGAGAGAGGCAAAGATTAAAACAGAGACTGAAGGAACACCCATTCAGAGCCTGCCCCACATGTGGCCCATACATATACAGCCACCCAATTAGACAAGATGGATGAAGCAAAGAAGTGCAGGCAGACAGGAGCCGGATGTAGATCGCTCCTGAGAGACACAGCCAGAATACAGCAAATACAGAGGCGAATGCCAGCAGCAAACCACTGAACTGAGAATAGGACCCCCATTGAAGGAATCAGAGAAAGAACTGGAAGAGCTTGAAGGGGCTCGCGACCCCATATGTACAACAATGCCAAGCAACCAGAGCTTCCAGGGACTAAGCCAATACCTAAGGACTATACATGGACTGACCCTGGACTCTGACCTCATAGATAGCAATGAATATCCTAGTAAGAGCACCAGTGGAAGGGCAAGCCCTGGGTCCTGCTAAGACTGAACCCCCAGTGAACTAATCTGTTGGGGGGAGGGCGGCAATGGGGGGAGGGTTGGGAGGGGAACACCCATAAAGAAGGGGAGGGGGGAGGGGGATGTTTGCCCGGAAACCGGGAAAGGGAATAACACTCGAAATATATATATGAAATACTCAAGTTAATAAAAAAAAAGAAAAAAGAAAAAAATGAAAAAAAAAGAAAACATTGACACAACAGTCACAAAAATGCAAAAAAAAACCTCTTAACCCAAAACATCCAGGCTACAATGAGAAGACTAAACTTAGGAGACTTTCGTAATTCGTGTGAGTAGTTCCTTCCTCAGCCTCAGCAGTAGAACACCTTGCCGCTTCACCATCTTTTGACTCAAAGAATATAAACACTAAGATATTCCTATATGTGCACATATATAGGAATTACACATCTTCAAAAATATTCATAGCAGCCCCATCTTCATAGTATTTTTGAGAAAGAAGAAAAATCCTGTGGACTGTTAAAAGCTCTTCAGTCCCTTTTCCTTAGTGAAAATGTAACTAAATTCCTTGTTATATTAATTACACCTTTTCACTTTTTTAGCTTTTGACAAAACTGAGGACTAGACTGAAGACCTCCTGTTTACTAAGGAAGAACTCTTCCTCTAAGGTATATCCCAAGTCTGTCATTACACACACCCCCATAAAAAATTCATGCTGAAGAATAATTTCATATATCAAATATTAGAATGAAACCATCAAGCTGATATCTCATAGTTTAACTATAATGATCTACAAGATATATACAAGGCTTATTATTATTTTTTAGTATACGAACTAGTTTAGAAAGAATGATACTAAGAAATGCTACTTTACAATGCTTGGAAAATATTTTAGCACTGACAATGTAGTTAAAACCAATGAATAATAGATCAGTGACTTCATTGATTTCTCCTATATTTCTCATATAACTTTTAAAGGGCTCATACACACTCATCTATAAATACCTAAACTGTATTATTTTTCCATTTTTAAATTACTATAAAGAAAGCATTAGAAAATCAGAATTCTGGTCTGGTTATTTCCACAGTGAACACTATGAAACACTATTGAAAAGCTATGCAAAGGTGTTCTTCTGGATTTTGACTTTCATATAATTATATTTGTGCAAGAGAATGAGACTGCTCTCAGTTTAAGGAGGGTGCACTGGCTTTCTGGGGTGATTACAAAAGGTTCCTACTAACCCTGCTGCTTTAAAGGGTAAAGAGTGGTTCTATTGCAGTCCTGGAGGCAAACCCTATATCAGCATCCCTGGGCAAAGCCCAGGTGTCAGCCAAGACCTGTTCACCAACTTTCAGAAAGGATCTGTCTTTTGCAATTTCAGGATTCTGGAAGCTGCTACTATTCATTAGTTTGTGGCTACACAGTTGTAATCTCTGCCTCTGTAATCCTTTTGTTATCCCCTCTTTCTGCATCATTTTTCCTTCACCTACCTTTCTAAGACCATCTGTGGTGGCACTTAGAGTCGATCCTATAATCAAGATCTATTCTTCATCCGCAGATCCTTAACTTGGTTACACCTTCAAAGTCTTTCTCTAACTAAGGCCATATTTACAAGTCCTAGGGGTTGAAGCCATTTTGTACCCGGGAAATAACTTAATGTAACCATAGCTAATTAAACCTTCGTGGTAAAGCACTGCTTAATAGAGATTCTTGTTTGTTAGGAGTGAGATCTTTAAAGTCTTTAGTTGAGGGCAGGCAGGGTACAGATAAGAGATTTACCTCATACTTAAAATTCTTGAAAAGCTTCACATACATATGGAGGCCAAAACTAACTATAATTTGTAGAATAATACATGAAGACCATGCTACAATCTGTATGCTTGTATGTATCTCAAACAGAATGAGTCTACATATATTTATCGGAGATTAATCATTATAGATGAAATTTATCAACTTTTAAGTAAATTTTATGTACTAAGAATTTGTAGATTCATATCCCACCTTGAGCTCACCAAATGGAAAGGCTATGCTTCAGTGGTTAAAACAAAGAATGATTACTGTACTATCCACAATGAAAATGAATACACAGGAAGAGTCAGAAAGGAGTGGCCATTTTCAGTAACCATTTGTTTTTTTGTCATTTATATACCTAAGAAATAATATCCTGGAATTCTCAGTTAACACTCCTTACCAGAACACTTAGGTGCAGTCTTAGTATGAACTTGAAGAGAGAATGAACTGGGATACATGGTTCATCATTTCATTTTGCAGAGTGTTTTAGGAATTATAAAATCTGTGAAATCAGATCACAACTGTTAGAAAATAATGTAATAGCATACTATATGAATGTAATAGCATACTGTCAGAAAGGTTAGACATCACCTGGATCTTGGTCAAGTATAAGAATTTTTCTCTTGCAAATACAGAGGCGAATGCCAGCAGCAAACCACTGAACTGAGAATAGGTCCCCCGTTGAAGGAATCAGAGAAAGAACTGGAAGAGCTTGAAGGTGCTCGAGACCCCAAAAGTACAACAATGTCAAGCAACCAGAGCTTCCAGGGACTAAGCCACTACCTAAAGACTATACATGGACTGACCCTGGACTCTGTCCCCATAGGTAGCAATGAATATCCTAGTAAGAGCACCAGTGGAAGGGGAAGCCCTTGGTCCTGCTAAGACTGAACCCCCAGTGAACTAGTCTATGGGGGGAGGGTGGCAATGGGGGGAGGTTTGGGAGGGGAACACCCATAAGGAAGGGGAGGGGGGAGGGTGATGTTTGTCTGGAAACCGGGAAAGGGAATAACACTTGAAATGTATATAAGAAATACTCAAGTTAATAAAAAAAAAAAAGAATTTTTCTCTTATACTATTACAGTAAAATCTTTCTCTTTTATAATTACAGTAAAAAAATTGCAAAACCAGTGTATTGATGTCTATTTTTAAACATGATTCAGATAAATGAATGTGGTCAAACTAAAAAGTGTAAATAAGTCAAAAGTTGTTATCTACAGAAAAGTGTAATATTTTGATTGTAAAAATCGAATTGTGGCTTCTATCTCTGTAGTGACAATGGATGTGACTTCACACCTCTATCCTCAAGCTCTGGAATTTTCAAACATGACTTGCCATTGACTTACAATAAGTGAGAGAGTAAATATATATGTAAATTGAGAATTTTTTCAAATAAGAACTTATGTATTCATAGAAATATTATCAATGTTGGTGATCTAATGACCAATAATCTGTCATAGTGGTTGATATAGAAATAGAAAAAGTTTCTAAATATAATGCATCAGTCCATACCTTATGACAACAAAACATATAATCACATCCAAGTGAAAACATTTTTATGAATATTTATGATTTACTTCCATTGAATGAATGGAATATTGGGAAAATTTATTATTAAAATTACCCATTGCTCAAACTGTATTCTGTGGTATGACATTCTTCAGTAATATGTGTTTGCATGAATGTTTACTAGGGTATCTCTTGTTCTGGACCTGCACATTGGGGTGAGCATTTCTAAAGTCACTTTAGTGTTTTTATTATTTTTAATACAATGTATGGCTTACATTTTGTGTGGAAAATTCTCAGTTTATTTGACTTAAATACTCTACTGTCAAGCAGAAATCCAGACATTTCATTTACCACCTTGTTATCTAGCTCAGATTTTTTTTTAATTTCACATGTATTTTTGTTTAGTCTACAAAGATATCTGTATTCCATGTGTGTGCCTGACGGCCTCAGTAGCAAGAAGAGGGCATCAGATAACCTGGAACTTGAGTATAGACAGTTGAGAATTGCCATGTACCTTTAAGGAATTGAACCAATGTCCTCTGCAAGAGTATCGAGTGCTCTTAAGCACTAAGCCATCTCTCCATCCCCTTTACTTTAGAAAAGAATAACATGAATTACTCCTGTATTTGGATACGATCAATTAGGAATTGTGCAACAAAACCACTAACCTTGAAAAGTGATTATGTTTTTAATTTATTATGAAAACAAGCATATGTGAATGAGAGATTTGAAATATGGAGATTCAAGCAGACTTATTTATCCTGTGGGATGTAATCTGAGAATATGTTTCCTCATATATAACAAATCTTGATTCCTTTCTGAAAAGAATGATGTGTATTGTTCACTTGACATCGCACCAACTTAATTTGCCTTTCTTGAACCCCCTCCACAGTATTTGCTCATCTTTATTTGTAAGCTTCATCTGAGCAATAACAGACCCATATGGCATTCCAAAAACCTTGAAGTGACAGTGAGACTATAAACAGAACAGATTAGGCTTGCATTGTACTTATTTGCAGTTTCAGCTTTTGCCAAGATACAGAATTACTTTACAGAAACATTTTTTATTATACTTAGCAAGAGAAGGATGAATTTGAATTGTAAGTGTGTGTGTGTGTGTGTGTGTGTGTGTGAGAGAGAGAGAGAGAGAGAGAGAGAGAGCAAAAGCCTCTTTCATAAAATAAAAAACTATTTTACATAAGTGATGGATTTAAAAATAAATCTGTAGGATCACAAATATTAGTTATATTTAATCTGATTTCCTATATATTATATATATTACATATATTTTTACTTTTTATTTACTGGTACAATTTGATTAAAAGTTGATAATGAATCTAATTCATGACTTCCTTTCACATACATTATATGAAATTATCAGTATATTCAGATAAACAAGATAAGACAAGTTTTATTATTCTATTTTTTAAGTGTTTTCCACATTCTCCTTTCTCTTAGAATAACGTTTATACATCCACATTTAGACACTCAGATGTTTACTAGTTTTGTAGAATTTAACACAAGATCTAAATTGAAATCCATCTTTTCTGATTTTCTTATTTCAAACCCTTTCTACTCCTTCATTCTTTTTCTTCTCAAAGTGTCCCATGTGTTTTGTCAATTATTTTCTATACATAAAATGAGGGGAAATAAACCACTCTGAAATAGCATTACACCTCCAACACATACTTCCCTATTTTTCCAACATAAATTTAGGAAACTGTTTCCTCAACATTCTCCAAATTGATTTATTTAAAAAGTATGAGACTCAGCTACAACTCCAGAGATTTCCTTATTTCTAAAAGGACTTTTATCCTATTTTTCTTGCCTCCAGTACAAAGCTTTGTACCTCATTACTCCCTTCAACATTATTCCTGATTCACAAATGCTCTCTGCCATCATTTCTGCCACTGTCAGAATCACTGTTCTGTTGTTGGGAAGAAACATCATAACCAAGACAACTCTTATAAAAGGAAGCATTTAATTGGAGTGCCACTTATTGTTTCTGAGGGCAGAAAGCAGAGAGGCATGGTGCTGGAGTAGTGTCTTAGAGCTTTACATCCTGATCTATAGATGTCAAGCAGAAAGAAGAAGAAAAAGAGACAGACAGAAAGAAAGACAAAGACAGACAGACAGACACACACACACACACACAGAGAGAGAGAGAGAGAGAGAGAGAGAGAGAGAGAGAGAGAGAGAGAGAGAGAGAGAGAGATTGGAGCAGGAGTGAGTTGTTGAAACACCAAAGCCTTAATTTCTGTGACACACCTCCTCTAATGAGGCCCCACCTTCCCTAACTAGGCCATATATCTTAAACATTCCCAAAATGACCCCACCTACTGGGAACCAAGCATTCAAACACATAATACTATAACAGCCATTCTCAATCAAACAACCAAACCCACATATTTACTAGCAGTCATTCCTTAAAAACTGTTCATTTAATTTTTTTGGTAGCATGAACTAAAATGCAAGATCCTTTGACACATACATATTTAACACCAGTTTAAAGTTATGCAACTTGACTATTATTTTCTATTTCAAGGAAATCAATGGCAAAGTCATTTAAGCATGAGTTATGTGTTCACAGCCTTTTGCTTCATTTGTCCATTCACTCTTGTCCATTTTTTCTTAACTAAGTTTTTTCACTCCTCTGATTCATTTTACCCCAAGCCTGGAGAAAATGCCTATTTTACTTTTAATAGTAGTTAAGTATCATCTTTACAATAAAAAGCATCATGGTTGATATGGAGTTCTTAGAATCACCTCTATTTGTCCCAGCTCTACTTTGTCTCATTATATTAAACAGGAAGTTTTTCAAAAAATAACATTTGTAATTGATAAATATCATGTAATATTTTATTTTAGTATCTAAAAATGTACCTTTAATATTTAGTTTAAAAAAGAGAAACCATTTAATCTGATAATAATGAAAGATTTCTTACTACGCTTTTGGCATTATAATACAGACTTACAAAGAACCTGATGTTCACATGATTAATGTATTCTTTCAATGAGATCACTCTTCCACCTCTGTAAATGTTACTTTACATCCTCATAGAAAGGAATGAGATGAGAACTGTACTCTTGCTTTAGGAATACTTGGCTTAGGCTGAGCCCAGAGCATTTCTAACAGTT
Organism: Rattus norvegicus; assembly: GCF_021556685.1. NCBI lineage: Eukaryota > Metazoa > Chordata > Mammalia > Rodentia > Muridae > Rattus > Rattus norvegicus. Next base: position 34,307,806 of record NC_141542.1, on the reverse strand, counting down.
CCTAGGCCTAGGCCTGGAAATTTCTAGCATCTGTACAATCTGATGTTCTGCAAACCTGAACCTTGAAGGCTTCAGCTTCCAGCTTCTGCTAACCTAGGTTTAGCATGTTTCAACCTTTGAAACTTACTGCTGAAAAAACACTCTTCCTAGCTCTTTCTGAAATCTGGCTGGCTAGTTCAAGTTAACTGTTCTTGCTCAAACTCCTCTCCGAGCTGACTGATTCAAATTGGCTTATTTTGGCTTCTGACTGAATTACTGTTTGGGAAAACTATCTCTGAACCCCATGAACTGAACTGAATTGAACAGAACTGGACAAACTAACTGAACTTAATTGTATTCAACTGAACTTCTCAATTCAATTCAACTCCACCTCTCTCCCTGAAACACTCTTAAATAGCTTTTCTTTCCTGTTGTCTTATAAGTTAGACATATCCTGAGGAACCTCCAGATTGATTTCCAGAGTTCTTGTACCAGTTTGCAATCTACCAGCGAATGAATAGTGTTTCTCTTTCTCCACATCTCCTCAGCATGTGCTGTCACATGAATTTTTGATCGTAGACATTCAGATTGATGTGTGGAATCTCAGGGTCATTTTAATTTGCATTTCCCTGATGACTAAGGACTTTGAACATGAAGACCCAGTTATACCACTCTTGGGCATATACATAGACAATGCCCTATCATGCCACAGGTGCACATATTTCACTATGTTTGTAGCAGCCTCATTTGTGATATCTAGATGCTGGAAACAACGCAGATGTCTCACAATTGAAGACTGGATACAGAAAATGTGGTTCATTTACACAATGGAATACAACTCAGCTATTAAAAACGAGGACATAATTTTTTTTGGAGACAAATGGGTGGAACTAGAAAATAACATTCTGAGTATGGTAACTCAGACCCAAAAGGACATGCATGGTATGTACTCACTAATAAGTGGACATTAGCTAAGAAAAATGCAGAATACTTAAGACACAATCCACGGAACTCAAGAAGGTTAACAAGATGAAGGGCCCAAGAGAGGATGACTCAATCCCATTTGGGAAGGAGAAGAAAGCAGCCACAGGGGTGACCTGGGTGGGAGAGGGAACGGGGAGGGGAAAGGGGGAACATGATCAGATAGTGTTGGGAGGTTGGTGGACAGGACTGAAACCATGAGGACAAGCAGAAAGAATGGAAACAGGCAACCTCAGAAGGTGGGAGGTGGGGAGACCCGCTAGAATATACTAGAGACCTGGGAGGTGAAAGACTCTCAGAACTCAAAGGGAGGGACACGGAACGAAATGCTTAACAGTGTGGAGGGGGGAACTTGTAGGGTCCACCTCCAGTGGATGGGCAGGATGTCAAGTGGAGGGTCAAAAGCTCTGACCCAGAGTTGTTCCTGTCTGAAAGAACTGCAGGATCAAAAGGAGGTCCAGTGACAGGCCCAAATTGAGATCCAGATCAAGGGGAGACCCTGGGTGCTTGCAGACTGGAGCCTAGCGTGGCTGCCCTCTGAGAAGCCAAACAAGCAGCTGAAAGAGTCAGATGCAGATACTAGCACCCAAGCAATGACTGGAAGCCAGGCACTCCTGTGGTGGAATTGAGGAAAAGCTAGAAGCTGAGGAAGAGGGCAGCCCCATGGGAAGACCAGCAATCTCAAGCGGGCTGGACCCCTGAGATCTCTCAGACATTGAGCCACCAACCAGGCAGCATGCGCCAGCTGATATGAGGCCCCGGTATATATAGCAGAGGACTGTTTGGTCCGGCCTCGTGAGAGAAGATGCACCTAACGCTGAAGAGATTTCAGGGCCCAGGGATTGGGGAGGCCTAGTGGGGTGGGATTGGGTGGGTGGGGACATCCTCTTGGAGGAGGTTGGAGGAGGAATGGGATGAGGAACTGCTAGAATGTGGACCAGGAAGGGGATAATGACTGTACTGCAAAAAAGAATTAAAAAATAAAAATAAATGTTTTTTTTAAATAAGGAGTTTGGCACATCCTTTTCTAACTCATTCTTTCAAATCTTTCTTCCATTTCTCACCTTGTCTGTCTTTTATTTAGATTTCAGTGTTTGGGATTAAAGGTGGGTACTAAGAGCATGTCTATATTTTACCATTCTTCTTTTCCATATAAAATGATATAAATAGTTTTATTTATTCACTACATGGAGAAGGTTCCAGTATTTTTTCACATGCTTTTAAATCACATTTTAAAATAATATTAATAAATGCTTATTAGTTTGAATAACCACTAAGCCTTGAAAAAATGTGCTCAGGAGCAGAGATGTTCACATACAATGCACTCTCTATGTAAACAGAAGGCTATCATTTAAGATAAGACTAAGAAATACTCTCTGATTGGTGCCTAACATAACTCTTATCAGAGCTCACAAATATTTATTGTCTGTTTAGGCTTTGGTTTTCTGAGGAACTTTGTGGAAGAGATTAAGTTAAAAAAAACACACCCAGACATTCATTGCAATTAGTGAAGATTTACAGAAGAAGCACATTCCTACTTGTAATACATTCTGATTAGGCCAATTCACATAATTTTATAATAATTATAGCTCATGATTGATTATCACTCTTTTCACATGAACTTCCAACAACCACCATCTCTTGTGATTTTGCAATTACTTGCAAGATATTTTTAAACAATTAAATGCAATAAATAGTATTAAAGTAAATTCATTTGTTATATAAAGTTCTAAATTTACCCAAATTTACATGTAGCTATCTACCTAATATACCAAAACAAGCATATATATGTAAGTCCATACATGTACATAATATATACATATATATATATACCTGCACATACATACACCTATAAACAATAGACTTACATTTGTATACACAGATGTATGCATGCAAACATACAAATATACAAATGTAAAGACATACCAATATACACACACATAAGCACTTTTCTATGTACACACACTCATATATATACACATACATGTATACCTACACACACAAATACAAGCAGAAACAGGAATACATACACTCAAACATACATGCCTATACACATAACACACGAGGAAACAGTAGACACCAGCATACATGTACATATATCTATAGATATACATATACATTCACAAAATACAACCTTTCCTCATGTTAAAATTATTAAAAAGACCAAGAATTCAAGGCCTTTACCTAGACATAATAACAGCAAACCAACAACAAATAACACATTAACTGGAGAGATACTTGAAGCAATTCACTAAAATCAGGGACAAGACAAGAATGCCCACTCTCCCTATATCTATTCAATATAGGACTCAAACTTCTAGCTAGAGCCATAAGACAACAAAAGGAGATCAAAGAATACAAATTGGCAAAGAAGAAGTCAAGGTTTTACTATTTGCAGATGATGTGATAGTATACATAAGTGACCCCAAAAATTCTATCAGAAAACTTCTACAGCTGATACATACTTCAGCAAAGTGACTGGATATAAAATTAACTACAATTTTAATAAAATAAATCAGTAACCTTCCCTTATACAAATGATAAACAGGCTGAGAAAGAAATTAGGGAAACATCACCATTCACAATAGTCACAAATAATATAAAATACCTTGGTGTGACTCTGAAAAACAAGTGAAAGATCTATGAAACAAGAACTTCAAGACTTTCAAAAAATCAAAGAAGACTTTGGAAAATAAAGAGATTCCCCATGCTCATGGATTGGTAGAATTAACATAGTAAAAATGGCCATTCTGTCAAAAGCAATCTACAGATTCAAAGCCATCACCATCAAAATTCCAACACACTTCTTTAGAGTCATGGAAAAAGCAATTCTAAATTTTATATGGAAAAACAAAAACAAAACAAAAAAAAACAGGATAGCGAAAATAACCTTTTTAAAAATCTTTGATTGTTTTTTATTTATTTATATTTCAAATGTTATCCCCTTTTCCAGTTTGCCCTCTGCACTCCTCCTTATCCTATCTCCCTCCCCATGCTTCTATGAAGATGCTTCCCCACCCACTCATTCCCACTCCTGCCTCACTGCCCTAACATCCCCTACACTGTGGAATTGAGCAAGGACCAAGGGTCTCCCCTCCCATTGATGCCAGATAATTCTTAACAATTAAAGAACTTTGGGAAATCACCATTCCTGACCTCAAGTTCTACTACAGAGAAATAGTGACCAAAACCAACATGGTATGGTACAGAGATAGCCAGGTTGATCAATGGAATAGAAAAGGCCCAGAAAAAAAACCACACAATTATGGACACTTGATCTTTGACAAAGAAGCCAAAAACATACAATGGGAGCAGAACTCCAATGGCTCAGGCTCTAAGATAAAAATTGATTAAATGGGACCTCATGAAACTGAAAACCTTCTACATAAGGCACAGGACAAAGTCAATAGGACAAATCAGCAATCTACAGAATAAGAAAAATACTCACAACCCCACATCTGATACAGGGCTAATATATATATATTCCACCTTACATCAATCAGAATGGCTAAGATCAAAAACTCAGGTGACAGCACATGTTTGGAGATGCAGAGAAAGAGGAACACTCCTCGATAACCACTATGGAAATCAATTTGGATGTTCCTCAGAAAATTGGAAATAGATCTACCTGAAGACCCAGCTATACCACTTCTGGACACACACCCAGAAGATGCCTCGCCATGTCACAGGGGAACATGTTCCACTATGTTCATAGCAACATTATTTGTGATAGACAGACGCTAGAAACAAGCCAGATGTCCTATAACAACCTAGATGTCCGATAACAGAAGAATGGATACAGAAAGTACACAGTGGAAAATTATTCAACTATTAAGAATGAGGACATCCTGAGTTTTGGAGGCAAATGTGGAACTAGAAAATATCATCCTGAGTATGGTAACTCAGACCCAAAAGGATGTGCATGGTATGTACTCACTAATAAGTGGATATTAGCAATTACAGAATACCCATGATACACCCCACAGAGCTCAAGAAGGTTAACAAGCAGAAGGGCCCAAGGGAGGATGCCTCAGTTCCACTTGGGAGGGAGAAGAAAACAATCATGGGGGCAGAGGGAAAGAGGGACCTGGGTAGGAGAACGGAAACATGATCAGGTTATTGTGGCAGAGATGGAGAAACAATAGTGAAGTCCTGAGGGCCAGCAGAATGATTGGAAACAGCCAAACTCAGAAGGTAGGAGCAGGAGGAACCCTTCAGAATGTAGCAGACACCTTGGAGGTGAAAGACTCTTAGGATTCAGAAGGAGGGACTTTAGATGAAATGTCCAACAGTGGGGAGAGGGAACTTGTAGTCTTACCTCCAGTGGAGTGACAGGATGTCAAGTGAAGGGATAAAGTTGCCATCCCATAGCTAAACCTTAACCCAGGGTTGTTTTTGTCTAAAAGAACAGACTTCAAGGACAAAAATGGAGTAGAGACTAAAGGAAAGGAGGTTCCAGTGACTGGCCCAAATTGGGAAACAGCTCAAGGGGAAACTCCAAGGCCTGACACTATTACTGATGCTATGTTGTGCTTGCAGACAGAAGCCAAACATGGCTGCTCTCTGAGACACCCAATAAGCAGCTGAAAGAGTCAGATACAAATACTTACTCCCAACCAATGGATAGAAGCCAGGGATCCGTGTGGTTTAATTAGGGAAAGGCAGGAAGAATTTGAGGAGGAGGGTGACCCCATAGGAAGACCCGCAGTCTCAACTAACCTGTACCCAAGATCTTTCAGACACTAAGCCACCAACCAGGCACCATATGCCAGCTGATATGAAGCCTCTGACACATGTACAGCAGAGGACTGCCTGGTCTGGCCCCAGTGAGGGAAGATGCACCAAACTCTCAAGAGAATTGAGGCCCAAAGAGTGGTGAGGTCTGTTGGGGTGGGGTGGGGTGGAGCATCCTCTTGGAGACAGGGGAGGAGGAATGGGATGAGGACTTGTTGGATGGCAGGCCAGGAGGAGGATAATGACTGGGTCATAAAAAAAGATTTAATAATAATAATAATAATAATAATAATAATAATAATAATAATAAACTTAAGATGAAAATTAGTATACTTTAAAAGCCTATAAATTTTGTTTGTTCTGAAACAGCATTTATCCTATTTATTTATTAAATATTTCATTTTATGTATGTATTTAAATATGTGTCTATGATATGCACGTAGGCACTTGCAGAAACCAGAGGGAGTTATAGGCTAATGTAAGCCACAAAACATGGGTTGGTTCAGGTAACTGAATTCATGTCCTTTGGAGAAGCAGCAAGCATTCTTATCTACTGGGCCTTTTCTCCAGACCTATGTTGTGATACATATTAAAAAACTTGCCTAAACCTTTTATCCCACACAAGCGTCAACCACTAGGGGGCCACATGACACTGTAGGGCATCTTGAACTCTCTCTAGTGCTGGCAGCCATGGGGCTGCATGGCACTGCAGGGTACTTTTATCTCAGTGGCTCCATGCTGCCCCAAAGTACTCTCTGTTGCACACTGGTCTGTAGAGTTAGTTCCAGCACCCGTTAGTTCCGGGGCCGCATGGAACTAACCATAAATCATCTCTGGTTAGTTCTCTCTCTCAGGGGCTCTCTTCTAGCCGCAAACTCTCTGGTTCCAGCTACCTGGTAAAATCAAGACTCAACAAACTGCAACTCAACAAGCAGATTAATATGTTAAATTTTCAATCCACAATATATCCGCATAATAAACTCACAACCAGTTGATAAGGATATAAACCACCCACCTAGATAAGATAAATTTGCCAACAGAAATCCATCCCTTAAGAAATATACATAGCTACCTTGGCAATTCAAGACTACCTGGATTTGGGTCATCCTTCTCTGTCTCCATCTTCATTCTCCCTCAGTCCCCTTCTCTACTACCTTACAAAAGCGTTGTCCACACCTTATGTTTTTACTGTCCAATCATGGCCTTGACCTAACTCGTGCCAGTCCTCACCCACATATAGACATCAACCTACAGCCCTATATTATTATTCTTATTTTTTTTGCTGTTGTTTCTTCTTTTATAAAAGGTGGAGTTAAATAGTATGAAGGTTTGAAAGTGGTTATGCTTAATTCAAATTCTGCAACGTATTAGTAGTATAAATATCACTTCTTGAGATTAATTGAGATTAATTAACCTAAACTGTGGGTCCCTATTTGGTGACTTTTGTCTGTGCAGCATTTTTAGACTCTGTGCATTCATGTATTGTGTGTACTAACTTGGTAAAAGTTCTATTTACTTCTACTTTATACATTTTTATATATTCGTGTTTTGGGGGTGATAAATAACATGTGTGTGTGTGTCATCTAGCCACAGAGATTTCCTGGATATCAAAATAAAAGCAGTAATATTTTTGTTCTTCAATCACTATGATTGCTTAAGGAAACGACAGATTATGTTAAGAAAACTGTCTAACCCAAAGTCCATGTTAGGGCTGGAGAGATGCCTCGTTGGCTCGGAGTTCTTACTGCTCTTTCATAGGGCACGAATACATTTTCAAATACACACACAAGGCAACTCACACATGCTGGGAATTCAAGATCCAAGGGATTTGCCACCCTCTTCTGAATCTGCCCTTTGCGAGCACCTTCATACATACACACAAACACATACTGAGAAAAAAATGCATGCACATAAATAAGAATAAAATGAAATATATTTTTTAATTATTAATAAAATGTTCATGAAATTGTATTCCTCAGGGTTAAGTGGTACTTGTGAGACTACATGGGTGCTCAGTCATATTGCTTAAACCATTTTGTTTCTTCCCACCTCTTCACTTTTACTCATGATTTTGCTTTGTACTGCTTGATAGGGAAAAATAATAGGCAAGTATCCCTAGGACCACATGCTATCTGTTCTTAACCACAGAGAAAGAGAGTGACAGTCTGCTTTCTGATGCTTCTAGGGTCGTGTGAAACGTTTCCCTTCACAGGAGTTGCAAGTCTAGGAGTCGTAATGTCTAATATTTTAAGGTTCTCTGCTGTTTAGAATATGAGAGCCCAAGAATTTCTCACGTTTGCAATGGGTAGAAATTGGTAAAGAGAAACAATACAAATTTCTGACACTATTTCTCATGTTGAAAAATGTCCACACCCCTTCCCAAAGATTCCCTTCAAAAAGTCCTATTTCCACCGGACTTTTAAACTCTGTTCAATTTGTCATTTACCTAGAGTAATTCTGCACATATAGAAAACAAATGAATCCTCCCTAGTTGGATGGTATACAGAGATAGTGAAAATATACAGAGATAATGTGGGCTGATTTAGTCCCATGCTAGTTAGTTTAACTTCTAAAAATGAAGAAAAATAATGTTATCACTTACAACAAAAGTACCATGATAGAAATCATGGCATATTAAACTTTCCCAATAGCACTCATTCAATTATTTTTTTGATATGCAGACCCTCAGCAGTACTTTTGATGTCATAAAACATTCCATGTCTTTGTTCTATTTTATGAGTTGCTTTGAGTCAGGATTTTCTATTCATCCTATTCTGACGAGGGGTAATGTCTGTGAGGGCAACAGTTTTCTCTCTCCTCTCAATAACTTCTTACTCCCACATTTATAGACCTCTTTCCTTAACTGCAAGGATTGCTTATTCTTCTCTCAAGAGTTAAAAAAAAATGTCTCTCCATTAACGGACTACTATTTTTCATAAAGGGCAATTCGCTTGCCATAGTACTGAATAAGTCAATGAGCACATGGAATGCTTTACTGATTAAATCAACTGATACACATCAACAAGCTAGGACACTGTGAAAAGTACATTAAGCAGGCACCAGTGGTCTTAGGTTTTGATGGTCAGTTTGATACCACCCATATAAAAAATGTATTTTTAAATACCTACAGAGGAAGGCAAAGTCCAGGCCATGGAGTTGCATTTGATGGGCCTTAGGAAGAATTTAGGAATTTAGGGAAATGGGAAAGTAGAGAAAGAGAATAAAGAAGCATTTACTTCAGAATAGGGAATAGGAGTCCAAGTGGAGAACAGCACAACTGCTGCCACTGAGAATTGTTTAAGTTGGAATATAGACAGATTGATTGTGGTTTAGAGAAAAAAACAAGGACATTTAAGGGAATCTCAGCATGATTAAAGTTACCCATGTTGTAATGATCTGTGAGGGCTGCAGCTTCTCTCTCTCTCCTCTCTCCTCTCTCCTCTCTCCTCTCTCCCTCTCCCTCTCCCTCTCCCTCTCCCTCTCCCTCTCCCTCTCCTCTTTCTCTTGACACAAGTTTTCCCATCACTGCCAACGTACTGATTTGTCTAGAAAGGCAAATCAGATTCACAAAGATCCCTGATGTTACAAATGTGCACCACAGTACCTGTTTCTGTAATATTTCGTTGGTTGACATGAGTGCTGAGATTTGAATTTTTATCCACATAGCCATACAGCAAATATTTTAGCCACTGTGCTACCTCTAGTCATTAGAATGAATTTTTCAATGTATAATTTATTTTATTAAAATAAGCCACTGTAGGTCCAATCACCTGCATCTTGAAGTCTTAGGGAAGTAGCTTTGATCCTTAGCTGTCTTTGTTACTAACCACATATCCTTGGATCACTTAATAACTAATCTGAATCTTATTTGTACCTCTTCCAAGGGTAAAAATCACAAAGTTAGAAACCATATAGATGTTAGAGTGATTTTATAGTTAAATATATGTAACCTGCTTTTGACAATGTCAATTGATGGTGACAGAAAGGAAAATCTTGATTTTTCTACCCAGTGAAAAGATGCCTTCTTGTCTTTTAAAACAGCAAGGATAGTACCTGGATGGCAATCAAATAACCCCATGTGAGTTTATAGTAAGAAGGATTTGATTATGTTCATGCTGGTCAAGGACATTAGGCAAATGTTCAGAGATGTCGAAACATCTTATGCAACCAAGTTCATTCATTTTCTCTGGGCTTTGTCTTTTTATAACTCTTTGAGAAAGAGAATTTAGATCATTAAACAGAAAGAGGATTTTAAGATTATACATTTGGAAAAATCACTTGCTAATTTCCATATTTCACTTGAATTTTGCTTGAAGTATAATTAAAGATCTTTTGTAAAAAAAAAAGAAAGTATTTTTACTTTTAATTCACCCTCTACACAACCCTTCTAAAATTATTGAGCAGAAAACTGTGAACTCCTTCAGCCTGACTCTCTTTATGATATTTTCTTATTCATATTGAGAATGTTAAATTTTCTACCATTAATTATTGCACCACAAAGAAGAGTTTATAGCTATGCTCTCATATTGCAGATTAGAGTGATCTCATCATTGATATTTTCATGAATTATTAGTGGTTGGTACAAGTTTGAAGGTCATAAGCATTTATGCAAATCAAAGAAGCACACACTTTAAAGTTTAAAACTTAAGATTACAAGATTTGTGCCACAATATTTAAATTAAATATATCATATTAATTCAGGGTTTAATTAATTCCTGAATTCATTAAGGCATGAATGTCTAATAATAATAATTAGATATTTTTATTTCAGTTTTTATTTTCATTTCTATTTCTGTGACAAATATAATAAGCAACTTAGAAAGTATTTGTTTATCTTACCAGTCTAGGCCACAGTCCATTAATGAAGGGAAATTAAGGCAGGAACTTAAGGTATCAGTTGCACAATCAAGAATGGCAAGAGAATGAACTAATGGATTCTGTGTGTTGATTTATTTCTATGTAGAGCTAATTTTTTTCACATTTATACTCTTTAGGGTCCATCCCACAAAATCACACCAGCTTCACTCAGTGAGTTTTCAAGACGTCAAGTTACCAGTCACAATAAGCCTCACAGACATGTCAATCTAGGCTAGGTAAATCCTCAGTTAAATTCTCTTGTAATGTGAGCCTGTATGACAAGATATCAGTTAAAACCTAAATGGAAAGAAGAACTTTGCTCCATTATACATTGGTAAGGTAGATTTTATACTGTCTCCTTGGTTATCAAATCATGTCCCATCAGGCACAGGAAACATAGATGGAAAAGAAGGCCTACTAAAGCTCTCTCTACTTGAAAATGGGGCTCAAAATCATAATGATGTTTTTCACAACCATATATATATATATATATATATATATATATATATATATATGTGTGTGTGTGTGTGTGTGTGTGTGTGTGTGTGTGTGTGTGTGTGTGTGTGTGTGTATGAAAAATAAAGTACTATTTTCCCATGTGAAATATGGGAGAAATGTGAGTACTTCAAAATAAAATCAAACTGAGTAACTAATTCCTTTATCATTCATAAGCATTCTTTACATAGTATTTAATTACATTTCAAGCAGAAAATAATGTTATCAAACATATCAAAATCCATGCCAGTTACATTTTTTAAAAAAATGATTATTTGAACAAAAGTACTAGGTGAAATATGTCTACTACATTTCTTCAGTGCACATACGACTTAATAAACTTAAACGTCATATGATGTCTTGAGCAAAAAGGAGCACTAAAGGATCACAGTAGCCAATCTCAAAGCATTCAACGAAGTCAAACAATCCAAACAACCAACAAATGATAAGACTATAAATCCTCAGACTTACAGACAAATAGAGCAGAGTAGAAAGCCTAGCAGTAACCCCATACACTTATAACTAACTAGCATTTACCTTTTTAAAAACAATATTGTGAGAAATCCAACATCCATGCACAGATAAATATAACTGAAGTGCTTTTTAACCAAAATATAGAAAACATCTTCTTACAGTGAATTGCACAGTAAAATAAAAATCTGGTACTAGGAAACAACTAGGAAGGGTTGTGAACAAATGAAATAAAATATCACACTGTGCAAAAGTAAAGGAAATAAATCATATATATAATAAAATACATATATATTCATTTAAATGTGTATATGTATTATATACACATAATACATATATATAATCTACAAGCTTTTTCACAGCAAGCATCTAACAGAATGAAAAGGAGCCTTCTGTATGGGAGAAAATGTGAATAGTTATGATATGTTACAATAAAAGAAATTCAGCAGCAAAACTTCAAAACAGTCTAACACATAGATGCAATAGACCCAAAAAGGTTTCCCCCAAGCCTCCCATAAGCTAGACATACAGGCATACAAGCACATAAACATGTGCCTAGCATCCCTATTCAGTAGGAGAGTGAAAATACAAACACAAATAGGTGTCACCATATGGCAGTAAGAATTACTAATCTCGAAATGGCAAACACTCACAAGTGTGGGTGAGCATGTGGGGAAAGTGCCTGACTTGCCTGAAGCCATTTATTTGGAATGACCATTTACCTTCTGTGTGATCCTAGCATGTATTCTTAACATACACCACATATGAAGTCATTAGGCTAATGAACTCAATCAGGAGTTCTTAATCTGTGGGTCATTACCCCTTTGGCAAACCTCTATCTCCAAAATTATTTACATTACATTTCTAAAAGCAGCAAAATTATAGTTAGGAAGTAGCAACAAAAATAACTTTATGGTTGGGAGTCACCACAACACAAGGAACTATATTAAAGGGTCGCAGCATTAGGAATGTTGAGAAGCACTGAGCTAAGTGCTTTGGGCTAACCACCAATTCTCAGACTGTGTTGTAACTGCTGGTTGACACATTTATAGTCTTTGAGAAAGTCAGGTCCATTCCACACGTCTGTGTCCCATCCTTGCCCAGCTTAGTGCCAAGTATCCCCTTCTCCTTTGTGTTACATAGAGTTCCTTGAATTTTTATCCACATAGAGATCATTTGTCTTTTAATTCCTAATAAGTCATACTAGTATACATTTTTGTTTGTGTTTTTCTTGGTCTTGGCATTTGCTGGTTTTTTAAAATATTTATCAGACTTTTTCTGAAGAAATAGAAGTGTAGATTATGCAGCCATTTAGACTATTACATGAGTTAGTAATCCCACTACTGGGGATAAAGCCAAAGAAATAGTTTACAGAAGAGACATATGTACTCACATTTTTAATGTAGCATTTCTAAACAGGAGCTTTAATATACCAACTGAGGAATAGATAATGACCGTGTTGGGCACCCATGCACACAGTTTGCATTTGCACATAATGTGGGATACCTCTCATCAATAACAAGGTAAAACCTGTCATTTAGCAAAAAGTGGATATAGCTAAATGAAAGCTGTGTGCCCAAAGGAAAGAACCGTATGAACTTGTTCATATAGCATCTTTAAAAGCCATTTTCACATGAGAAGATAACAGAAGAGACATCCTCAGAGATTCTAGAGCAAATTGAGAGGAGAAAGGGGAAAGGAAAACCAATGGCAAGAGCCACAATGACAAGGAATGTCCTGTTCTCGTTTTTCTCAGTAGAAACCACAGTAAACACTAATGCATATTTCAGTACAGCTAGAAGAGTACATTTTTAAATGGTCTTACCTAAGGGAAGGAAGAAAGGTGCTCATCACCATGACATTATCCTTGCATAAAATTCATGTATTAGATTCTTTATTATAGTCCATAGGTGTGTGGGATTCTTATGTATATTTAAGATTATGTGATATATACTAGTCACCTTCCTAATAAAATAATGAAATCCCTAATGGAGTAAGCTATACAGAGAAGATCCTTATTTCTCTAAGACTGTTGAAGGTTTTTTCTGTGGTCAGTTGTCCCCATCCCTTCTTCATCTATAGGAAGGAATGACATGGTGACTATGAGCCTTGTAGGACCAATGCATTTGTCCATATGGCTGAGAACCAGAGACAGAGAGGAAGAGACACATTGATGTCATCCTCCCAATGACAACCTCTCCTATCCCTAAGGCCTGCCTCTTACAGGTCCAATCACCTCTCGATGGCAACAACGTGGAACCTTAAACACAAGGAACATTATAGGGAGCTGAAGACAGAAGCCATAGCAGACAAGTTTAACACTGTAAGTCATTGCCATGATGACATCATAAGTCCTTGTCACTAGTGTTGCTCCAGCTATCAAAAACAATGATACAACTTGACCGAAAAAGGCTATGTTAACTACTCCCTGTACACATAAAAGTATCTTCAGATCCATCAGGTTTACAAAGAATCTAAATGCAGTAAATGGATAAACAAGTTAGTGTCCTTCTGTGTATTTCCCACATTCTCTTCTACAATCTTAGATCTGCCCCATCTCTTTTTTTTTTTTTATTAACTTGAGTATTTCTTATATACATTTCAAGTGTTATTCCCTTTCCCGGTTTCCGGGCAAACATCCCCCTCCCCCCTCCCCTTCCTTATGGGTGTCCCCATCCCAACCCTCCCCCCATTGCCGCCCTCCCCCCATAGTCTAGTTCACTGGGGGTTCAGTCTTAGCAGGACCCAGGGCTTCCCCTTCCACTGGTGCTCTTACTAGGATATTCATTGCTACCTATGAGGTCAGAGTCCAGGGTCAGTCCATGTATAGTCTTTAGGTAGTGGCTTAGTCCCTGGAAGCTCTGGTTGCTTGGCATTGTGGTACATATGGGGTCTCGAGCCCCTTCAAGCTCTTCCAGTTCTTTCTCTGATTCCTTCAACGGGGGACCTACTCTCAGTTCACTGGTTTGCTGCTGGCATTCGCCTCTGTATTTGCTGTATTCTGGCTGTGTCTCTCAGGAGCGATCTACATCCTGCTCCTGTCGGTCTGCACTTCTTTGCTTCATCCATCTTGTCCAATTGGGTGGCTGTATATGTATGGGCCACCTGTGGGGCAGGCTCTGAATGGGTGTTCCTTCAGTCTCTGTTTTAATCTTTGCCTCTCCCTTCCCAGCCAAGGGTATTCTTTTTCCTCATTTAAAGAAGGAGTGAAGCATTCACATTTTGATCATCCGTCTTGAGTTTCATTTGTTCTAGGGATCTAGGGTAATTCAAGCATTTGGGCTAATAGCCACTTATCAATGAGTGCATACCATGTATGTCTTTCTGTGATTGGGTTAGCTCACTCAGGATGATGTTTTCCAGTTCCAACCATTTGCCTACGAATTTCATAAACTCGTTGTTTTTGATAGCTGAGTAATATTCCATTGTGTAGATGTACCACATTTTCTGTATCCATTCCTCTGTTGAAGGGCATCTGGGTTCTTTCCATTTTCTGGCTATTATAAATAAGGCTGCGATGAACATAGTGGAGCACGTGTCTCTTTTATATGTTGAGGCATCTTTTGGGTATATGCCCAAGAGGTATAGCTGGATCCTCAGGCAGTTCAATGTCCAATTTTCTGAGGAACCTCCAGACTGATTTCCAGAATGGTTTTACCAGTCTGCAATCCCACCAACAATGGAGGAGTGTTCCTCTTTCTCCACATCCTCGCCAGCATCTGCTGTCACCTGAGTTTTTGATCTTAGCCATTCTCACTGGTGTGAGGTGAAATCTCAGGGTTGTTTTGATTTGCATTTCCCTTATGACTAAAGATGTTGAACATTTCTTTAGGTGTTTCTCAGCCATTCGGCATTCCTCAGCTGTGAATTCTTTGTTTAGCTCTGAACCCCATTTTTTAATAGGGTTATTTGTTTCCCTGCGGTCTAACTTCTTGAGTTCTTTGTATATTTTGGATATAAGGCCTCTATCTGTTGTAGGATTGGTAAAGATCTTTTCCCAATCTGTTGGTTGCCGTTTTGTCCTAAGCACAGTGTCCTTTGCCTTACAGAAGCTTTGCAGTTTTATGAGATCCCATTTGTCGATTCTTGATCTTAGAGCATAAGCCATTGGTGTTTTGTTCAGGAAATTTTTTCCAGTGCCCATGTGTTCCAGATGCTTCCCTAGTTTTTCTTCTATTAGTTTGAGTGTGTCTGGTTTGATGTGGAGGTCCTTGATCCACTTGGACTTAAGCTTTGTACAGGGTGATAAGCATGGATCGATCTGCATTCTTCTACATGTTGCCCTCCAGTTGAACCAGCACCATTTGCTGAAAATGCTATCTTTTTTCCATTGGATGGTTTTGGCTCCTTTGTCAAAAATCAAGTGACCATAGGTGTGTGGGTTCATTTCTGGGTCTTCAATTCTATTCCATTGGTATCTCTGTCTGTCTCTGTACCAATACCATGCAGTTTTTATCACTATTGCTCTGTAATACTGCTTGAGTTCAGGGAAAGTGATTCCCCCTGAAGTCCTTTTATTGTTGAGGATAGCTTTAGCTATCCTGGGATTTTCTTATTCCAGATGAATTTGCAAATTGTTCTGTCTAACTCTTTGAAGAATTGGATTGGTATTTTGATGGGGATTGCATTGAATCTGTAGATTGCTTTTGGTAAAATGGCCATTTTTACTAAATTAATCCTGCAAATCCATGAGCATGGGAGATCTTTCCATCTTCTGAGGTCTTCTTCAATTTCTTTCCTCAGTGTCTTGAAGTTCTTATTGTACGGATCTTTTACTTGCTTGGTTAAAGTCACACCGAGGTACTTTATATTATTTGGGTCTATTATGAAGGGTGTCGTTTCCCTAATTTCTTTCTCGGCTTGTTTCTCTTTTGTATAGAGGAAGGCAACTGATTTATTTGAGTTAATTTTATACCCAGCCACTTTGCTGAAGTTGTTTATCAGCTTTAGTAGTTCTCTGGTGGAACTTTTGGGATCACTTAAATATACTATCATATCATCTGCAAATAGTGATATTTTGACTTCTTCTCTTCCGATCTGTATCCACATGACTTCCTTTTGTTGTCTGATTGCTCTGGCTAGAACTTCAAGAACTATATTGAATAAGTAGGGAGAGTGGGCAGCCTTGTCTAGTCCCTGATTTTAGTGGGATTGCTTCAAGTTTCTCTCCATTTAGTTTAATGTTAGCAACTGGTTTGCTGTATATGGCTTTTACTATGTTTAGGGATGGGCCTTGTATTCCTATTCTTTCCAGGACTTTTATCATGAAGGGGTGTTGAATTTTGTCAAATGCTTTCTCAGCATCTAATGAAATGATCATGTGGTTCTGTTCTTTCAGTTTGTTTATATAATGGATCACATTGATGGTTTTCCGTATATTAAACCATCCCTGCATGCCTGGGATGAAGCCTACTTGATCATGGTGGATGATTGTTTTGATGTGCTCTTGAATTCGGTTTGCCAGAATTTTATTGAGTATTTTTGCATCGATATTCATAAGGGAATTTGGTCTGAAGTTCTCTTTCTTTGTTGTGTCTTTGTGTGGTTTAGGTATAAGAGTAATTGTGGTTTCGTAGAAGGAATTCGGTAGTGCTCCATCTGTTTCAATTTTGTGGAATAGTTTGGATAATATTGGTATGAGGTCTTCTATGAAGGTTTGATAGAATTCTGCACTAAACCCGTCTGGACCTGGGCTCTTTTTGGTTGGGAGACCTTTAATGACTGCTTCTATTTCCTTAGGAGTTATGGGGTTGTTTAACTGGTTTATCTTTTCCTGATTTAACTTCGATACCTGGTATCTGTCTAGGAAATTGTCCATTTCCTAAAGATTTTCAACTTTTGTTGAATATAGGTTTTTACAGTAAGATCTGATGATTTTTTGAATTTCCTCTGAATCTGTAGTTATGTCTCCATTTTCATTTCTGATTTTGTTAATTTGGACGCACTCTCTGTGTCCTCTCGTTAGTCTGGCTAAGAGTTTATCTATCTTGTTGATTTTCTCAAAGAACCAACTTTTGTTTCTGTTGATTCTTTCTATGGTCCTTTTTGTTTCTACTTGGTTGATTTCAGCTCTGAGTTTGATTATTTCCTGCCTTCTACTCCTCCTGGGTGTATTTGCTTCTTTTTGTTCTAGAGCTTTTAGGTGTGCTGTCAAGCTGCTGACATATGCTCTTTCCTGTTTCTTTCTGCAGGCACTCAGCGCTATGAGTTTTCCTCTTAGCACAGCTTTCATTGTGTCCCATACGTTTTGGTATGTTGTATCTTCATTTTCATTAAATTCTAAAATGTTTTTAATTTCTTTCTTTATTTCTTCCTTGACCAGGTTATCATTGAGTAGAGCATTGTTCAATTTCCACGTATATGTGGGCATTCTTCCCTTATTGTTATTGAAGACCAGTTTTAGGCCGTGGTGGTCCGATAGCACGCATGGGATTATTTCTATCTTTCTGTACCTGTTGAGGCCCGTTTTTTGACCAATTATATGGTCAATTTTGGAGAAAGTACCATGAGGAGCTGAGAAGAAGGTATATCCTTTTGCTTTTGGATAGAATGTTCTATAAATATCCGTTAAGTCCATTTGGCTCATGACTTCTCTTAGTCTGTCGACATCACTATTTAATTTCTGTTTCCATGATCTGTCCATTGATGAGAGTGGAGTGTTAAAATCTCCCACTATTATTGTGTGAGGTGCAATGTGTGCTTTGAGCTTTAGTAAGGTTTCTTTTACGTATGTAGGTGCCCTTGTATTTGGGGCATAGATATTTAGGATTGAGAGTTCATCTTGGTGGATTTTTCCTTTCATGAATATGAAATGTCCTTCCTTATCTTTTTTGATTACTTTTAGTTGGAAATTGATTTTATTTGATATTAGAATGGCTACTCCAGCTTGCTTCTTCTGACCATTTGCTTGGAAAGTTGTTTTCCAGCCTTTCACTCTGAGGTAGTGTCTGTCTTTGTCTCTGAGGTGTGTTTCCTGTAGGCAGCAGAATGCAGGGTCTTCGTTGTGTATCCAGTTTGTTAATCTATGTCTTTTTATTGGGGAGTTGAGGCCATTGATATTGAGAGATATTAAGGAATAGTGATTACTGCTTCCTGTTATATTCATATTTGGATGTGAGGTTATGTTTGTGTGCTTTCATTCTCTTTGTTTTGTTGCCAAGACGATTAGTTTCTTGCTTCTTCTAGGGTATAGCTTGCCTCCTTATGTTGGGCTTTACCATTTATTATCCTTTGTAGTGCTGGATTTGTGGAAAGATATTGTGTAAATTTGGTTTTGCCATGGAATATCTTGGTTTCTCCATCAATGTTAATTGAGAGTTTTGCTGGATACAGTAACCTGGGCTGGCATTTGTGTTCTCTTAGGGTCTGTATAACATCAGTCCAGGATCTTCTGTCCTTCATAGTTTCTGGCGAGAAGTCTGGTGTGATTCTGATAGGTCTCCCTTTATATGTTACTTGACCTTTTTCCCTTACTGCTTTTAATATTCTTTCTTTATTTTGTGCGTTTGGTGTTTTGACAATTATGTGACGGGAGGTGTTTCTTTTCTGGTCCAATCTATTTGGAGTTCTGTAGGCTTCTTGTATGTCTATGGGTATCTTTTTTTTTAGGTTAGGGAAGTTTTCTTCTATGATTTTGTTGAAGATATTTACTGGTCCTTTGAGCTGGGAGTCCTCACTCTCTTCTATACCTATTATCCTTAGGTTTGATCTTCTCATTGAGTCCTGGAATTCCTGTATGTTTTGGACCAGTAGC
Organism: Rattus norvegicus; assembly: GCF_021556685.1. Taxonomy (NCBI): domain Eukaryota; kingdom Metazoa; phylum Chordata; class Mammalia; order Rodentia; family Muridae; genus Rattus; species Rattus norvegicus. The sequence goes on along the minus strand of NC_141542.1, from coordinate 34,288,536 downwards.
TTTTTCCGCTTTACATTATCTTTGACAGTTGAGTCAATGATTTCTATGGAATCTTCTGCTCCTGAGATTCTCTCTTCCATCTCTTGTATTCTGTTGGTGAAGCTTGTATCTACAGCTCCTTGTCTCTTCTTTTGGTTTTCTATATCCAGGGTTGTTTCCATGTGTTCTTTCTTGATTGCTTCTATTTCCATTTTTAATTCCTTCAACTGTTTGATTGTGTTTTCCTGGAATTCTTTCAGGGATTTTTGTGTCTCCTCTCTATGGGCTTCTACTTGTTTATTTATGTTTTCCTGGAATTCTTTCAGGGAATTTTGCAATCCTTTCAGGCATTTTTGCGATTCCTCTCTGTAGGCTTCTACTTGTTCTCTAAGGGAGTTCTTCACGTCTTTCTTGAAGTCCTCCAGCATCATGATCAAAAATGATTTTGGAACTAGATCTTGCTTTTCTGGTGTGTTTGGATATTCCATGTTTGTTTTGATGGGAGAATTGGGCTCCGATGATGCCATGTAGTCTTGGTTTCTGTTGCTTGGGTTCCTGCGCTTGCCTCTCGCCATCAGATTATCTCTAGTGTTACTTTGTTCTGCTATTTCTGACAGTGGCTAGACTGTCCTATAAGCCTGTGTGTCAGGAGTGCTATAGACCTGTTTTCCACTCTTTCAGTCAGTTATGGGGACAGAGTGTTCTGCTTTCCGGCGTGTGGTTTTTCCTCTCTACAGGTCTTCAGCAGTTCCTGTGGGCCTGTGTCTTGAGTTCACCAGGCAGCTTTCTTGCAGCAGAAAAGTTGGTCTTACCTGTGGTCCCGAGGCTCAAGTTCGCTCGTGGGGTGCTACCCACGGGCTCTCTGTGCTCTCTGCAGCGGCAGCAACCAGGAAGACCTGTGCTGCCCCTTCCGGGAGCTTCAGTGCACCAGGGTTCCAGATGGTCTTTGGCTTTTTCCTCTGGCGTCCGAGATGTGTGTGCAGAGAGCAGTCTCTTCTGGTTTCCCAGGCTTGTCTATCTCTCTGAAGGTTCAGCTCTCACTCCCACGGGATTTGGGTGCAGAGAACTGTTTATCCGGTCTGTTTCCTTCTGGTTCTTGTGGTGTCTCAGGCACAGGGGTCCTGCCGCTCCTGGGCCCTCCCCCACGGGAGCCCAGAGGCCTTATACAGTTTCCTCTTGGGCCAGGGATGTGGGCAGGGGTGAGCAGTGTTGGTGGTCTCTTCCGCTCTGCAGCCTCAGGAGTGCCCACCTGACCAGGCGGTTGGGTCTCTCTCTCACAGGGTCTGGGGGCAGAGAGCTGCTGCGGGCCGGGACCCGCGGGTCCTGCCCCATCTCTTTTACTGTTGTCCCACATCAACATAAATGTTTTATTTAAATTCATAGTTCATTAGTATTTAATTTCAAAACTACAAAAGCCATCTGTATTAAAATCCAAAATCTATTAGCAGCTGCAATTAGCCTTAATCTTCTCTCCATCCCTTTTATTCACATCAGGATAGCATTGCTATTAAGAGCAAACTGCAATTGTATTTTAAATGTGTTCTAAAAATAATATCCTCCCATGTTGTTTGCAAAAAGCCTGAAAATAAGGAAGTCATTAGCAATAATTATGAGACAAGAATTTCTTTTAAGGTGTGTATATGAGATTCATACAGGTGCATGTCAATGCACATGTATATGTGTGTGAGTCAGGAGGTAAGTCTCAACTTTCACTTTTCAGATGCCATCTATCTTGATTTGTGAGGCTGGTGTATTCTCAATGGTCTGAAGCTCACCCACTAAGGGCAGTTGGTTTGTGAGAGAATTATAATTCTCTCAAAAAGTTATTTACAGAATGAACTGCTGTACTTTAGTTACAGAGATGAATGTTATAAACAAGAATAGGTATTTTTATATTTATATACCCATGCCTTCTAATGGAGATTTTTAAATTTTATTTAACTTCTTTTACACTCCAGATTTCATCCCCTACCCCCCTCCTCCAGTCCACCCTCTGACTATTCCACATCCCATACCTCCTCCCCTGCCACATCTCCACGAGTATGTCCAGCCCACACCTCAAACCTCAGGAGACGTCCCCACTCCCTGGGGCCTCCAGTCTCTTGAGAGTTAGGTGCATATTCTCTGACTGAGTTCAGACTCAGCATTTCTCTGCTGTATATGTGCCGTGGGACTCATGTCAGCTGGTGTATGCTGTTTGGTTGGTGGTTCATTGTCTGAGAGACCTTGGGAGTCTAGGTTAATTGATACTGCTTTCTACAACCAAAAGACACCATTGAAAATATCCTCCACTGTGCCAAATGAAGAAAATTATACCACATGAATTATATTTTTCAGTTAGTGTTGGAATCCAAACTTTTAGTTTTAAGTCCTCATTTCTCATTTCTAGAAAGTTCTTAAATTTTCCAGTCCATTTTCGTTTTTCCTTTTTCTTTTTTTAACAAATTCAGATCATACTTTAATCTGATTATTTTGGTTAGTTTATTGATGGTGTTACATGAAGGAGGCAGCTTCTTACTTCTTTTTCTTTTATGAATTCAAGGTGGTAGTTTAATATACCGACTCACAATAATTGTGACAGCATGCAGAAGGCCTGTGGGGGAAAATTTTTTTAAGATGGATGTGTTTCTTTTTCTTTTTTAAAAATTTTTTATGAGATATATTTCTTTACATACATTTCAAATGTTACCCCCTTCCTGGTTTCCTGTCCATAAGGCCCCATCCTCTCCCTTCCTCCTTCCCATGCCAGTATTCCTCCCATCCATCCCCCTTACTGCCTCCCCATATCCCCCTGTACTGGGGTCCAACCTTGGCAGAACCAAGGGCTTCCCCTTCCACTGGTGCCCCAGCAAGGCTATTCTCTGCTACATATGCAGTTGGAGATCTGGTTCAGTCTATGTATAGTCTTTTGGTAGTGGTTTATTTCCTGGAAGCTCTGGTTGTTTGGCGTTGTTGTTCTTATGGGGTTGCAAGCTCCTTCAACTCTTTTAATACTTCCTCTAATCCCCCCCAAAGGGGTCCTGTTCTCAGTTCAGCAGTTTGCCGCTAGCACTGACCTCTGTATTAGACATGCTCTGGATGTGTCTCTTAGGAGAGATCTGTATCCAGTCCCTTTCAGCATGCATTTTTTAGCTTCTTATCTACCCTTGGTGGATATAGATAGATAGATAGATAGATAGATAGATAGATAGATAGATAGATAGAGATACAGATACAGATACAGATACAGATACAGATACAGATACAGATACAGATACAGATAGATAGATATAGATATAGATATAGAGATACAGATATAGGTATATGGGCTACATGTGGGTCAGGCTCTGATGGCCGTTCCCTGAGTCGCCAGACTAATCAGACAGTGAAATAAGGTCCAAGGGATACAAATTGGAAGGGAAGAAATCAAAATATCACTATTTGCAGATGATATGATAGTGAACTTAAGTGACCCCAAAAGTTACACCAGAGAACTACTTAATCTGATAAACACCTCAGCAAAGTGTCAGGGTATAAAATTAATTCAAACAAATCAGTAGCCTTCCTCAACTCAAAGGATAAACAGGCTCAGAAAGAAATTAGGGAAATGACACCCTTCACAATAGTCCCAAATAAAAGAAAATATCTTGGTGTGACTTTACCAAGCAAGTGAAAAATCTGTATGACAAGAACTTCAAGTATCTGAAGAAAGAAATTGAGGAAGATCTCAGAAGATGGAAAGATCTTCCATGCTCATGGATTGGCAGGATTAATATAGTAAAGATGGCCATTTTGCCAAAAGCAATCTACAGATTCAATGCAATCCCCATCAAAATTCCTACTCAATTCTTTCTAGAGACAGAAAAAGCAATTTGCAAATTCATTTGGAATAACAAAAAACCCAGGATAGTGAAAACTATGCTCAACAATAAAAGGACTTCTGGGGGAAATCACTAACCCTGAACTCAAGCAGTATTACAGAGCAATAGTGATAAAACTGCATGGTATTGGTACAGAGACAGACAGATAGATAAGTGGAATAGAAGTAAAGACCCAGAAATGAACCCACACACCTATGGTCACTTGATCATTGACAAAGGAGCTAAAACCATCTAATGGAAGAAAGATAGTATTTTCAACAATTGGTGCTGGTTCAACTGGAGGTCAGCATGTAGAAGAATGCAAATTGATCCATTCTTATCACCATGTACAAAGCTTAAATCCAAGGGGATCAAGGACCTCCACATCAAACCAGATACACTCAAACTAATAGAAGAAAAGTGGGGAAGCATCTTGAACACATGGGCACTGGAGAAAATTTCCTGATAAGATCAAGAAATGACATATGGGACCTCATAAAACTGCAAAGCTTCTGTAAGGCAAAAGACACTGTCATTAGGACAAAACGGCAACTAACAAATTGGGAAAAGGTCTTTACAAAAGTTACATCTGATAGAGGGCTAATATCCAAAATGTACAAATAACTCAAGAAGTTAGACTCCGGAGAGCCAAATAACCCTATTAAAAATGAGATACAGAGATAAACAAAACATGCTCAGTTGAGGATTATCAAATGGCCTAAAAGCACCAAAAGAAATGTTCAACATCCTTAGTCATCAGGGAAATGCAAATGAAAACAACCCTGAGATTCCACCTCACACCAGTGAGAATGGCTAAGATAAAAACTCAGGTGACAGCAGATGCTGGAGAGGATGTGGAGAAAGAGGAGCACTCCTCCATTGTTGGTGGGATTGCAGACTGGTACAACCATTCTGGAAATCAGTCTGGAGGTTCCTCAGAAAATTGGACATTCCACTACCTGAGGACCCAGCTATACCTCTTCTGGGCATATGCCCAAAAGATGCTCCAACATACAACAAAGACACATGTTCCACTATGTTCATAGCAGCCTTATTTATAATAGCCAGAAGCTGGACAGAACCCAGATGACCTTCTACAGAGGAATGGATACAGAAAATGTGGTACATCTACACAATGGAATATTACTCAGCTATCAAAAACAATGACTTCATTAAATTCACAGGCAAATGGAATGAACGAGAACATCTCATCCTGAGTGAGGTAAATCAATCACAGAAAAACACACTTGGTATGCACTCATTGATAAGTGGGTATTAGCCCAAAAGCTCAAATTACCCAATATGCAATCCACAGAGCACGGGAAGCTCAAGAAGAAGGATGACCAAAATGCGAATGATACCACTCTCTTTTAAAAGGGAAAAAAATCCATAAGAGGTGATATGGAAGCAAAGTTTAGACCAGCTTCTTTCTTCTTAAAGACAACCTTTGAAGCTGTCTCAACCGTTGAGAGCCTTGAGGATGGTGTACGAGCCCCAGAGGGCCTGGGTGTGACAGAAGTGCTCAAAGCAACTTTTATATTATAAATTTTATCTCCACTAGAACTCCTTTATAATTTGAGAATGTTAATGAGACAAGGAGTAAGGATGGTTTCTCATCAAACCCCGTAAGTACTGGAGAACTCTGTCTTGTGGAATCATTTTGAAGACGGAAGCTGTTCTCTAGAAGCTATGCTCTGTTTACATTTACCCCATCACCGAGAAAAACCAGAGACACCTAAATTCTGCCTTAAAAACTCCATTAGCTTTTTCAGCTATTATGATGTAGCAAGACAAAAACAAAAAACAAACAAACAACAGCAGCAGCAACAACGACAACAACAAAATAAAACAAGTTCCGCTGTGAAGAAAACTGGCACTGATCATCCTCTATATTCTCATTTCCCATGCTACAGGGGCATGATTTATGATGGAGTCCCATAACTTTCCCTCTCGTATCACCTTAGCCCATCTTTGTAGCCAGATGAAAATGAACTGCATCTGTTAGGAGGACGATACATTACTCGGTTATAGTTCAGAGATCAGAAAGTCAAGAGTCAAACCCAATCCAATGCCTGGTGAGGGCTTGTTTTCGGGTCCCTTCAAGTTGTGTCCTTATGTTATTAAAAGAACAAAGGTTCTCTTTCAACCTCACATGTACAGTGCCAACCATCCCATTAGTGAAGATTCTGCTTCCCTAATCTAATCGCATCTCCAAAGCATCAACGTCTCAACCACCGTCATTGGAGCAAAGAATTCAACGGTGGGACATTGAGATTAGACTGAAACCTTTGCGCATGGCAGAGGCCTTCTGGGACCCCACTCACAAGCTCTTTATTCTAGTTCTGTCTGTCATGCATTCCCAAAGGGCCATTTCAGTCTTTCTGAGTTCAGTAATTTACTTCTAGGCGCCAACATCTGTTTCCTTTACTTTTGCTGCCTAAATTACTCTAAAATGTATTGGAATGACAGGATCTTTTATTGTCCTATCATTTTTGATGATCATGAATTTGGATTGAGTTCAGTAGGGACAGTTTTTTTTTCTTGCCCCTTATCTGTGAGCCAAGCTGGAAGACAAGGTTGGGATGAAAATCCTTTGAAAGTTCCTTTTCTTCTGTCTACAGATGATGCGCTTTGAAATGAATATCAGCTATTCTCCATGTGGCACAGTTTACTCTGCTTCATACCATGATGGCCAACCTGAAAACGTAGAAAAATAAAGAAGACAGAGGTGGCATCAGGAAGGAGTCTGAAATTCTCAAGTTATGTTATATTACACGTTCAGGCTGTAGGTTTAAAAGGTAGACACAGTTACTTCAACTGCATATTAATGACGGAGGCATTTGAATACAAGACACCAACTCTAGGTCATTGGCACAAATAAGTATTCGGGACAGGAAATACTAATATGGCTACTTCTGAAAATAAAGTCTTGTCCATCTGGTTTAATTCTACTTCCATGTATGAGAAAATTAATGAGAAAATTAGCATTAAATATATATATATGTATATATATTCAGTTGTGTTCTGTAAACTGCAGCAATATTTTCATAATTTTCCTCCTATTTCTGTCATGAAGTGCTACTATACTTAAGCCCTATGCCCTTTCAAGAGGATCAGTGCACTTCTGAAATCTATAGGATGTGTGTGTGTGTGTGTGTGTGTGTGTGTGTGTGTGTGTGTACATGCATGCACACTTGCAGTCTGGTGTGTGTATGTGTGTGACAGCACTCTTTCTGCTGTTTATCCATCTCTTTTCTCTTCTCTTGCCCTGAGCAGTGAATATCTTGCCAAGGATGCTAGAAATAATCATTAGGGGGATGAATTAGCTTCATTTTGCATTTTGCATTCAGCAAAAAGTCTAATTCAAATAGAAACCGACAGTAAATCAACAAGAAACGTGGGCCCAGGCCATCTTCCTCCATGTAAGTGTGCTGACTCACCTCCTCATTACATTAGAGAATGTATTCCAGTGAACGTTCCTATGGTGACAGATGAGATGAGGCTAAGCTAATGGGCCTGTTTGGACACCCTTTTTTCTGCTTCAGCAACATGTCATGGCAGAAGAAGCAGGTGCCATTTTATGCTGGTATATAATAAATTCTAAGTTATGAGACAGCTGAATATAGCATATTTTATGATTTTTGTTGCTAGGTCTTAAATAATTGAATTTGCTATCCAATTTATGTCATTGGATACAAAACTTCTTTATAAAAAAATAGACTATGGTTGTACCATCTAGAACTATAAGAAAAATAACATTTATTAAGCTAAGTAGGGTGTTTTACTGTACTAATATTATATCAGAGCCATGTTTTTAGACAGTTTTTATGCTGTACAAATGAGTAAAAATGAAAATTAATAGTTGAACTATGTGAAAACTCTGAGGCAATTTTCTAATTTTAAGTGACTGGGAAATGCATAATATTCCTGCTAAGACTAATAAGTATTAAGTAACTTTCAAATAGAGGGAATTTTGAGGAATTAAAAACGTATATACCTTCCCTCAAATGGACAAGCCATTTTACTTAGTTAAGGTTTTATGGCTGTGAACAGACACCATGGCCAGACAAGTCTTGTAAAAACACTTAATTGTGGCTGACTTACATGTTCAGAAGTTCAGTCCATTATCATCAAGGCAGGAGGTGTAGGACAGCACCTAGACAGGCATGGTGCAAGAGGAGCTGAGGGTTCTACATCTTTATCTGCAGGTCACTAGGAGATGTGGTTACCCACAACCCAGTGAGACACTTCCTCCAATAAGGCCAAACCTCCAAATAGTACCATTCCCTGGGTCAAACATATTCAAATTTCCACGCCATGCACACAACTTAGAAATAATCATCTGCTTACTTACATTGACATCCACAAGATTAAAGGAGGTGATTTGGTACCCAAAGACTTAAACATAGCATCTTGAATAATTCATGGGTTATTCTGAAATAAAACCAAAACTCAATTTATAAAAGAATAAAAACTGATCCTCAAACACTAAATGTCATCATCTATAAGGACAATTGTATGATACATGTGATAAGAAATTAAATGTGTGTATATGATTATTCAGTGGGTTTAGAGAAGTATTAGAGCCTATAAAGTGCCTGAGAACCTAAGTTTTTATCCTCATGTTAAGATCTGGATGAAGTAGCACATGGTATAGAGGCAAAGGATCTTGGGAACTCCTTGACCACCTCTTTAAGATAATCAGTGAGTTCTGTCTTCAGTGAGAGTCCCTACTTCAAAAAAATAAGGAACAGAACAATTATGGAAGACACATCATTAATCTCTGGCCTACACGTACAAACAATACATGCTTATATTATGTGCACATTCGTGTGCGTGCACACACACACACACACACACACACACACACGAGTGTTTCCACCGGAAGTCACACAAAGGAGGAAAGTGGAACACTGAGCAAAGCCCTAGGAAAATAGTAGTGTCTCATAGGTGGAGGTGAAGGTAAAAGGAGATTTTAAGGAAAAGTGAGAGTAAGATATGAACTCAAGTAGTTACACAGTGAGTTACACATGTTGTTAGAGGCCTCAAGGAAAAGTATGGGTGTGAGGTAAGGAACAGAGGGGTCAGAACTTATAGCTGAGAGCTCTCCTTGCACTGCTCATGCATTGCTCCGTCTGAGCTGTATTACTTTGCAAACATCTCTCCAGTTCTGGGCATTCAGCTAGTGTTTAGCAAACTGTGCTTGCTATATAGATTTCTTCCTTAGCTTTCCAAAGAAAGAACCAAAAACCTTCTTTCTGTGAACCTGAATTCCAGGTTACAGCCAGTTTCACTCCCCCACAATTATACCAAATAATCTCCTTGGATAGTGAAGCCCAGCAATTTTCCTTAGAAGAAACTATCTCGAAAATAGTCTCTAAGGAAAGCAAACGTTCCTCTGGCAGGACACATTTCTTAAAATTACCTAGGAGAGATAATGGTTTAGTTTGTCAGCACATATATCAGCAAGCACAACATGACACCTTTTTATTCATCTTCCCCTTCCTGGTAGCTCTCTGCCAGAAAAGAAATACAACAACTTTTAAATATACATTTTAAACATCTCTGTGTATCATAGCTGTGTATGACACTATCTTCTCTTTGGTAGGTCAGGACAGAGTAGAACAAATATGTCTTCAAAAGACAATCAGTTTTTTTACTTTCACTATCTTAATGAGAAATACAAATGCCTATAACACAGCAAACTAAATATTCACAGTAGAATAAAAATTTAAAAACCTAAAAACTGAAGGCTAGAGAGGAAGTTAAGACAGCATAAACCTGATAGGCAGGATTTTAGACTCTAGGACATTAAGTTTTAAAATCCCATGGAGACCTATTAATGGGTGTGCTTTTGTTTATGAAAATGTAGCAAATGTCTGAGAACAAGCAGTATCAGTTAAAGTCTCAAAACATTTAGGAAGTAGTCAGAGACTGCATATCCTTTTTTGCCCTTTCTTTTCTTCTCCCTCATGTCTTAAAGAAGCTGTTGACTCATTACCATTATGGCTTCTATGTGTGCCTAATTTCTTTTACATATTCACCTCTTGTGGATTTTTGGAATTCTATTTAGTCTATTTAATGTAGTTCCAGGGCCTTCTGGACCACTGGGACAGTCAAGCTGTCTCTGGATGTCTTAGGAAAAAAAGAACTCACTGTCTGTTATACGTGCCCAGGGAGAATCAAGTGGTTGTTAGTCCTGGGAATGTACTTACAGCAACACTGAGCAGAAGTCTCTACAGGGAGAAAAACAGAGGAGTCAGGCCCAACTCCTGCTTCTCTTCAGGGAGTATGCTGTGAAAAGTGTATTGCTGGAAACCAAGTGCCAGCCCATAATAACATATTCACAAAGTGTTGCTCAAAACCCTTAGGCAGATTTGACTATGGAAACAGTACTTTTAGCAAATGAATGAGAGGTCAAAGGGATGAGCATTAGTCAGAGAGAGCAAAAGAGAAGACTCATGATGTATTGTTGGACACACGCACACACACACACACACACACACACACACACACACACACACATGTGCATGCCACAGATCAACTGAAAATATACCAAATAGACATGATAGTTCATATATATTATCGACATGATTGGATTAAGAAATATCTAAAAATTCTGAAAAGCACATTTTGGCTTATTGGTGAGGACATATTCAGAGATAATCATTTAATAGAAAGATAAACCCTAAACATCTGTGGTATCATTCCTTATGTTCACAATGTAAGAATGAGAAGAAGAAGAAGAAGAAGAAGAAGAAGAAGAAGAAGAAGAAGAAGAAGAAGAAGAAGAAGAAGAAGAAGAAGAAGGAGGAGGAGGAGGAGGAGGAGGAGGAGGAGGAGGAGGAGGAGGAGGAGGAGGAGGAGGAGGAGGAGGAAGAGGAGGAGGAGGAGGAGGAGGAGGAGGAAGAGGAGGAGGAGGAGAAAGAAGAGGAGGAAGAAGAGGAGGAGGAGGAGAAGAAGGAGAAGAGGAAGAGGAAGGAAGAGGAGCAGGAGGAGGAGGTGGAGGAAGAGGAAGAAGAAGAGGAAAAAGAAGAAGAGGAGAAGGAGGAAGAAGAAAGAAGAGGAGGAAGAGGAAGAAGAAGAAAGAAGGAGGAGGAGGAGGAAGAGGAGGAGGAGGAGGGGGGAGGAGGAGGAGGAAGAGGAGAAAGAAGAGGAGGAAGAAGATGAGGAAGAAGAGGAAGAGGAAGGAAGAGGAGCAGGAGGAGGAAGAATAATTCAGGCATTCTGTCTTGGCTCTCTAGTAATTATCATGTGACTTGCTATTTGCCGTTGTGCCCATTCCACCACGATAGCCTTAAAATCTAAAATCAAGAGACTTTTATTTCCTCCTTTTGAGTAATTCTCACATCTCTTTTGATGGAGAGCTAACTAGAACCATCAAAAATATTAATACTGTATAGGCATTTTCACTCTCTTTACTAAACTGCAGTCTGACTTTAGACTGTATTGCATCTTCCTTCTACAAAAGAAGTAATAACAAAAAGCTAATGAGATTTGAACAGGTACTCATGAACTACTTTTAAGTTATCCACTCAACTGCGAAGCAACTGGAGTTATCCTCTGAATAGAGTCAAAAGGAAAATGTTGAGATATTCAACATGGTAAAACTCATATATTGTTGCTGAACCACAAATACCTTTTTGGGCCTAAATTTATCTCGTATTTCATTGCTCTGTATACTCAGTAAATACTTACCAAGTACCTGTTGTGAGCCAGACTCTATTCTTGCAAACACCCCAAGGAGCCCCATTTTAGTAGTTTGCATATACATGAAGAAACTTAACCACAAATCATCAGAAACCAGATAGACTGAATACATTCCCAAAGTTCTTTTGGCTGGTAAGTAACGTGAGCCTCAATCAAACATGATTCATAAACAAAGCTTATTGAATCCATGAAGCTAAGGTACAAGTGAAGTTAGACTGGCAACCAGTTTGGGCACATAAAAAATGGAAGGTCAGAAAACACATTTGTAATTTCTGTATGGTTAAGAGTCCTTGGCTTCTCAGACTATGTAATCTTCTATAATCTTCTTTTAAATATTTATTTACAAGAACTATTTGTTTACAGAAAATATTGATATGCCTTCATAAAAATAAAACACTTCAGAACTTCAAAAAATACAAGTTATAAAATTTTAGGTAAAATTTTCTGTATTGGGATGCCACTTCATCATTATAATAAAGATATTTCTACCTTGCTTATTCTTATCCACATAAGGGCTACAGGAAAATAATATTAATAAGAACCTAAACAAGAGTTATTATATCAAGATATTCAATGCTCAGATTAAAATGTTTGGATGTTTTCTGAATGCTGTGAAAATTGATGTATGCTCTAATAAATTGTATTGTTTGTGTGTTTGTGTGTGTGTAAGAGAGAGAGAGAGAGAGAGAGAGAGAGAGAGAGAGAGAGAGACAGAGACAGAGACAGTGAGATGAGAGATGTTTTGTACTGTAAAAGAACTAGAGGGAAAGCTGCCTACAGGAAAGCCTTAGTATATAAGATCATCCAAAAATAATGGCAGCAGTCGTCTAAGTCACAGCAGGAATATTGTAATGAATATGTTCTTAATATGTTTGAGTTGAGTTGTTATGTTCTGGGGAGGCATGAAAATTACAAATGCCCATTTACAAAAGATTGAGGGGCAACTGACAGACCAGAGGAAAGATTTCATCAAGTCCAGCCCAGTTGGACAGTTAGTTTATTGGGATGATTTACAGGCACATGGCTGGTTCAGTGGCACCTTTATCACTAGAAAGTTGAGTGGATAACTTAAATGTAGTAAGGCCAGTGTGAGGAGACTCCGATGTAGCATGAACAACTCACAAAAACCTGCACCAGTGGAGTTCCTGGTTAATTTACAGTGACCTACACTATGGAATATGTCCTATAGGCATCTTAAGATAGCCTTAATGGGATCCTTTGGAGGCTGGTGAAGCCCTGAGGTCTCTGAGCCCCATGTGTCAGTCTTATGTACTAAAGAGAAATCATTAGACAAGATCTCATGAGGGTTGCATGGGTCCATAGTTGCTCTGACTTAAAGGAGCACTGCTCCTACCCCAATGACAGAATGCAGCTATACAGAAAGAAGAGATTGAGCAGCACATTTTGAGGGGTGATTAAACGACTAATTATATACTGAGTAATTAGTCAGTAGGAATGCCAGGATGAAGGTAAAGGCTGAGTCATAACCAAGGTGAGGATATGGAGGAACAAACAATTCAGAAGAGGGAAAAATGACTGAGTTGATTCTGGATAGGTGTTTCATGTAGTTCTAAGTTCCCAATCAACCTGTGCAATAAAATGTTAAATACAGTGTTTCATGAAGTTTCCAAAAAAACACACCTAAAGAACATGTAAGACCATAGCTTCTGCAAGAAGAGGATGAGCAGTGGGAGAGGCAACCTTTCATTAAGCCAGGGCTTCACAGAGAGTCCTCCATTCACACAAGGTCAGCTCCAGCTACTTACAGAAGAATCTGATGTCTGGTTCTCAGCAACACTGGCTCAGATTTGAGCTGTTCCAAATTATGGGAGTGACGAGATCCATTAACACTATGGACCCATGATAATAGAACTATAGATAGATCAGTGTTTACACAAGTAATATAAACACAAACTTAAAAAAAGATCAAAGTCAATGTTCATCAGACTACCTGTTGTAAAAATACAAAAAACAAAACAGTCTTTTTACCTGCTCTAGGCCGGGCACTGCACTGTCCCAAGATATCTGATAGATATCTTAATCTCAGTCAGCAAAGCCTCTCAACCACTTTGCTCCATCCCAAAACACACTGCCGCAGGCCTCTCTCTGAGCCTGGCAACAATCTCTCTACCCATCCAGTTCCCAAGGCAGGCTGCCACCATGGCAGAAATATACATCCTATTTCCACTGTGTCCCACCCACTCTCCCAAATTCAATTCTCCACAAGAAAGAACACACAACCCAATAACCTCTGACTCAATTGATAAGGTATAATTGCCCACCTAAACATACAAAGCCCTGTGCACATCCATCCCTTAAGAATATTCATAAAAGCCTGTAAAGGTGCAGCGTGGAATCTTAACGTCAGCCTCCATGTTGTCCTGCAGCTACTCTCCTTCTCCTTCCTCCTCTTCCCTAAACTTTTCCTCCCACCCATGCTTCCTTCTCATCCAATGACAGGCTTGGTTCTATCCTGCACTGGCTCTCACCTGTATTTTACAAATTAAATGGGGAGAAGGTTCTGATGAAGTCACCTGAGTCCTGAGTATGTGACTGTGACTAGGTAGCCATCCTTGGGGCAGTAGAATTAGCATCAAAATACAGATAACTCCAGGGCAAACCACAACAACTACGTTTGTCTTTCCTTTTATGATTTTATTTTTATTTATTTTTATTTTATTTATGTAGTTTTTTCCTGACTTATTCACTTTACATTCTGCTCACCGCTCCCTCCCAATGACCCTTTCCCACATCTCCTCTCCCCTTCTCCTCTGAGTGGGTAGGCCTCTCCCTATGTATTCCCTACCCTGGCATATCAACTCTCGGTGAGGCAAGTCACATCCTCTTGCACTGAGGCCAGACAAGACAGCCCAGGAAGAACTTATCTCGGGGACAGGGATAGCCCTTGCTCCAGTTGTTCAGGAACCACGTGAAGAACAAGCTGCATATCTGCATCATATGTGCGGAAAGGCCTAAGTCCAACCATGTGTGTTCTTTAATTGGTGGTTTCTTCTCTGAGAGCCCTAAGGGCCCAGGATAGTTGACTATTGGTCTTCCTGTGTAGTTCTATCGCCTTGTGGACCCACAATCCTTCCTTGTATTCTTCCATAGGATTCCCTAGCTCCACCCACTGTTTGGCTATGATTTCCATGGAATGCCAAACAAAAAGTTACCAGGAAGTATAGAATTGATTTAAAAGTAAGAACATGATGTGAAAAAGTAGAAATAACTAAACAAACAAACCAACAAATATCAATCCACATTGCACACCCATTGTAACTTCCTAAGTCCAGGACACTGAAAACACCAAATAATGGCGTGTATACACAGTGACAGGAGCTGACATTCACTGTTGGTGGGAATCGAAAATGGTACAGTCACTCTGGAAGACGGTTCACCATGTTCTCACAGAACTAAATATACTCTTACTGTACAACCCAGCAATCATATTCCTTGGAACTTACCCAAAGGAAGTAAAAACATATGTCTACATAAAAACCTTCACATAGATGTTTATAGCAGTTTTTATTCATTGCTGCAAAAACTGGGAATCAACCAAGATGTTCTTCAGGAAGTGAATGAGTAAATAAAGCTTGGTGTGTCTAGAGGATGGGATGTTGCTCCATTCTTGAAAACAAATGAGTTGTCATATAAAGACAAAGGGGAAACTTAAAGGCATATTTCTTACTGAAACCACCCATATTGCTTACTGAAAAGGCAAAATAGCATAATATTCTAACAATAAGACACTCTGAAAATAGTAAAACAATATAAATATCTAAAACATAAGTGGTCTTTGGATGTGGTAAAAAGAAAGTAGTGAATAGCTGAGAGCCAAATATGTTTATGGTGGTAAAATTACTCTTGAATATGTCACAATAACAAATCCATGTCAGTGTACATTTATCTAAACATATAGAATACATATCATCATGACTGAATCTTGATATGTTATAGAGTTCGGCTGAGAAATATGAAAGTCTAGGTTCAACATTTAAAAAAATACATGCCACAATAATACAGAATATTGAAATTGAGGAAGATTATGTTCGTGTGAGTCAGGAGAATATATGTCACATCATTTTAGTCTTCACAGTTTGCCTGCCAAACAAAATCTATTCTTGCAAACAATGTCTGTTTTTAAGTATGCAAAACTTGAGTGCAAAGTTATTATATTTTGTTGCCATAACTGAATTCTTCTGCTATATGAGACAATATTATGTTTGGTGCACCTATTATTATGAACTTGAATTTGGGTCATTTAGATATCTTCAGTAACTTGAAATATAATTTAATATATACTAGGGTACTAAATTATTAATAAAGAGAGTATTGCGCTCTTTATAACCTTTAGGTTATGATCTAAATCATGTTTAAATGAAGATAGCTAACAACAATACCAACCAATTAGAGCTTCTAGGAACTAAATCACCATCCAAAGAGTACACACGGACAGACCCATGACTCAAGCTGCATGTGTAGCCGAGGATGGCCTTGTTGGGCACCAATGGAAGGAGAAGCCCTTGGTCCTGCCAAGGCTCCACCCCTCAGTGTAAGGGAATGTCAGGGCAAGAAGGTGAGAAGTGGTGGGTGGATGGGTAAAGGAACACCCTCATAGAAGAAGAGGGAAGGGGATAGCATAGATGGTTTATGGGCAGGAAACCGTGAAAGGGGATAACATTTGAAATGTAAATAAAAAAATCCATAAAAAAGAAAAAAGAATGTCTTATGCTTATTATATTTTGACTTAGTTACTTAGCATCTATGAAACTATTAATTTCACTAATAAATAAATTAGCAAGACATAAAATAGTCTTATTCTTGATTATCTTCTCTTGTCCCTGTTTTACTGAAATTTATCAAAATAATAAAATGAAATGAAAGACATCACCAAGGGTTTCTAGATACCTACCATATATGGGTAATGTTACACTATTGAAATGAATTGGGTAGATTTTATACACACCACACATGATGGCCATTGTATGTTCTCTTTACTGAATAAAAAAGAAATGACATTTGCTACATCCTCAGACCAGATAAGGACAGAAAACTGGGCTTGTTCTGTGACCCATGGTCTATGGCATGAACATGCCCATACTCAGATACATGAATAAACACATTTACATGAGATGGGAGTCTATCTCATTTCTATGTTAAGGAATAGTAATTGAGTGTATGTAGGCTGTAGGGCTTCTCTGGAAATATAGGACTATACGCAACAAAATCATGCCTGATGGTGTAGATTATGGAAAATTTTTATTCCTTAATTATATTAAAGTGCTTCACCTTAACTTTTACCATAAGTTATGACCCCAGAATATTGGGATTGAATAAAATTCCCTACAACTACTAATTTACATTCTCTTTTTCATCTTGAATTCACACAAATATATTTACCCCTTTGCTGTTTCCTCTAACACATTGTGTGACTTTCCCCCTTTTACTTGGTTCTGTGCGCTTTGCTGTTTTCTTTTTCTGTGCCGAAGTAGCTTTGAACTGTCCATGTAGTCAAAAATTACCTTGCATGGCTTTGAACTGTGCATGTAGTCAAAAATGACCTTGAACTTTCATATCTTGTTTCTACCTCCCGAGTGCAAAGATTGTAGGCTTTCCCCAGTATAGCTGGCTAGGCTTTTCAGTGTCAGATTAAAGTCTCACACGCAATTGAAAATGTTCTCTGAATGTTAAAGTCCTTGTGAGCTCTTCTGTTTTGGCACCATATTCATATGCTATGTGGACATTACCATATGATGGGTATTTATCACTGTGATGGGCAATATTGGTTATGAACATGACAGGAATTTTAATTCATTATCAGACAAACCTATGAGAAAGTCTGTGAATTAGTACAGAAATAGGTTAGTTGCAGAGGTACTATGTTGAAGATAGTCATTTCATGTGCTGAGGGCTTAGAATAAAAATGAGAGCTGAGCAACAGCAGTCACTCTTTCTGTTACCTAATTGAAGATGCAACATAATAATCTGTCGCATTATTCTGCCAACATGACTTCTCTGAACTATTGACTATAAGTTTGAGCCATAAGCCAAATTAAATTCTTCCTTCCTTAAAATTCTTTCGTTTCTATTTTATTGCAGCAAGAGAAAAGTATGCAATGCAATCCTGCCCATCTGGTATTGTTATCTTACTAACAGATTCTTCCTATGGTTATCTCTAGCCTCATGGTCACAAAGCCACTGTTCAGTAGAATAGTCCTATGTGGAAAGTTCTTGGGATCAGCTTTGAGATAGAAACTTTCTTATTCAGGATTTCCATTGCTTTGAAGGGACATCATGATCAAGGCAACTCTTATAAAGAAAAACACTTAATTGGGACGTTCTTAATGGTTTAAAGGTTCAGTCCATTGTCATCATGGCAAGAATCATGGCAGTGTTCAAGCAGGCATGGAGCTAGAGGAGCTGAGATGTTATTCTCTGCAGAACCAGGGGTTCTGTGAATCTCTGGTCCAACCAGAAATGGCTCTCAGAAGGGAGGTCAGTGCAGGGCAGGTAGCCAGGATCCTAGATCTTGCCTGCTACCATGGCAGCACCAATGCCAGCAGCAAGGGCAGCAACACTGAAAGGCAGTGGCAAGTGTCAGTGAGAGACAGTGGCTGCAGGAATAGAAGGGGAATGAGACCAGCCTACCAGGTGAGTCTAAGGTCCAATGATGAATGTTTCACAGAGAAAACTCTTCCCTAAAGTGTTACAACTCAGTAAAACAGCCACTGTCTGATGTTTAAGTAAGATAACATGTGCACTTTATCCCATGTGGATAAGGACCGTACAAACATTGAGGAGTAGAATGGTACATGCTTCCCCTTGGCTCACTTTGAAATGGTAGTGATGCTCTACTAGCATGGGGAAGGGCTTCAGGTGCTTTTTCTACATGACTAATTGTCATGGTACTCTCAGTTGAGTGTCATGGTTACATGTTTCAGAGCAAGTAGTTCGATGGGGGTTGGCGGTTGCCTTATGTCTACTGTACTCAGTTCTTAATTTCACAGGGTTTGGGCTCACTCAACCTTATCAGTTCTTCTGTCTGGTGGCACTGTCCACTTGTCCCCACTGAGAGTTCTACATCTTTTTTTCTTCTTTTATTATTTTTAATTTTTAAATTTTATTTTTTTTACAATCTAGTTATTACCTGCCTCCCAGTGCACCCTCCCACAGTTCCTAGGTCAATTCTTCCTCCCACCTGTCTCCAAGAGGAGGTCCCCCACCACCCACCAGGCCTCCCCACTTAAGGCAAACAGGAGAAGACTGACATCTTCAGGCGGCTGGGAAGAGGCTTTCTTTTGCACTGGATGGAGCTTCAAAGTCCACCCCCACAATGATGCTCTTCGTCCATCAAGGCCACACCTACTCCAACAAGGCCATATCTCTTAATAGTGCCACTTCTCATGGGCCAAGCATATTCAAACCACCATAAAAACCATCTAAGAACTGAACCAGCATCCTTAGGTTAGTCTGTGAGGAACAAAATTCTACCAAATACTATGTGGATTTATGAGCTCTGAGGCCTATAAAAAGCTCAGTTGCTACTCTATCAGACTATAGAACCAAATCAAGCACTGCCACAGGGATGACTCCCAGAAACCATGGGCATAGCATATGTTAAGATGCTAAGTGGCTAATCAGCTGTGGTGATAGTAAAACTTGATTGACAACTTGGTAAGGTTTAGATTTACTGTGGAAGTACACCTTTGAGCTAGTCTATGAAGGTGTTTTCAGAAAGACTAAACCGAAGAAAGAAAATCTATTATACATGGACGGGGAAGACCATTCCACAAGTGGATGTCTACCTTATAAAAGAGAAGGCAAGTAAAACACTAGATTTCATCACACTGCTTCCTGACTATTCAGACAGTGCAGTCAGGTCATTCATGTTCTTGTTTGCCATGACTTTACTAACATAATGGCTTCTTAATTCATTAGTCAAATATGCCCAGGGCTCTAAGATTGCTTTATTGTTGGGAATTTAACTACATCAATAAGAAAGACAATTACTAAAGCTGTTATTAATTACAGATACTTAGTGCAACTTAACTAGGGAACTGCTGCAAAACAGGAATTAGAATCCTATTTTCATTGGGTTCTGTTGTTGTTGTTGTTGTTGTTGTTGTTGTTGTTTTGAGGGTAATGTCTCAAGTTAATTATATATTTTGCATATTAGCATTCTGTCAGATGTAGGGTTATTGAATATTTTTTTCACAATTTGTAGATTGCTTTATAAGTACCGCGCGCTAACCGATTGCGCCACTGGAGCATTCAATTTGTAGATTGCTAATCTGTCTTATTGATGGTGACTTTTACCTTACAGAAGCCTTTCAGTTTCATGAGATTCCATTTATTGATTATTGATCTTAGATCTGGGCAATTGGATTTCTGTTGAGGAAATTTCCCCCTGTGCCAATGAGTCCAAGGCTCTTCCCCACTTTTTCTTCTATTAGATTCAGTATATCTGGTTTTATGTTGAGGTCCTTGATCCACTTGAACTTGAACTTTGTGCAAGATGATAACTATTGATCTATTTTCACTCAAACTGACCTCCTATTAGAACAACATAATTTATTGAAGATGCTTTTTTATCCCAATGTATTTTTTTGGGCTTCTTTGTCAAAGAACAAGTGTTCATAGGTGTGTGGGTTTACTTCTGGTTCTTCAATTCTACTTCATCAATTGATCTGTCTGTCTCTGCACTAATACCATGCAGTTTTTTGTTTTTGTTTTTGTTTTATCACTATTGCTTTGTAGTACAGCTTGAGGTCAGAAATGGTGATTTCACTGGAAGTTCTTTTATTGTTGAGAATTGTTTTGGTTATTCTGAGTTTTTTTGTATGTCCATATGAAGTTGAGAATTGCTCTTTCCATTCTGTGAATAATTTTGTTGGAATTTTAATGGGGATTGCATTGAATCTGTAAAGGCTTGTAAGATGACCAATTTTACTATGTTAATCCTATCAATTCATGAGCATGGGAGATCTTTTCATCTTCTGAAATCTTCAATTTCTTTCTTCAGAGACTTGAAGTGCTTGTCACACAGATCTTTCGTTTGTTTGGTTAGAGTTACAAGACAAAATTACAACCTTCAGATTGGAAAAAGATCTTCACTAACTTGACATCTGATAGAAAGCTAATATCCAAAATACATAAAAGAATTCAAGAAATTAGACTCCATAAAACCAAATAACCCAATTAAAAATGGGGTACAGAGTTCAACAGAGAATTCACCATAAAAGGATCTTGAAATGCTGAGAAGCACTTAAATGTTTAAAGTTCTTAGTCATCAGAGAAATGCAAATCTAAATGACCTTGAGATTCCACCTCATATCAATCAGAATGGCTTAGATAAAAAACTGAAGTGACAGCACATGCTGTCAAGGATGTGGAGAAAGAGGAACACTCCTCCATTGTTGGTGGGATTTCAAGCTGGTACAACCACTCTGGAAATTAGTTTGGAGATTCCTCAGAAATGTGGAAATAGTTCTACCACTCTTGGGCATATACCCAAAAGATGTCCCAACCATACCACAAGGACATGTGCTCCACTATGTTCATAGCAGCCTTATTTGTAATAGCCAGAAGCTCGAAGCAACCCGGATGTCCTCTACTGAAGAATGGATACAGAAAAATGTGGTTTATTTACACAGTAGAATAGTATTTAACTATTAAAAATGAGGACATCATGAATTTTGCAGGCAAATGGATGGAACGAGAAAGTATCATCCTGAGTGAGGTAACTCAGACCCAAAAGGACATACGTGGAATGTAGTCACACTGATTAATAGATATTAGCCAAAAAAGTACAAAATACCTAGGTCATAGCCCACAGACCCCCTGACCATAAGAATTGTAATAATTAGAAAGGCCCAAGTAAGAGTGCTTAAGTCAATTTAGAGGGGGGAAGGAAATAATCATAGGAGCAGAGGGAGGGAGGGATATGTGGGGGAGAGCACAAGTGAGGGAAGAAAATGGGAAAAGGGTCAGATAGTGGTAGGGGAGCAGGAGAGAAGCCCAGAGAGCTAAGAATAAATGAAGATAAGCAACATCAGGGGTGGAGTGGGAGGGGAGACCCTCTAGAAATTATGGAAGATTCTGGAGGTGAGAGACTGTAAAAACTCACTGGGGATGACCTTAGCCAAAATGTCCAACATTGGGGAGAGGGGACTTGAAGAGTCTACCTTCAGTAGATAGACAGGGCCTCAATGGAGGAGCAGGGTTGCCAACCCACAGTCAAAATTTCTGACCTTGAACTGTTCCTGCCTAAAAGAACTGCAGAAACAGAAATGAAGAAGAGACTAAGAGAAAGGCAGTCCAGCAACTGGCCCAACCTGGGATCCATCTTATGGGAGGGCACCAAGGCCTGAGACTATTACTGATGACATGCTTATAAACAGGAAGCTAGCATGGCTGTCCTCTAAGAGGCCCTACAAAGAGCTGACTGAGACAGAAACAGATATTTACACCCAACTATTGAATTGAAGGTGGAGAACCCTGTGGTTGAATTAGGTGAAGGACTGAAGAAGCTGAAGGTGAGAGCAAACCCATAGGAAGGCCAGCAGTCTCAACTTACCCAATTCCGAGGTAGCTTCCAGAGACTGAACTACTAACCAGAAGCATACAGGGGCCATTCTGAGACCTCTGGCATAAATATAGTAGAGGTCTGCCTGATCAGACCTTACTGGGAGAAGATGAACTTAATTCTTGAAAGACTTGAGACCCCAGAGAAGGGGGAAGCCTGATGTGAAGGGAGCACCCTTCTGGAGGCAAGGGGGAAGAGGAATGGGATGAGAAACTGTTGGAGGAGGCCTAAGAAGGGGCAACAAATGGAAGTTAAATAACTAAAATAGTAATAATTGAGTTCATGAAGTGATAACCAGGAAGGTATTTGAAATGTAAACAAGTAAAATGATTAATGAAATAAAAAAAGAAAAGAAAGAAAAGAATAAAAATTAAAATTGAAAAAAATTTTATTTTCAAAGTTAAGCTAAAAGAACAATAGAGGAGCACATAGAGTAGTGTAGGCAAAGGTCATATGTAAATGAACCATATGAATATTTATAGTGTATATACATATAGAGCATTAAAGGAAAAATCCAAAGAGAAACTCTGATTCCTCTTTGTTTTTATAATCAGAAAGGTCTTCCTTGGTGGATCAATTCCTCTTACAAACAAATATGCTTTATGATCTGTAATTAACAATGACAAGATTATTTGCTGAGTACAATGTCAGTAAGCCTGAGACTGCACAGTGAGGAACTTATAATTCAGTCAAAAGGAAGACCAGACATAGCCCTTCCTGCCTTAGTCTCTCAAATCTTCTCACTTATTTACTGCTTACTCTATTTTCTTCTCCTTAAATTGCCTCAGTAGACAGATGTGAATGGAACACAGTAAGAATAATAAAGAAAAATACTGACTGCTATCTTCTCATTTAATTTCCATATATTTCTTCAGAATATAGATAGTGCTTAGCTAAAAATATTTGCATTGTGGAAATGATGTTCTGCAGCCAAAACTGTCAGGCAATATTGAAACTGATTTGCCTTAATGAAGTAAAGATAATGTGTTAAGAGCTAACAAGAATATAGAAGCTATAGTTGGAAGAATATTTGAAGTTTGAAAACTATTTGAAGTTATATATTATTTCTATACTGTATCAACTTTGTGACTGTTGTTACATGTAAATCCCACGAAATCAGTTGATCATCATGACATTAGAGTCCCTATCTCATCAGACACAATGACAATGCAGATGGCTCCTAAGGTCTTTGTACACAGGACAAATCTTTGCACACATATACAGTATGTGGGTACTCATATGCATGTGATCACACATAAGGTAAAACTATGTTTATTTTGGGCACATGTGCAGTTTCCAAGTATACACACACACGCACGCACGCACGCACGCACAGGCACATGTGTACCAAGAGACAGAGAGACAGAGATAGGCAGACAAAGAAATTGACTAAATGTAGATAGCTACCATGCTTGCTGCCTTACAGAGTATTTTCATGGTATTAATACTTAACATCCATTCTATCAGCATTCTTTTTCAAAACATAACAAATTTTTATCAACTACAGTTAATGCATACAGTACAGTGGACTTCCTTCTACAAAGAGTCTTGTTTGCTTGATCAATATCTTTCCACCGTCTCTCCTCAAACCATATGAATCTCTAGTTTCTACCATCCTGCTATCTGTTTCTATTGTGATCAATATGTTTATATTCAATAGATGCAGTCAGTAGATCACACGGTAATCTTTCCATGCAAGGTTTATTTCACTTAATATAATATCCTGAAGCGCTTGCCTAGCAAGCGCAAGGCCCTGGGTTCGGTCCCCAGCTCCGAAAAAAAAAAAAAAAAGGAAAAAAGAATAATATCCTGAAAGCTTACTCATGTCTCAAAAGGCAACTTTTCCATTTCTTTATAACTAAATATCATTGCATTGTGTGTGCATGCTTGGGTGCGTGCATGTGTGATATATATATATATATATCACATTTTAATAAATTCTTCTGTTCAGGCTTACATAAGTTAGTTCTTTATCTAGAGAACCATGAGAAATGACTGGAGAGACTGCTGAATACCTGCTACAATAGGTATTAAAAAAAAGCAAGAGAAAGCACTATTAATAAAAGTGATAATGAAGAATTTATGTAATTTTTTGGTGGCATTTATGACATTTATAGGCAATATAAA
The DNA here is from genome assembly GCF_021556685.1 of Rattus norvegicus. Classification (NCBI taxonomy): domain Eukaryota; kingdom Metazoa; phylum Chordata; class Mammalia; order Rodentia; family Muridae; genus Rattus; species Rattus norvegicus. The sequence goes on along the minus strand of NC_141542.1, from coordinate 34,264,296 downwards.
TAGTATGGATATTTTCAGAAAGTTACAAATATAACTAACATGTGATCCAGAGGGCAATGGAATTATTATTTGAGCTATTGTTTCAACAGCCCTTTGTTAAGAAGCTCATGGGAAGTCACACATCAAGGTAATTGAGCCTGAGTGTCCAATGACTAAAATCTTGAAAGATACCCAATATCACCATTGATCCTAACTCAGAACAAAGGGTTTGTGTGTATGCGTGTGTGTGCTTGTAAAACCATCTAGTATAAATTTATTCACATTACAGAGGTTTCGTGCATACTTTAGCATGAATATGCAAACCAAACAGCATTTTCTGCTTAATAAGAATTATAAATGATCTATCTACTTCTTGATAAGTAGGCAATTACCCTACAAATCAGAAAGAGTAACAATGCACAATTTTTCCTATTTTAATAAAGCATATTAAATGCTACAGATTTTACCATTTGGCTAGCCATTATTTTGTTACATTGTAATTATTGTTTTCCTTTGTCATTAATTTAAGACAGTGACTCTAAATGAGGAGGTGGACTTAATTGGGTCTAACTGAATAGCATACAATTCATCCCTTGACTGAAAAGGAAAACATTTAACATTGTATGTATTAGGGCCCAGTAATGATATTTTAGTGCCTGAAGTAATTATATAACATTTCATTATTGGCTCATTATTTTTAATTAAACTTTGGAACATCATATTCTGTCACCAGAAGCTTTAAGTCCCTACTGACATTTAAAAAGCATTGCCATTTTTTTTTGTATACCAAATTTAGATATACCCTTAGTAAGAAAAAGACTATGTCTGGAACCCAAAGTTTATATTAAACTGCTTCAGACAATATTAGCATTAAGATATTTATGAATCTGATATATTTATTCCTCTAAAGTCTAATGTTTATACTTCTGTTCTTAATCTATTCAGTTCAAAACGCACCTATCTTCCCCTCTTTAAAAATAATATAGAATTATTTAAAATAATGAAATAGGAAAATCATTCATTTTAGCTTAAAAGAAACCGTGACTACTATATCAATACAATAACTAGGTTTTAGCACTTATTATATAGCTTATCTTCCAAATGAAGTCATTAGGAGATGTTATCTTGCTTTTGGATTTCCCCCAAACAAAGCCGATAGGTAAGAATTCAGCTCAGAAAAGATATTGTGAATGAGATTCATAAAAATAAAAGTGAGAAATCTGAAATTAAGGAACTAGAGAGGGAGACAGAGAGGTGGCTCATTGATTAAGAGCACTTGTTACTCTTAAAGAGGATAAAAAAAAACCACTGCCTCACACCCACATGGTACCTTACAACCATCTATATCTCCAGTGACGGGGCTCTGAAGTCTTCTGGCCTCTTTCAGTACTCTATACATGTGGTGCATATCTATATCTCCATCTCCATCTCCATCTCCATCTACATCTATGTATGTATATATGCAATGAACAAATAAGAAAAGAAACAAGAGAAGAAAAGGCCAAAATGGCAGTGAGAAAGACAGAACAAACAAACAAACAAAAACAAAAGAAAACAAAAACCAACCAAACAAATAACAAAACAAGCCTGCAGCACTACTGCAGCATATACAGACTAGCGCCAAAACTTGTTCACAGGGAGATGATAACCTTTAACTTACTGTGTACCCCCAATTGTTTCAGCATCATCCCTGAGAGTTTTAAGTATCCTGCACTTCTTGAGATTTGTAGATATCAGGGACAGCTTTGTCAGACATGTTGTCAGAGAAGATTTTGACGCAGAATAAAAAAAAACACTAGAGTGTCTATGAAAAGCAAAGTAATTTGACAGACAGCTATAAGGTATGAAATTGCTATTCTTTAATCAATGAACCAATCAAGGAGGTTCCAACATATGAAGGAGAGATCAAAAAGAAACAGATGCATCTTCCAGGGAGTTCGAAGGGTGAATTCTGAGGAGTACTTGATATTCCTTTTCACATAACAAAAATCATATTGTAGACATTTATTTTGGTTTTTTTCTGAATATAATATGTGTGGCTTGCTTGTATTACTGTGAAACAAAAACTCTCTAGTGGAAGGTAATTAAATAAATCCAATCTGAAAATAGGACCAGTAGAAAAATGAAAGAAAAATATGATGGAATTATAAGAAAAACAAAAGAAAGAGGTTACAATTTGAGGTGGGGCATTGACATGCAGAATTGAATAAATCTCCCAAGAAATGCAACTGATCAGAAGAGTCTCCTACTGTAAGTCACAGGTATCAATTTTCTCATAAATACTGACTAGACAATTGCATAGGAATTCTTTCTCTTGGTAATAATATGCCCTTTTGGGTACCAGTGAGTCCCACTTACCAATAAAATTTTATCTCAAAAGATGAGTGCCTCTTGTGGAAATAGCTCTGATATAATAACTTTATGGAATCGTTGCTGTCAGACATGTTGTAAGCAAGTGAGACATATCCTGTATCCTAAAAGACATGGATACTAGAAAGTGAGAACAACACAGTCATTATTTTTTTTATATATTTCTAGAACAAACTCTCTCTCTCTCTCTCTCTCTCTCTCTCTCTCTCTCTCTCTCTCTCTCTCTCTCTCTCCCAACACCCCAGCATATACAACCACAAAGGCATGTAGACATATGTGCACAAACAGAAGCAAACACAGCAAGAAACAAACACACAGCTAGGTTGGATTTTCTTTACATTTTTCCTCAGTTACCTGCTCAATCATATAATGTTTACTCATTACCAGGTAATTATCACAGTTCAGGTGGTAATTTTACCATTTTGTGCTAAGTTCACACATAGATTTATAGTCATTGTCCAAATCACTTATACCCAACCTGAACATCTTCAACAAATAATCAAACCATGTGTTGTACCCCAAGACCTTGTGAACTGGAAAATCCGTGAAGAGATAAGCACGTTGGTTGAAAACACACAGATATATTTAACTGACTGACAGGTTAAATTGAAGTCATACCCTGGCGTCACACAGATGACAGTTACCTGGTAGAGATGTCTACGAAGTTAGATTGAATTGTGAGGATTAACTGGCGAGCTTCTCTGAGGCTCTCTAGCCTCATCCTATTAAGGCTCTCAGATCTCTTTACCTGGCTTCCAAGGTGGCTTAGCAGGTCATGTGGTGCTTGCAAACATTTTTAAGACTAACCTTGGAGGGCAACATGTAGAAGAATGCAGATCGATCCATGCTTATCACCCTGTACAAAGCTTAAGTCCAAGTGGATCAAGGACCTCCACATCAAACCAGACACACTCAAACTAATAGAAGAAAAACTAGGGAAGCATCTGGAACACATGGGCACTGGAAAAAATTTCCTGAACAAAACACCAATGGCTTATGCTCTAAGATCAAGAATCGACAAATGGGATCTCATAAAACTGCAAAGCTTCTGTAAGGCAAAGGACACTGTGGTTAGGACAAAACGGCAACCAACAGATTGGGAAAAGATCTTTACCAACCCTACAACAGATAGAGGCCTTATATCCAAAATATACAAAGAACTCAAGAAGTTAGACCGCAGGGAAACAAATAACCCTATTAAAAAATGGGGTTCAGAGCTAAACAAAGAATTCACAGCTGAGGAATGCCGAATGGCTGAGAAACACTTAAAGAAATGTTCAACATCTTTAGTCATAAGGGAAATGCAAATCAAAACAACCCTGAGATTTCACCTCACACCAGTGCGATTGGCTAAGATCAAAAACTCAGGTGACAGCAGATGCTGGCGAGGATGTGGAGAAAGAGGAACACTCCTCCATTGTTGGTGGGATTGCAGACTGGTAAAACCATTCTGGAAATCAGTCTGGAGGTTCCTCAGAAAATTGGACATTGAACTGCCTGAGGATCCAGCTATACCTCTCTTGGGCATATACCCAAAAGATGCCTCAACATATAAAAGAGACACGTGCTCCACTATGTTCATTGCAGCCTTATTTATAATAGCCAGAAAATGGAAAGAACCCAGATGCCCTTCAACAGAGGAATGGATACAGAAAATGTGGTACATCTACACAATGGAATATTACTCAGCTATCAAAAACAACGAGTCTATGAAATTCGTAGGCAAATGGTTGGAACTGGAAAATATCATCCTGAGTGAACTAACCCAATCACAGAAAGACATACATGGTATGCACTCATTGATAAGTGGCTATTAGCCCAAATGCTTGAATTACCCTAGATCCCTAGAACAAACGAAACTCAAGACGGATGATCAAAATGTGAATGCTTCACTCCTTCTTTAAATGAGGAAAAAGAATACCCTTGGCAGGGAAGGGAGAGGCAAAGATTAAAACAGAGACTGAAGGAACACCCATTCAGAGCCTGTCCCACATTTGGCCCATACATATACAGCCACCCAATTGGACTAGATGGATGAAGCAAAGAAGTGCAGACCGACAGGAGCCGGATGTAGATCGCTCCTGAGAGACACAGCCAGAATACAGCAAATACAGAGGCGAATGCCAGCAGCAAACCACTGAACTGAGAATAGGTCCCCTATTGAAGGAATCAGAGAAAGAACTGGAAGAGCTTGAAGGGGCTCGAGACCCCAAAAGTACAACAATGCCAAGCAACCAGAGCCTCCAGGGACTAAGCCACTACCTAAAGACTATACATGGACTGACCCTGGACTCTGACCCCATAGGTAGCAATGAATATACTAGTAAGAGCACCAGTGGAAGGGGAAGCCCTGGGTCCTGCTAAGACTGAATCCCCAGTGAACTAGTCTATGGGGGGAGGGCGGCAATGGTGGGAGGGTTGGGAGGGGAACACCCATAAGGAAGGGGAGGGGGGAGGGGGATGTTTGCCCGGAAACCGGGAAAGGGAATAACACTCGAAATGTATATAAGAAATACTCAAGTTAATAAAAAAAAAAAAAAAAAAAAAAAAGACTAACCTTGGTAGCACCACTATGTCACCTCTGTCACAGCCTCTTAGTCACTGTTACTTTAACAGTAAAGAGAAAAATGAGACTCCTGTTCTTACTGCAGCAAGTAGCAAAGAATTTAGCCGATCATTAGCCAATTGCAGCTGTGATGGTTAATCTTGAATTTAAGTAAATGTTTGTAAGAAGCTTTTATGGAAGCTGGGAAGCTTACACTTAATGAGGTGCTACATTACTGCATTAAGACCTCTCCTAGTAAACCACAGGAAACTATATCTTGGTTTATCAGCCTGTCTCAGGAGTAGGAAGTCGTCAAATATAAAGACAGTAAAACTTTGCAAAGAGATACAGACACTTCAAGACTTGTCTCTCTGCACTAAATCTTTGGAATGTGGCTTAACCGTCCTATGTATACCTTTGAGTTATTAGTACTAAAAATTTGAGTTCCCTCATTTTGATACTATTGTTATTATTTGATAGTATTATTGATACTATCTTTTATATAACATCAAGTTAGATATCACAAACATCTGTAAACTGTTCTATAAAGAAACTTGTCACATCCAGAGCCCACCATGGCCTCATGTTTTAAGGACGATTGTTTATAAGTATTTATTTGAATCCATTGAACATTATTTCTAAGAATCTATGAGTGAATCCGCAATAGTCAAATTTGCTTACTCCTACAAGTATGCAGTTAATTGTTAATGAAGCAAGTCTTGATAGCAGGCTCCTCAGGAGCTTTCCACTGGACTTGGTTTTATTTGTAGCCCTTAGAGGAAGATGTAGGCACCGTCTTCCATTTCCCAAGTCTCATGCCGAATGTACTCAGCATCTGTGTGCTTACTTGGACCTAATGAAGCCCAGAAGCCCTCGTGTTTACCTTAGTGTTCCCTAAAGCACAACTTGAGCAAAGATAACAGTCACAGAATCAGCAATCCCTCTGGTGCTCAGGGGGAAATGACTGCATTGGGATCCGCGGGACATTCTTACTGATAGCTGATTTTTCTCTGACTATGCAATTAACTGGAAAATACATTTTAGCTTGTAGTTTCGATTTGAGAGGGGCCAGAATTTCCCTTAAACTGCAATGCACTGATCTCAGAGACCTAGTGATGGCATCCCTAACCAAATGGTTAAAAAAAAAAAAAAGAAACCAGAGGGGCATTATAACATTATAAAGAAACACAGTCTCACTTAAACTCCCTGGTCCTCTGGCTTTTCCTCTATTTCTTCTGCGACGCTAAGTCTTCTAAATCATGGGAGCATTTTGTAGATATATACTTTAGTGCTGGGCTCTACAACTCTGTATTTCATTTTGTTGTGCCTTTCTCTGTTTCTTTCAGTGAGACATTTTCAAAGATGAGGAAAGACTTGGAGGGACAAAAGGGAGGAGACAAATGTTGTAATTATATTATAACATCTAAACAAGCAAACGAAGCCAATTGAACTCTGAACACCAGGCACTGTCCAGGCAAGAATATAATTTACAAACAATCTCATTTCTCTACTCAGTGTTCCTCTCAGATATTTCATAATGACATCGTACCCAAGAACCACATCACACCCAAGGTCTCAACTGTGTTTAACAAGAGCTCTTGAGTGTAGGGAAGAATCTTTAGAGAAACGCAGTAGATTCACAAGTTTTCAAACTTCTCCATGTCTCTAATATTTTACAACAATCTAATATAGCATCACAAGTTAACTGTTTTAGAACAAAACTAACATTTTTGAAAGTGAGTTGTCTGCACAAACCTGTCGACTATGAAATGACTTTTATCTCTCTGCCAATGTCCCTTGTCTCTCAGACAAAGATAATCCTTGGAAATAAACACCTTCAGGAAGCCATTTTGATGCTCTCAAGTGGTAAAGTCAAATTAATTACAAATATCTTATATCACATATATTTTGTTTCTACAGTACTGTGTTGATCACTATGTGCTCTATCTAAACACACATTAGCCTTTATAAAGTAAGATTTGTATTTTTTGTCTCTGCAGAAATTCTGTAATATATTATTTTAAAAGTAGATGATTGTACCAACGTAATTTGTGATTAGTTTATGTTTTGGGATTATAATAGAACTATTTTATTTTCTTCCTCCCTTTCTTCCCTCCAAATCTTCACACCTCTTCTTGCTCTCTTTCAAATTCAAGTGGTCTCTTTTCTCATTAGTATTGTTTTAACACACACACACACACACACACACACACACACCACACTCATATACACACTCCTATATACATAAGTACAACCTGCTCAGTCTACATGATGTTACATGTATGTATATTTTGACATACATAGACAACTTTTATTTCATATAAAGAGTAACAAGTGCTAATTGTCCATAAAGAACTCAAATGGTACCTGCTAAAATGTAAATGTCCCTTATATTCATGATTCTGAGTCACCCCCACAGGGAAAAACATGCCTTGACGGTTTCTTGTTTAGAGTTTTGAAATACATACCCATTAATACATTCTCATCATAACCATTGTATGTATGCACAGTTTAAAAGATCCTTGTATGAGAAACACTGATTTACATGTCTCTCTATCCTAGTTAAACATCTATAATCGGTAAAGATTTTTCCGTACTGCCACATACTTGATCCACTCAGTTGTGTTAAAATTTATATATAACATTCTATTATATTAGTATATAAGACATTGAGTAGTACTTTATTTCCAATCTGTGACATGTTCAATATTGTTGTAATAAGTTGTTCTATTATATCTGTGGATGATTCTAACATATGAGAATTTCTTAAAAGACAAAAAATTTCTGATTAACAGGTACCTGCTGCCAAATGTCCTTTGGACAGGATGACTGAATCACACCAAAGTCCATAACCAGTTCTCTTAACCACTGAACCACCTCTCTAGCCCAACAGTCTTTATATTTATAAAATCTAATATCACTAATCATTTTTATTAAAAAGTAGCTTCTTCTGTAAGTAAAGATTCTGCAGTTTGACTTGAGCAATCACTTCAGGATTGATGGCATGTGCTACTGATAAAGTGAGCAATTTGAAGAAATTACGGGCTATAGGTATTGAAAGACATCTTGCAGGACCTGAGAACTAGAAGCCTTTAATCATGTGCTTACAACCTGCAGTGGTGGCTACAGTGTTTGAAGTGATACACTACAAAAGACAGTTGGTCCTGACACTAGATAACCACGCAAATATATGGAACATAATTTCTTGAATGAGTACTAAAACTTTCTGTCTTTTCACTGTGAAAAAAGGGTGCTTCTCTCATATAATACCTGAAGGAAAGGCCATCCAGTGACTGCTCCACCTAGGGATCCATCCAGTCTGCAGATCTAACCCCCACACTATTGCTAACACCAAGAAGTGCTTGCTGTCAGGAGCCTGGTATGACTGTTCCCTGAGAGGCTCTGCCAGTACCTGAACAATACAGAAGCAGATACTCAGAGCCAACCATTGGAGTGAACCCAGGGAATCCCAATGGAAGACCTAGGAAAGGGACTGAAGGAGCTGAAGGGGATCGTAACGCAATAGGAAGAATAATGTCAGCTAACTGGACCATCTAGATCTCCCAAGGATTAAACCACCAACCAAAGAGTATACATGGAGGGAGCCATGGCTCCAGGTACATATGTAGCAGAGGATGGCCTTATCTGAGATCAATGGGAGGAGAGGCTCTTGGTCTTATAGAGGCTTGATGCTACATCATAGGCAGGAGTGGGTGAGTGGGTAGAGGAACACCCTCATAGAGGCAAAGAGGAGGGGGCAGAGAGGGCATGGGATAGGGGAGTGTGTAGGGTATCTGGGAAGGGGGAATATCATTTGAAATGTAAATTAATAAAATTATTAATAAAAAATTACATTCTAATTCTATCAGTTTCCCCTGCCTCCACTACTCTCCCTGCTGACAAATACACCCCTCCCCCAGATGCACTCCTCTATCTAAATCTGTGTTTATGCTTATGTAAGACAAAGTGAGGACTGGGGACAACAAGATAGCCAGTTTCATTTATCAACATATATAAACCATTGTTAGGTTCTTTTCCTGATATGTATCATCAGTTGTGCTTGAAGACAGGTGATTGAATGGAGAGAAGAATTTTAAGATGACCTGTAGTAGTAAATGTTCTTTTCTCTTTCCCATCAGTGTCTCTGGTAGAGAACTGTAAAAATAACAATTTTATTTCCATTATGCTTTAGAAATTTTAAGAACAAAAAGCTTTAGCAGACATAATTATAAGTCCTAATAGATCAACTTTGAGTTAATCAAAGGAGTTTATCCTGCATAATTATCCTGTCATAATCAGCTATGTTTTTCCATAGCAATGAGGAGTCAGAGACATGCTTCTGCTAACCAAGAAGCTTTGTTTTTGTTATTTTTTATTTTATGCTTTACTGATTCTTTGTGAATTTTATATCATATACTCCAATCCCACTCATTTCCCTTATCTCTCTATATTTGTCCTCTGCTCTTGCAATCTCTCAGTCCAAGAAAAATAAATGAATAAAAACAACAAAGCAAGAGAAAAACATTACAAACGTGTTGCTCTGAAAGCTATAACATGTCACAGTGAGTCGCACAGTACACCCTTTTGCCCAAGAAGCATTACTTGCAAATGAACATTGCAATGAGTCTTTGGGATAGTTTGAGACCTCTCGCTTCTTCTGTACCATCAGTAATGGATCCTCACAAATACTCCTCTTGAGTATCCTATTGTTGCCCTGTGTTACGGAGATCCTTCAGCATTGGTTCTACAGGACCAGACACTTCATATACTCTAGCAGTTCATAGATGGGGTTGTTGTTGGAATGGGACAACCTTGCATCTGAGCCTAGTTGGTGCTTATGTTGTTAACCCTGACATGGTGAGGGGAGGGTTAGGGAGGGGGCAACTCTCCTGCTTTATCTAGGAAAGGGGTAGGCCAACAGTGCCCACCACCAATGGAAACACTCTTCCAAGTACTGCACCCAATGAGGAACAGGGCCGTCTCTCCTTGCTCTTATAACCATGCTGCCAAGGTGGGAACCTGGAAATTTTTAAGCTGTCCTGTTTCAAGAGAGTCATAGAGTAAGAACTTGGGAGTATGGAGAAAGTCTTAGCTTCTGAAAACTAACAGTCAGTAAGAGATTGGTAATCTGGGATTAAAATGCCAAAATATCTGCCTCAGCCTATCAAGCTCTGAATGGACATTTTTAACTAAAGATGATATACGGTGTTCCTGGTCAACTGTTGGACTTTGAGACCCTGAGCAGAGAGCCGTGCTAAATTGTGCACCGGCATAGAACCCAAGAAAACAGTGATGATAGTTTGATTATAATAACAATATGACTTGAGTCAAAACTGGCAAATTATAAGGATAGATCTGGGTTCCATCTGAGGTAGCACTTCATTTAGATATTATGTCTGTATTATATAGCTTTCGATGACTATGACAAAACACCTAATGTTAACTTATTAAGAGAAAAGACTTTTTTTGGCTCACAGTACTAGCAGACAAAGCAGATTGCTGTTAGAAGTTCGTGAGAGAGTTGGATAATAACAAGGAAACTGCTCACAGTTAAGGTCAGGGAAGAAAGGAGGAAAAGGAAGGATCAGAGACAAGTCTCCCATGGTGACTCAAAGATAGACCTGTGTGTTAGCTTCCCACTGCTAGGCCCAAACAGACAAAATAACCAACAAAATAACAGAAAAAAAGTTACTAGGCCTGCAGGTTTTAAAGGATTCAGTCCTTGGTGTTCTGGCCCTATGGCTTTGGTCGTGTGGAAGATAGGATGTTTTGGTAAGACGATCAGTCTAAAGAAACTGATCTCCACTTTGTACCCATGAGATGAAAAAAACAAAGACAGAATCAAAGAGGTCCTGAATAGTCTTTCGGGTGGATATACTCCCAGGTACCTAAATTTCTTCCAAGACACTATCACAACAAAGCCCTAATACCTACAAATAATGCTACCTGGTGAGGACAGACAGAAGACAACATGGAGTGATTGCTATCTCTAATCCTTTTTCTTCGTGGCAAAATCAGAAATGCAATGCTCAGATTTGATGCCTGCGCTGAACATCTGTGAAGTAAAGCAGAATGGAGATTTAATATAATGCTTAATACACTATGAGGAATCAGATAATTATAGCAATGGGTATTATTTACACAGGAAAACTTGATTTTTGGATTGTTGATATTCTTCGTTCATGTTCGGCTAACTCCACAGGATACAAGGATAGATTTAGAAGCAATTAGGCATCTGCAGAAAAAACTTTCTGAAACATCAGATCTTATATATTGCCTAGATTTAAAAGTGCCTAAAACCTAAGGCTGGCAGATACAGCGAAATGATTTAGTGAACTCTGAAAGTATGGATAAAGATGCTGTTTTTAGAGGTATATTACTAAGTGCAATCTCAATGAAATGAGTGTTCCTAACATCATAATTCTTTCTTCGGTTATGATTTATATGAAAATGTTCTAGAGTCTGGTCCCTATGTAAGAGATTAATGGTCAGTAACAGTAGCACAGACAGCCTTAGATACTATGCAAAGGTACTTGGTCTTTGAGCTGAAGGAGATGGAGGCCATGAAGAAGTGCAAGAGAAAGAATTGTAGAGATTACAAAAATGGGTACGGAATGTCTTCATTATTCTAGCAAGTGTGTGTGTGTGTGTGTGTGTGTGTGTGTGTGCGTGTGTGTGTGTAGATAGATGATGGATAGATAGATAAATAGATAGATAGATAGAAAACAGACAGATCAATAAATATAAATCAATATAATATCTTTCTATTTGCTCCTACTTTATGGTTGGCCAAGTAATATTTTCTTTCTTTTTCTTCTTTAAAATTTATTTAATTTTTATTAACACAGGTCAGTGTATGAAACGGGTTCACACATTTAAAATCTTATATAACAACCTACACAGTTCCATATTTACCTAGAATATTTGTCTCAATCCAAATTACATGGAGGCAGAAAGCATGTTCCTACAGGAAGCTAGTATTTTCTATGGAGTGACCATTTCCCAATGAAAAGCCACAACCATCATCCTAGAGCATCAGTTATCACAGGTTGATACTCATGATTAAGATTTGTAAATGGGGGGAGGGTGGCAATGGGGGGAGGGTTGGGAGGGGAACACCCATAAGGAAGGGGAGGGGGGAGGGGGATGTTTGCCCGGAAACTGGGAAAGGGAATAACACTCGAAATGTATATAAGAAATACTCAAGTTAATAAAAAAAAAAAGAAAGAAATTAGACACCAGGAATCCAAATTACCCAACGGAAAAGAATTCTTAACAGAGCATTCTCAAATGGCCAAGAAGTACTTAAAGAAATGTTCAATGCCCTTAGGCATCAGGGAAATGCAAATCAAAATGACCCTAAGAGAAAAGATCTTTACCAATCCTACAACAGATAGAGGCCTTATATCCAAAATATACAAAGAACTCAAGAAGTTAGACTGCAGGGAGAAAAATAACCCTATTAAAAAATGGGGTTCAGAGCTAAGCAAAGAATTCACAGCTGAGGAATGCCGAATGGCTGAGAAAAACCTAAAGAAATGTTCAACATCTTAAGTCATAAGGGAAATGCAAATCAAAACAACCCTGAGATTTCACCTCACACCAGTGAGAATGACTAAGATCAAAAACTCAGGTGACAGCAAATGCTGGCAAGGATGCGGAGAAAGAGGAACACTCCTCCATTGTTGGTGGGATTGCAGACTGGTACAACCATTCTGGAAATCAGTCTGGAGGTTCCTCAGAAAATTAGACATTGAACTACCTGAGGACCCAGCTATACCTCTCTTGGGCATATACCCAAAAAATGCCCCAACATATAACAAAGACATGTGCTACACTATGTTCATAGTAGCCTTATTTATAATAGCCAGAAACTGGAAAGAACCCAGATGCCCTTCAACAGAGGAATGGATACAGAAAATGTGGTACATCTACACAATGGAATATTACTCAGCTATCAAAAACAATGACTTTACGAAATTCATAGGCAAATGGAGGGAACTGGAAAATGTCATCCTGAGTGAGGTAACCCAATCACAGAAAAACACACATGGTATGCACTCATTGATAAGTGGCTATTAGCCCAAATGCTTGAATTACCTTAGATGCACAGAACACATGAAACTCAAGACGGATGATCAAAATGTGAATGCTTCACTCCTTCTTTAAAAGGGGAACAAGAATACCCTTGGCAGGGAATAGGGAGGCAAAGATTAAAACAGACACAGAAGGAACACCCATTCAGAGCCTGCCCCACATGTGCCCCACACATATACAGCCATCCAATTAGACAAGATAGATGAAGCAAAGAAGTGCAGGCCGACAGCAGCCGGATGTAGATCTCTCCTGAGAGACATAGCCAGAATACAGGAAATACAGAGGCGAATGCCAGCAGCAAACCACTGAACTGAGAACGGGACCCCCGTTGAAGGAATCAGAGAAAGGACTGGAAGAGCTTGAAGGGGCTCGAGACCCCATATGAACAACAATGCCAAACAACCAGAGCTTCCAGGGACTAAGCCACTACCTAAAGACTATGCATGGACTGACCCTGGGCTCCAACCTCATAGGTAGCAATGAATAGCCTAGTAAGAGCACCAGTGGAAGGGGAAGCCCTTAGTCCTGCTAAGACTGAACTCCCAGTGAACATGATTGTTGGGGGGAGGATGGGGTGGGGAATACCCATATAGAAGGGGAGGGGAAGCGGTTAGGGGGATGTTGGCCCGGAAACCGGGAAAGGGAATAACATTCGAAATGTAAATAAGAAATACTCAAGTTAATAAAGAAAAAACGGGAAAAAATGAAAAAAAAAAGATTTGTAAATTTTTATTATGGTGGAAATTCCTTGAAACAGTTAATATACATTTTATTTCAGTAGCCATCGTTTTGTTCTTTTGCTAGAATTTCAAACAAACACAGTGTCTGTCACATACTTGAGAAATGCTTGATATGTTAGTGGGATATGGTTTTGTTTTGTAACTGTTTTGCATTTCTTTTTGTAACAGGAACGCTTGTTGTTCCTGCACAAATGAATACCAGAACAAGACCTGTCCTGTTTTGAACATGTAAAATATACATGGAAAATACGTTAAATAACATTTTCTGACACTGAGTAGAAGGCGGTTATGATATTATCCTTAGAAGACAAATAAACCAAATGGTCTCTCCAAATCCACCACATGCTTTGCTGAGAAGGTCTCAAAGTTGCCGCAAAGAGTAGTGTCAGTAAATGGAACATAAAATATCAGAGTTGAAAGAAATTGGGATTTCAAAAAGGAGTATCAGAAATTAGAAAAAGGAGCTGAAATACAGGGTTTCGGAATCTGCAGCAGGGGCTGCTGTGGACTGGAAGCAGAGAATTGGTCTGCACAATGCATGCGAAGGAAATAATTGCAGACAGAAAGATCAGCCAAATGCTCTTAAAAGGGAGCAAGCAAACACAATCTATAGGTTTAAAAAAAACTTAGAAGAGTTTATCTTTCCTCCCTATAGCATATAAAATACTCTAACACATGGTATATCCAGGAATGTCTACAGGAATTAATATAAAAATTAATATGTAAAAATAGCATAATTGGATCTTAGATAAGAAACTTCTTTGGATCATTAAAAAAAATTGGAGGTTGGAGAGATGTTTCATGGGCTATAAGGGAAAAAAACTCTTGCAGAGGATCTGAATTGGGTTCCCAGCACTCGTGAAGTTAACTCACAACTTCCTGTAAATCTATCTCATTGGAAATCCAACACCTGTGACCTTCACAGGCATCTGCACTCTTATGCACACATATGCACATATACATATAATTTAAAACAATAATGAACAATAAAGGGGCAAGCGATTTAACAGCATTCCAACACAGTCTAACAATGAAAACTGAAATGGCTAAGATTAACATCCAATCTTCAATGAAAAATGTTCAGTCGTGGAGGAAAATGTGACCTATTGGGAGGAGAAAAAGAAGAGGCAACAGAAACTATTGTTAGAAGTAAAGGAGAGGTGGAGGAGGGAAGCTGAAGAACACTGAGAAATATCCCTCATGCTCATGGTGTAGAACATCAAAAGCACAATGAGGAAAGAAATGGAAGATTCGTGAGACACAGATTGAATTTCCTACTGAACAGCCATAATTTTAACACAGAAACTAAACATATAGACTGGACTGATATCTGACTTGAATTGCAGTTTCTGAATGTATATTTGACAAAAAGCAAGATCATATTTGGGGAATTGCACGTTCTGAATATTATTAGATCAAAAGCAAGAATCTGCACACTTATAAAAGATAAATATACCACCACTTCAAAAAATAAACGAATAGGAGAAAATAATGACAAGAGCATAAAAACAAATAAAACATTTTTGGTTTAGTAGATTGAATGATGGATTGGTCCCCTCCTCCCCCAGAGGGCTGCAGTTACATGGCACTCGTGGCAGGATGTGGAAGCTTTAAAAGAGAGAACTTAGTTCACTGGGGACTTTCAAGAAAGTGAAAGCTCTATAGGACAAGAAATTTAAAAAGATATTTAAAAGAAATTAAAGAAGATATCAGAAGATGGAAAGATCGTCCATGCTTGTGGATAGACAAGAGTCTAGCATGGCTCTCTTCTGACAGGGTCCAGCCAGCAGCTGACTTAGACAGATACAGACACCCACAGACAAACGGTGAATGGAGCTTGGAGATTCTTATCAAGGACTAGAAAGAAGGATGGCAGGTCTTGAGGGACTTCACAGAAAGACTAAAAGTTCAGTCCCTTGGGGCTCTCAGAGTCTGAACCACCTACCAAAAAGCATAAATGGGCTGGACCTAGACCTCCCTGCATGTGTGTAGCAGATGTGTACTTGGTCTTCATGTGGGTCTCTAACTCTTGCAGGAAATACCCAAAAGCTGTTGCCTGTACATGAGATATGTTCTTCTAGCTGCTGTGCCTTGGGCTCAGTGGGAGAGTATGCACCTTGCCACACAGAGACTTAATATGCCAAGGTAGGGGGATCCTCAGGAGCCTCCCACCTGTTCAGAAGAGAAGAGGAGGGAGAGGAGAAGAGTTGTGAGAGGCATGATCTGAAGGAGGACAGTGAGTGAGAAGGATATAACATGAAAGCACAGTCCTTAGTTCCCTGGAAACCTACTCTCAAAAGAGGTTTCAAGACTCTGCTTTTTCATGCCCTTTCACTTTAGAGCTACAAGGTGAATAATTGTGTTTTGTCCCACTCCTACCACCATGATGTGTTGACTCATGGAAGCTGAAAGCATCATGGCCCATCAATCATTAACTGGAACTATGAACTAAAGGGTTTTGTTTGTTGCTTGTTTGTGTCTTTATACCATGTTAGGTATTTTGTTATATTCATGAAGCTTACTCATATAAAAGAGTAAAAATGAACTCAAAACTAATCCTTTTAGATAGTTAAAAGATGAGAAATCTCTAGTCAGGCTGAAGAAAGGGAGAAAAATTAGGGTATAAGAGAGGGAGGTATAATTTATGATCCCTAAATGTTGGTAGTGAACAGTGAATAATACTGCAACTGGTTGTCAAAACAATAATTCTATATCCATTTGTTGCTCTGATGAAAAAAAGACAATAGCCAAAATCAACTTGGAGAGGAAAGGTTTTATTTATGTTCTTATTTCTATGTTATAATCTTAAGGAAACTAAGAAAACTGGAGACCTAAATTAGAAACCCAAGTTAGAAACCATCTAGGTACACCCTTCATTGGCTTGCTTAGCTCACTTTCTTTTTTTTCCCCCCATCTTTATTAACTTGGGTATTTCTTATTTACATTTCAATTGTTCTTCCCTTTCCTGGTTTCCGGGCCAACATCCCCCTAACTCCTCCCCCTCCCCTTCTATATTGGTGTTCCCCTCCCATCCTCCCACCATTACTGCCCTCCCCCCAAACAATCACGTTCACTGGGGGTTCAGTCTTGGCATGACCAAGGGCTTCCCCTTCCACTGGTGTTCTTACTAGGCTATTCATTGCTACCTATGCAGTTGGAGCCCAGGGTCAGTCTATGTATAGTCTTTGGGTAGTGGCTTAGCCCCTGGAATCTCTGGTTGGTTGGCATTGTTGTTCATATGGGGTCTCAAGCCCCTTCAAGCTCTTTCAGTTCTTTCTCTGATTCCTTCAATGGGAGTCCCATTCTCAGTTCAGTGGTTTGCTGCTGGCATTCGCCTATGTATTTGCTGTATTCTGGTTGTGTCTCTCAGGAGAGCTCTACATCCGGTTCCTGTCAGCCTGCACTTCTTTGCTTCATCCATTTTATGTAGTTTGGTGGCTGTATATGTATGGGCCACATGTGGGGCAGGCTTTGAATGGGTGACTACTTACCTAGGGAATGCACCACCCACAGTGACCTCTTAAGATCAACCATATACCAAGAAGAGCACTATAGAGTTACCTGTAGGCAAATCTGAAAAAATAATTTTTTTTAATTAAATTCCTTCTTTCCAAGATGTTTCTATGGCTGTGTCAAATTAATAATAATAATAATAATAATAATAATAATAATAACAGCAATAATAACAACCAGTCTAATATCTAATACTGTTACAGAAATAATACCTTGGAAAGTTATATAAACTTTTATAACTATAAAAAATTAATATCTTAGTTGGAAACATACCCAGTTTCACTGAACAGCCATACAAATGTTTAAGGATGAAATAATATCAGAGCACTGTTCATTTCTTCTTATGCCACTACAATTACTCTAGCATAAAAAAATATTCAAAGATGTTATAAGAATAGGAAACAACAACTAATCTTTTTAACAGTACATCTGCAAGCCATCTCTTCCCAGGGCTCAGTAATCACAGCAGAAGAGAGAGGGCTGGGCAGACTGTAGCACCATAGGTTGCAGAGGACTACAGAACTGTTGGTTTGAGATATCGCTGGCCTGATGCTCACTTGAACTCATGGCAGCTGTGACTATGTGCAAAAGACTTATTCAACATCAAACCAGTCAAAATTCCAACATGGAGAGGGTAGGGATCACAAATCCTTACCACTAGCTGAGTAATTCTTGGTAATTGACGGCTACTATGAGAGGGAGCATCAATTTCCTTTAAAGATCTTGCCCCAGGTATATTGTCCATGCTCTACTCTATTGCCTGCTACTCAAGCCCATACAAGCAGTAACAACTGGATTCACTCATTAAAAGAGCAGGAAATATGAAGATGATTGGGACATGTAATAGAATATATAAGAATTGGAGAAAATAACAAATTGTGCTAATTTACCTAAATCCCTAAATACACTATATATATATATGTATATATATATATATATATATATATATATATATATATATATAGCCAAATATTCAGGTGAAACCTGTCATCAAACTTCCAATTGAAAAGAATTTTCAAAGTAGTTGGAAATTGGATTTAATGTTTATTATTCAGCATTTTTATATCCTGGGTGGTAAAACAAGATAATATTTAACATGTATACCATTTATAATAAAATAACTTTTTATTTGCAGATGATATGATTGTTGATTTTTAGAAAAAATTAAAACATTTACAAAAACACATTAGCACGCTATATTTGCAGGTTCACAAATGAAAATAACTATATTCATTTTTAGAGATTAGCCATAATTATTTGGAACCTAACTTTTAAAGAACCATCCCTAATTATGGCTGAAAATAAAGTAGTTATGATTAAGATGGGGGATATATATGTGTCCTAGTTTTCTTTTCATTGTCATGACAAATACCGTAACCAAAAGCAACTTGGGGAGATGATTTCTTTTAATATAGAGGTAACAGTTCATGAATGAGGGATGGGAGCAGGCACTCCAGCAGGCCAGGAACTGAAGCAGACAGTATGGAAGAATACTGCTCACAGGCTGACTCTGGCTTGCTCATCCACTTTGCTTTTATAGCACAGGCCCACCAGCCTAAGGATGGCACAGCTTAGAGGAGACTGGGCCTCATACATTAACTAACAATGAATAAGAAGCCTTGCAGAAATGGCCACAAGCAAATCTGATCAAAGAACTTTCCCGATTGAGATGCCATCAGATAACTCTGGGCTGTGTCAAGTCGACTAGGAGAGTGTGCATAAGCACTCATCTGAAAACTATAAAGTATTGTGAAGAGAGTGGGGAAAATCACTACATTTATAGGCAAAGGGATGCAGGTGCTATATGTTGTAAGTAGAATATTAGGCATGAAAAAATGCCAATTCTTCTAAAATGTATAAATGAATTTTGCATAATCTGAACAAAATTATAACATATAGGGCATGTATAAATGATAAAGTGAGCTTAAAATGTATATACTAATATAAGGTTTTGGATATACCAAATTGAAAAGGAAGAATAAACATCACAGTGAGTAAGACAGTGGGATGTGTAATAGTCATAAACATAAATATGCATGCATTAGATCAAAATATAAATATTTAACTGTTCTTGTAGTAAAAACACTGAAGCAATTCCATGAATCAAAGGTGTCTTCAGCAAGTGGCCTGTTCCCCATTAGGTATCCATATGAGTGAACATGAACATCACTGTAGATTCTCATGATATCCAAATAGCTTGAATAGAATCATAGATCTACTATGATGAATCAGAAAAGCCTCCTTTCCTAATAATAAAGTAATTTGGTATAAGCCAACACAGGAAAATTGGATGTATTAGGTAGTATACAGTCAGTTCACAAAAAAGAAAAGTTAAGGTCTATGTACTTAACAAAGAAAGAGAACATCAGACCAATTTCCCTTATGAATATCGATGCACAAATACTCAATAAAACATTTGCAAATCAAATCCAAGAACACATCAAAACTATCATCCATCACGATCAAGTAGGCTTCATCCTAGGGATGCAGGGATGGTTCAGTATACAGAAACCCATCAACATAATCCACTATATAAACAAACTCAAAGAAAAAAAAACACATGATCACATCGATAGATGCTAAGAAAGCTTTTGATGAAATTGAACAACCCTTCATGTTACAAAGTCTTGGAAAGTTCGGGTATCCAAGGCCCATACCTATACATAGTAAAAGTAATATACAGCAAATCAGTAGCTAACACGAAACTAAATAAAAACTTGAAGAAACCACACTAAAATCGGGCACTAGACAAGGCTGCTCACTCTCTCCCTACCTACTCAATATAGTACTGGACGTTCTAGCCAGAGCAATCAGACAACAAAAGGGGGTCAAAGGGATACAAATTGGAAAGGAAGAAGTCAAAATATTACTATTTGCAGATGATATGATAGTATACTTAAGTGACCCCAAAAGTTTCAACAGCATTTTCAACAAATGGTGCTGGTTCAGCTGGATGTCAGAATGTAGAAGAATGCAAATTGGCCCATTCTTTTTGCGCTGAATAAAGCTTAAGTCCAAGTGGATCTAGGACCTCTACATCAAACAAGATACACTCAAACTAATAGAAGAAAAAGTGTGGAAGAGCCTTGAACATATAGGCACTGGGGAAATTTTCCTGAACAAAATACCTATGGCTTATACTCTAAGATCATGAATCAATAAATACAATTCATACAATTGCAAAGCTTCTGTAAGGCAAAGGACATTGTCATTAGGACAAAGTGGCAACCAAGAGATTAGGAAAAATTCTTTATCAATCCTACATCTTATAGAGAACTACTAGCCAATATATACTCAAGAAGTTAGATTCCAGAGAATCAAATAACCCTATTAAAAATGGGGTACAGATCTAAAATAGAATTCTCAACTGAGGAATAGCAAATGGCTGAGAAGTACCTAAACAAATGTTCAACATCTTTAGTCATCAGGGAAATGCAAACCAAAACAACCATGAGATTCTATCTCACAACAGTCAGAATGGCTAAGATAAAAAACTCAGGTGACAGCAGATGCTGGCAAGGATGTGAAGAAAAAGGAACACTCCTCCATTGTTGATGGGATGGCAAGCTGGTATACCAACTCTGGAAATCAGTCTGGAGGTTCCTAAGAAAACTGGACTTAGTACTACCTTAGGAGCCAGCTATACTACTCCAGGGCATATAACCCAAAGATACTCCAATATATAACAAGGACACACGCTCCACTGTGTTCAAAGCAGACTTATTTACAATATCCAGAAGCTGGAAAGAACCCAGATGTCCTTCGACAGAGGAATGCCTGATACAGAAAATGTGATATATTTACACAATGGAGCACTACTCAGGTATTGAAAACAATGACTTCATGAAATTCATGGGAAAATTAATGGAACTAGAAAATATCAACTCAAATGAGGTAATCTAATTACAAAAACAAAAGCATGGTATGCACCCACTGATAAGTGGATATTAGCCCAAATGCTCAGATTACCCAAGATACAATCCACAAAACACATGAAACTCAAGAAGGACAAGCAAAATAGGGAAGCTTCAGTCCTTTTTTTTTTATTATTAACTTGAGTATTTCTTATATACATTTCGAATGTTATTCCCTTTCCCGATTTACGGGCAAACATCCCCCTCCCCCCTCCCCTTCCTTATGGGTGTTATCCTCCCAACCCTCCCCCCATTGCCGCCTTCCCCCCAAAAGTCTAGTTCACTGGGGGTTCAGTCTTAGCAGGACCCAGGGCTTCCCCTTCCACTGGTGCTCTTACAAGTATATTCATTGCTACCTATGAGGTCAGAGTCCAGGGTCAGTCCATGCATAGTCTTTAGGTAGTGGCTTAGTCCCTGGAAGCTCTGGTTGCTTGGCATTGTGGTACATATGGGGTCTCGAGCCCCTTCAAGCTCTTCCAGTTCTTTCTCTGATTCCTTCAACGGGGGACCTATTCTCAATTCAGTGGTTTGCTGCTGGCATTCGCCTCTGTAATTTGCTGTATTCTGGCTGTGTCTCTCAGGAGTGATCTACATCCGGCTCCTGTCGGTCTGCACTTCTTTGCTTCATCCATCTTGTCTAATTGGGTGGCTGTATATGTATGGGCCACGTGTGGGGCAGGCTCTGATTGGGTGTTCCTTCAGTCTCTGTTTTAATCTTTGCCTCTCTATTCCCTGCCAAGGGTATTCTTGTTCCCCTTTTAAAGAAGGAGTGAAGCATTCACATTTTGATCATCCCTCTTGAGTTTCCTTTGTTCTAGGGATCTAGGGTAATTCAAGCATTTGGGCTAATAGCCACTTATGAATGAGTGCATACCATGTATGTCTTTCTGTGATTGGGTTAGCTCACTCAGGATGATATATTTTCCAGTTCCAACCATTTGCCTACGAATTTCATAAACTCGTTGCTTTTGATCGCTGGGTAATATTCCATTGTGTAGATGTACCACATTTTCTGTATCCATTCCTCTGTTGAAGGGCATCTGGGTTCTTTCCAGTTTCTGGCTATTATAAATAAGGCTGCGATGAACATAGTGGAGCACGTGTCTCTTTTATATGTTGAGGCATCTTTTGGGTATATGCCCAAGAGAGGTATGGCTGGATCCTCAGGCAGTTCAATGTCCAATTTTCTGAGGAACCTCCAGACTGATTTCCAGAATGGTTTTACCAGTCTGCAATCCCACCAACAATGGAGGAGTGTTCCTCTTTCTCCACATCCTCGCCAGCATCTGCTGTCACCTGAGTTTTTGATCTTAGCCATTCTCACTGGTGTGAGGTGAAATCTCAGGGTTGTTTTGATTTGCATTTCCCTTATGACTAAAGATGTTGAACATTTCTTTAGGTGTTTCTCAGCCATTCGGCATTCCTCAGCTGTGAATTCTTTGTTTAGCTCTGAACCTCATTTTTAATAGGGTTATTTGTCTCCCTGCGGTCTAACTTCTTGAGTTCTTTGTATATTTTGGATATAAGGCCTCTATCTGTGTAGGATTGGTAAAGATCTTTTCCCAATCTGTTGGTTGCCGTTTTGTCCTATCCACAGTGTCCTTGGCCTTACAGAAGCTTTGCAGTTTTATGAGATCCCATTTGTCGATTCTTGATCTTAGAGCATAAGCCATTGGTGTTTTGTTCAGGAAATTTTTTCCAGTGCCCATGTGTTCCAGATGCTCCCTAGTTTTTCTTCTATTAGTTTGGTTTGATGTGGAGGTCCTTGATCCACTTGGACTTAAGCTTGTACAGGGTGATAAGCATGGATCGCTCTGCATTCTTCTACATGATGAACTCCAGTTGAACCAGCACCATTTGCTGAAAATGCTATCTTTTTTCCATTGGATGGTTTTGGCTCCTTTGTCAAAAATCAAGTGACCATAAGTGTGTGGGTTCATTTCTGGGTCTTCAATTCTATTCCATTGGTCTATCTGTCTGTCTCTGTACCAATACCATGCAGTTTTTATCACTATTGCTCTGTAATACTTCTTGAGTTCAGGGATAGTGATTCCCCCTTAAGTCCTTTTATTGTTGAGGATAGTTTTAGCTATCCTGGGTTTTTTGTTATTCCAGATGAATTTGCAAATTGTTCTGTCTAACTCTTTGAAGAATTGGATTGGTATTTTGATGGGGACTGCATTGAATCTGTAGATCGCTTTTGGTAAAATGGCCATTTTTACTATATTAATCCTGCCAATCCATGAGCATGGGAGATCTTTCCATCTTCTGAGGTCTTCTTCAATTTCTTTCTTCATGTCTTGAAGTTCTTATTGTACAGATCTTTTACTTGCTTGGTTAAAGTCACACCGAGTTACTTTATATTATTTGGGTCTATTATGAAGGGTGTCGTTTCCCTAATTTCTTTCTCGGCTTGATTCTCTTTTGTGTAGAGGAAGGCTAGTGATTTATTTGAATTAATTTTATACCCGCCCCCCACTTTGCTGACTTGTTTATCAGCTTTAGTAGTTCTCTGGTGGAACTTTTGGGATCACTTAAATATACTATCATATCATCTGCAAATAGTGATATTTTGATTTCTTCTTTTCCGATCTGTATCCCCTTGACCTCCTTTTGTTGTCTGATTGCTCTGGCCAGAACTTCAAGAACTATATTGAATAAGTAGGGAGAGAGTGGGCAGCTTTGTCTAGTCCCTGATTTTAGTGGGATTGCTTCAAGTTTCTCTCCATTTAGTTTAATGTTAGCAACTGGTTTGCTGTATATGGCTTTTACTATGTTTAGGTATGGGCCTTGAATTCCTATTCTTTCCAGGACTTTTATCATGAAGGGGTGTTGAATTTTGTCAAATGCTTTCTCAGCATCTAATGAAATGATCACGTGGTTTTGTTTTTTCAGTTTGTTTATATAATGGGTCACGTTGATGGTTTTCCGTATATTAAACCATCCCTGCATGCCTGGGAGGAAGCCTCCTTGATCATAGTGGATGCTTGTTTTGATGTGCTCTTGGATTCAGTTTGCCATAATTTTATTGAGTATTTTTGCGACAATATTCATAAGGGAATTTGGTCTGAAGTTCTCTTTCTTTGTTGGGTCTTTGTGTGGTTTAGGTATAAGAGTAATTGTGGCTTCATAGAAGGAATTTGGAAGTGATCCATCTGTTTCAATTTTGTGGAATAGTTTGGATAATATTGGTATGAGGTCTTCTATGAAGGTTTCATAGAATTCTGCACTAAACCCGTCTGGACCTGGGCTCTTTTTGGTTGGGAGACCTTTAATGACTGCTTCTATTTCCTTAGGAGTTATGGGGTTGTTTATCTGGTTTATCTGTTCCTGATTTAACTTTGGTACCTGGTATCTGTCTAGGAAATTGTCCATTTCCTGAAGATTTTCAAGTTTTGTTGAATATAGGCTTTTATAGTAAGATCTAATGATTTTTTTGAATTTCCTCTGAATCTGTAGTTATGTCTCCCTTTTCATTTCTGATTTTGTTAATTTGGACACACTCTCTGTGTCCTCTCGTTAGTCTGGCTAAGGGTTTATCTATCTTGTTGACTTTCTCAAAGAACCAACTTTTGGTTCTGTTAATTCTTTCTATGGTCCTTTTTGTTTCTACTTGGTTGATTTCAGCTCTGAGTTTGATTATTTCCTGCCTTCTACTCCTCCTGGGTGTATTTGCTTCTTTTTGTTCTAGAGCTTTTAGGTGTGCTGTCAAGCTGCGGAGATATGCTCTTTCCTGTTTCTTTCTGCAGGCGCTCAGCGCTATAAGTTTTCCTCTTAGCACAGCTGTCATTGTGTCCCATAAGTTTGGGTATGTTGTACCTTCATTTTCACTAAATTCTAAAAAGTTTTTAATTTCTTTCTTTATTTCTTCCTTGACCAGGTTATCATTGAGTAGAGCATTGTTCAATTTCCACGTATATGTGGGCATTCTTCCCTTATTGTTATTGAATACCAGTTTTAGGCCCTGGTGGTCTGATAGCACCCATGGGATTATTTCTATCTTTCTGTACCTGTTGAGGCCCGTTTTTTGACCTTTTTCCCTTACTGCTTTTAATATTCTTCTTTATTTTGTGCGTTTGGTGTTTTGACTATTAGGTGACGGGAGGTGTTTCTTTTCTGGTCCAATCTATTTGGAGTTCTGTACGCTTCTTGTATGCCTATGGGTATCTCTTTTTTTAGGTTAGGGAAGTTTTCTTCTATGATTTTGTTGAAGATATTTACTGGTCCTTTGAGCTGTGAGTCTTCACTCTCTTCTATACCTATTATCCTTACGTTTGATCTTCTCATTGAGTCCTTGATTTCCTGTATGTTTTGGACTAGTACCTTTTTCTGCTTTACATTATCTTTGACAGTTGATTCAATGATTTCTATGGAATCTTCTGCTCCTGAGATTCTCTCTTCCATCTCTTGTATTCTGTTGGTGAAGCTTGTATCTACAGCTCCTTGTCTCTTCTTTTGGTTTTCTATATCCAGGGTTGTTTCCATGTGTTCTTTCTTGATTGCTTCTATTTCCATTTTTAATTCCTTCAACTGTTTGATTGTGTTTTCCTGGAATTCTTTCAGGGATTTTTGTGTCTCCTCTCTATGGGCTTCTACTTGTTTATTTATGTTTTCCTGGAATTCTTTCAGGGATTCTTGTGTCTCCTCTCTATGGGCTTCTACTTGTTTATTTATCTTTTCCTGGAATTCTTTCAGGCATTTTTGCGATTCCTCTCTGTAGGCTTCTACTTGTTCTCTAAGGGAGTTCTTCACGTCTTTTTTGAAGTCCTCCAGCATCATGATCAAATATGATTTTGAAACTAGATCTTGCTTTTCTGGTGTGTTTGGATATTCCATGTTTGTTTTGATGGGGATTTGGTCTCCGATGGTGCCATGTAGTCTTGGTTTCTGTTGCTTGGGTTCCTGCGCTTGCCTCTCGCCGTCAGATTACCTCTAGTATTACTTTGTTCTGCTATTTGTGACAGTGGCTAGACTGCCCTATAAGCCTGTGTGTCAGGAGTGCTGTAGACCTGTTTTCCTGTTTTCTTTCGGCCTGTTATGGGGACAGAGTGTTCTGCTTTCAGGCGTGTAGTTTTTCCTCTCTACAGGTCTTCAGCTGTTCCTGTGGGCCTGTGTCTTGAGTTCACCAGGCAGGTCACTTGCAGCAGAAAAGTTGGTCTTACCTGCGGTCCCGCGGCTAAAGTTCGCTCGCGGGGTGCTGCCCATGATCTCTCTGCGTTGGCCGCAACCAGGAGGATCTGCGCCTCCGTTTCCGGGAGCTTCAGTGCACCAGGGTTCCAGATGGCATTTGGTGTTTTCCTCTGGCGTCCGAGATGTGTGCAGAGTGCAGTCTCTTCTGGTTTCCCAGGCATGTCTGCCTCTCTGAAGGTTTAGCTCTCCCTCCCACGGGATTTGGGTGCAGAGAACTGTTTATCTGGTCTGTTCCTTCAGGTTCCGGCGGTGTCTCAGGCGCAGGGTTCCTGCTGCTCCTGGGCCCTCCCCCATGGGGACCCAGAGGCCTTATACAGTTTCCTCTTGGGCCAGGGATGTGGGCAGGTGTGGGCAGTGTTGGTGGTCTCTTCCGCTCTGCAGCCTCAGGACCAGGTCTCTCTCCCACGGGGTCTGGGAGCAGAGAGCTGCTGCAGGCAGGGATTCGCAGGTATGGGACTCCCGGTAAACATAGGAAGTGCCCGGTCCTAGAGGAACTCTGCCTCTGTGTGTCCTGAGTTCACCAGGCAGGTCTCTTGCAGCAGAAAAGTTGGTCTTACCTGTGGTCCCGAGGCTCAAGTTTGCTCGCGGGGTGCTGTCCACGAGCTCTCTGCAGCGGCAGCAACCAGGAAGATCAGCTTCAGTCCTTCTTAAAAGGCAGAACAAAATTATTCATAGGAGGGGATGTGGAGGCAAAGTTTGGAACAGAGTGTGAAGGAATGGCCATTCCAAGTCTGCCCCACCTGGGGATCCAGGCCATATATATAAACCACCAAAACTAGACAATATTGATGAAGCCAAGAAGTAAATGCTGACAGGAGCCTGATATAGCTGTAACCTGAGAGACTCAGCCAGGACAGAACATGACAAATGCAGAGGTGAATGCTAGCAGCAAACCATTGAACTGAGAACAGGATCCCCATTGGAGGAGTTAAAGGATTAAAGAGCTAAGAACAACAATGCCAACCAACCAGAGCTCCTGGGGACTAAACCACCATCCAAAGAGTACACATGGATAGACCCACGGCTCCAACTGCATATGGAGCAGAGGATGGCTTTGTTGGGCACTAATGGGAGGAGAAGCCCTTGGTCCAGCCATGTCTTGACACCCAAGTGTAGGGGAATTCCAGGGCTGGAAGGTGAGTAGGGGTGGGTGTATGGGTGGGGGAACACCATCATTAAAGATGGGGGAGGGGTATGGGATAGGGGGTTTATAGAAGGGAAACCAGGAAAAGGGATGGCATTTGAAATGTAAATAAATAAATAAATAAATAAATAAATAAATAAATCCAATAAAAATATATTGAGGAAGAAGAAACACTCCGATTAAAGTGTTTAATCAGAGAAAGTACTCAACTCCCTAGTGAAAAGAAATGAGAAGCTCCAAAATAGTGAGGTTTCAATTCTGAAGAAGAAAACATCAGACATTAGAACAAGTGTTCTTGCTGTCCCAAATTCAGTGAGACCAGTAAATCAGTCTTGCTCTACTGCTTTTCCTCCATTTATGCAGACTGCTTCCATGGATGTCAGCCCCTCTTCTGAGAAAGTGAATGTCATTTCCCTTAGTAGAAATGCCCTCTTCTTCTACAATTACATGTCAAGAATTGACTTGTAAATTCTCTGGGAATGTGTGGTTGTGGTGATGGGGGGGTGTTCTTATTGTCAGACTATGCCTGTGTTAGCATTTTCTTCAGCACAGTGACATTTTACCCACTAGTCTCAAAAGACAAAACTAAAGAATAAAATGATCATTATGAAGAACAGCCAACATGAACTTTCTTTAATAATGGCAGCTTGGCAAAGCAGCAGTAGGCAGATTTGCTTTGATTTGGATTGGTTTGGCTTGGCTTGGCATGGCTTGGCTTGGTTTAATTGGTTTCCTTTGGATTGGTTTGGTTTGGCTTGATTTGCCTCGGCTTAGCTTGGTTTTCTCTAGCTTGATTTGGCTTGGCTTGGCCTGGTTTGGTTTGGCTGGGCTTGGTTTAGTTAGTTGGGTTGGGTTTGGTTTGGTTTGACTTGGCTTAGTTTATTTGGTTTGGTTTGGTTTGGTTTGGCTCGAGTTGGTTTGGTTTGTTTAACTTCATTTCATATCCCTTCTTATTTCACTTCTTCTTCTGGGCAGCTGATGAGATTTGGAGTTTTGCTGTACAGGCATTTTTATTTTAAACTCTAATAAAAGTGCCCCAGGTCCATTCAATTCAGTTCTTAAATCATTTTATTAATGAGGGCTAAGAACTATAAGAGGGCCACACACACATCTGAAGTATCATCTAATGACAGGAAGAGATTCCCAAAATTTCAAGCAATAATGCATACTGCATGCTGAAGAACCTGAAGCAAGATAGATTTATTTAAGGAATAAAATGCTAAAACTTCTAAGTAGCATTAGTTTTATGACTTTTTAGATAGATTCTATCTTAACTTTCTTAAAACGCTGGCTTCATTATTTCTTATCTGCTTTGTTCTCAGGTATGTTTGCTTCAAAAGATAAGAAGTAAATAAGTAAACAGAAGAAATAATCAGTGTTATCTACTCAGACTTTTATTACATATTTTATTCTGTAAACTTCAATAGCACTTTCCCAGGAACTTAATGCCTCTACCCTTCTTTATAATACTCTTCCATGTGTTGTGGCTTGTTGACTACCCATTGTTTACCCCGTACCAATTTTTTTCTCATTTCATTCTCAACTCTTTCTCTTTAGCTCTCTTCATACTGAAGTGTACCTTGATGTTTCCCTTCTCTCTCTCCTTACTGCATATACCACCTATTTCACTAAGAAGTAATTTTGATGACTATTAAATCACAGCATTTTTTGCAAAGAAAGCAAAAACAAACAAACAAAACAAATTCAAAACAATCTCTAGCATCACTATTCTTCAAAATTTATTTTGAAATGCAGGAATAAGAAAAATAATTCCCAAGAAATATGAAGACGCTTACCTAACCTCTGCTTGAGTGAAAAACAAAATCTAAGCAATATCATGAAAGGAGACTCTTCAAAATAAGCCTGCATTAATGTTAAGGTAAAAATAGAAGCACTTTAAGGTTGTCTAAATCTTAATGCAGGTTGAAAGCTTAACCTGTGTGGAATTCAAGTGCTATATTTCAAGATGTTCTTGATGACTATAAAAGGACTCTTAAAATTCAGTATGTAGCCACTTAATACTATGGTATTTTGTGGTCTTTGAAAACCATGAAGTTATTTTTGTTATTTTTTTTCATTTTTACTTTCTTTCCTTTTCCTTCTTGAGAATTAAAGTGTAAAAATCCAAGTTTAGAAAATTGCTGAGAACAGCCCAAGAACCCTGCCAAATGAACCTCTTAGGGCATATAGCTAGTGCTCATTAGAGCAAACCTTGCTGTTGAGAATAGCAGAGTCTCTTGCTGGATGGGAGGAGAGTCCAGGAAGTCTGCTGTTAATATATATACATACATACATATACATCCGTGCATGAACGTACAAATGCATATGCATGTATACATGTATATATAATATATGTACATATATACATCATAAATATATATATACATATAGGAATGTATATATTACAAATTTTAAGTCTGTAAATGTACTTACTCTGCTATTTCACATTTTGGCTTTCAGATTTACAACATGATCATCATATTTAGAATGAATTTAAAAAGAATAAGCAAGTAGCACAAATATTTAGAGACATATATTAGGTGCTTCCAGCTCCTGTGTCTAGTTATTATCATTTCTCAGATAATGGTTCCCATCTCAGCCCTTTTGCAAACCCAGGAGTGATATCATAGTATCTACTTGTCAATCTGCTCATTCTGTGAATAATATTTTTTTTAACTCTACTGTAAACCAGGAAATTTTTTAAATGACAAGGAAAGGTACAAGGACCTTGTTTTACAAAGATAAATAATTTTGGAGACAAAAGAAAAGAGAAATAGTTTTGGCAGCATTGATGATGAGCCTTTAAATGTCTGGTAAGGTTTACACATAAGCGCGTACAACAAGGATCTTTCCAATAAAAGAAGAACGAGGTCCTTTCCTTTGCAAGAAAATGGGTGAGAATTAAACAAAGTGACTCAAACTCAGACATGTAACAAGTTTTTTTAAGTTTTAGATTTAAAATACGAGAGGTGGAAAGTACAGGGAGCTTATCCGGGGGGAGGAAGGGAAGGAGCCTATATGAGAAGGAAGAGATGAGTGAGAAGCATGGAACAAGTATAACTGAAGTATATTACCTAATATGGGAAATTGTTTAGCATAATTAATATTAACTACTACAAGCATCGTGGCACAGCACAGTAAACAGAGATGAACATTGGAGAAAACGGGGCATGAAACTGTGGTGCTGGAAGAGTCATGGGTTGCTTTGCCAGGTAGCATCCCAGGAAGGTGACGCAAGCATCAGGCCCTGGTGTAGTACTTTCTTAGCAACCGAGTACCTTGATCTCCAGCAGAGCAAAAATACACAATGGGATTAAAAGAAGACAAGGAAGTAAAGCAAAATAGTGAGTACAGCCAATGAAATAACTCTACAGACAGAATTGATAATAATTTAAGTAAAGAGAACATGGTATCAAGCTCCAGGATCGGCATGTATTTGGCAAGGTACAAGACCAGCAAAGACAGTGGTGAGTCAGAAAGAAAGGATGGTGTTCTCATTTCATACTGCGGCTGGGGGAGGGTGGACTCAAACCACTCTGATCAAAAGCAACATGGGTCCGAATGGGTTTGTTTGGCTTATACTTCAAGATCACAATTTGTCATGGAGCTAAGTCACGGCAGGAATTCAAGACAGGAACTCAGAGTCAGGAAAGATAGAGGGATGCCGTTTACTGGCTCACTCTCTGCCCCATGCCAGCTAGCTGCCTTATACATCCAGGCTCACCTGCCCAAGTATGGCTCTGTGTATAGGAGTTGGAGCACTCCCAGGCCAGACAAAAAATAAGTTCCTCACAGATACGGCTCTCAGCCAATCAGATCTGGACAATTCCCCAAATGAAGTTTTCTCTTTCCCGTTGATTGAGTCTGTACTGTGTCAAATTAAGAATAAACACTAAACAGCAAAAGTGATGGCGATATTATGTCTGTAAATCATTCTTATTGCTTGAATTAAATTTTTACTTTGAAAAAAATAAATGTCACCAACTATGGTGGCACAGTCCTGCTATCGAAGTACCCAAGAGGTTTTCTATGAGACTGAATTAAGTTTGAATTACATAATGAATTTGAAGCTACTTTGCATTGTATAAGAAAAACCTGGTTCAGGAAAAATTAAAAAAACCAATAAAATAAAGAGAGCAAACTGGTACCATTGATAGGTCTGTCTTACGGAGGTTGGCGACATAATCTGAGCCAAAATGATAGGATACTTTGAGACTAAACTACGTAGATACGGGTAAGATCAGGAGGATATCTAAGTCTCTATTTGAATTCTCATACTAAAGATGATAGCATTTGTAATTAGGATAAGGGTGGTGAAGAAACTTTGCCAGTGGTCCTAAATGCCAAGGACCAGCCTTGGTTCGGAGCGCAGTTCTGAGAGAAGGGGTTTCTGGGAACCATGGAACAAAGGACTCGAGGTCAAATCATGGGTTCAAGGCAACCTATGTTCTGCTCAAGACAGCTTTCCAGATGTGCTGTCTATGTTCTGCCTTCTCTTGAGAGCTGTCATTAGAGCTCCCTCTCTCCCTCTCCTTCTCTCCTCCCTTCTCCACCTCCAACTCCCTCTCCTTTTTCCCCCTTCCCTCTCCCCATCCTCTCAATTTTAAAAGTTCTCTGCATAGCTCATCTTTTGCAGAACACAAACCCAGTTTTTCAATTACATATCAATTCAGTCATTACCTCATGTCCCCTTTTGATTCTCCCATATATCAATATCCATGACTCCAGCCCCTAGGTTCTTAGGAGACAGTAAGCACACATTTTTAACATTGCAAAAGAATTCAGAGATCTACCTACCTTTGTTAAGCACAGACTATAAGCTAGCCACATGGGACCCTGCCCTGAAATTACCATTTCTCCCAAGCCTGAGCCTAACCTTGCTCTGTCCCAGGCTGAACCTGAACTCAGGAATCTGTCTGCCTTTGTAATCATAAATCAAAAATTTAGCTGGGTGGCATCTCCTTCAATGTTTTGAATCTCCTTCTCTTCCTGACGAGTTGGCTCATAGTTATGCTATGCCACTTTGCTAAACCATCAGCCGTACTTTTCCTCCCTGGTTGATGCTATCTCTGATTATTCGGGAGTTATCAACGTTCACAGGGAGGACATTCCTTGAAAGACAAATGTGTAAATATGTACATTATTATACAAGCAAGCCTTACTCTCACATCAGCCATGAACAACTGTGGAGAAGCCCTGTTGGTCCTGTTCCAGGGAAGGAACCATGTCATTCCAGCCCTACCAAGGCCAGGCCTGACCAGGAACATGGGGAAGAATTGAAACTACTCTACTGGCTGACAGAGTGTTTATATGTCAGTAGAAGAAACAAATCATTGAGCCAGAGAAAAGAGTTGTCATTATTGGATTCAGAAAATTCAGGAAACAGAATCATGGGAAAGGATGATAAGAGTTTGCATCAGGAATAGTCAATTTTAAATCTCTAGATGTCTTTTGGCAGCTTATTAAAAACAAAGGGGGATGCCCAATATGCCATAGATTTAAAGGTGTTTGGATTTCTGGGGAAAAAAATTAAATCTTCTGAAATAAATTAGGAAATTGTCAACATGAAATGGTGTTTAAGAGATCAAGTAAGTCCCCAAAAGGATTATAAACACGAGCTTCAGAGAAGTGCAGGCAGACTGAATCTACACCTCTCTAATGTTCATAGAATCCAAGCCAGGCTTCACCAGTGAAAGGAAAAATGGGCGAGATTGGACTACTTAGAGCTCAAGAAACAAAGCTTTATTTTTACTTCCTAGAGGAATAGAAATGCATCAAATGTGCAAAGTATGTAATATAACTCAGTGTTGAAACTTGGCTCAGATTTAGTGTTGGTAGCCTCTCTGTTGGCCATAGACAAATGAAAACAATCACGTTATAATTAAAGAAAAGATATGTGATAATACTGTTGGACATATGATATACTATCATTAACTACTGACATAATCTCATATTTCATTCAAACTGGACATATTTGAAAGAATAAAATAGCACATGCTTTTCAAGATGAAGATATGAGCTTGGTTTATTTATAAATTTACTAGTTCAGTTAGGTTTGCTAGAAGGTCAAATTATCTTAGCACATAAAATTCTACTTGTCCCTAGAAACAAAGATAACAATACCTAATTTATAAGGATGATATAAGGAGTAAATGTATGCCAATTATTGATTGGGGGAGTTTAGAATTATCTATATGGTACCAAATTTTTCTTATTATGTAAAATAACAGATTATGCTTATACATTGATCTTTTCCTTTCTGAGACTCCATTACAACGGCATTGAAACTGGCTGAACATTATATAATAGCAATTCAAAATAACTGGAGTTAGGCATCCAGAAGTCAGAAATTTCATCACCCTTGTGGAAGAGTGAAGGTGGATGAAGCATGAGATACTGACAAGGCAGGGCAGAGTAAGACTTGATTCTATGGGAAGTATGAGGATTTAAAACTGCTTCATTTCCTTAACCCTAGGAACAGTCAGACCAGTAGTAATAGAGTCCATAGCTTTGTAAAGTAGGAACTAGGAGTCCCAAGATTTAATTCCTTTTAAACCTAAGTTCTATTGCATGGCAGTGTTACATGATTGCATTGGAATGTACCACTTACTCATAGATATAAGGTGTCCATTAGACTAAGAGATGTGAACATAATCATATATCTTTAAATACAGGTTTGCCACCATAGGAAACTAAGTCTGAATATACTACTGATCTGAATTTCTATCTTTTCTCTACCACGTTAAAGTTCAAGCAGGTTCATTTTTCTTCATTTATTTATTTTTTAATGTTTTTCTTACATATGTTTATCTATCTATTTATTGAGGGGAGATGGGGGAGGAAGGGAGTGAGGGAAGAAGGGAGAGACAGAGAGAAAGAGAGAGAGGGGAGAGAGAGAGAGAGAGAGAGAGAGAGAGAGAGAGAGAGAGAGAGAGAGAGAGAATATGAACCCATGGCATTAATATGGACGTCAGAGAACAGAGAATAATATTCAAGAGCTGCCTTGCTCCTTTCTGAAGATCAAACTCAGCTAATACAGCATGGTGACAAGGGGATATAAATACATCTTGAAAATTAAATACGTATACTAGCAATCATATTTTATCATGTTGCTCTATAAATATTATAAGATTTTATAATACTAGGAAGAAAGAATGAGCACATTGGATCATTGTCTAAGACACTGGAGGGTTTAAGAAGTGTCAAAGAGAAACAATGAAGGAGGAATGTGGATTTGTGGAAAGCAACAGGCAACTAAATGTAACAAATTCATGTTGAGTCATAATATGTGCCAAGAAGAGCCTAACACCTTGGAGGAAAAGAATCTTGGCAACAGATATACTGTTCTCTGAGAACAACTCCTAGATATCAAATCAATTATCTTCAAATTTCCAGGGATTTCTTAATTCTGAAACAAAACCACTGTGCCCTCCTTCTTAGTCTTTTTGTAAGATTTCTATAGAAACAATATTCATTTTGCATGACAACAAAAACCATAAGATAATTACAGAGAAGCTCTGTTTCATTTAATTAATTACAATAAATATCATGCATATGTTTTATGCTACTTATTTATGTAGATTACAAGGACTGTTAAAAGGACTTTCTCTACATTGTGTGGATAGGTAGAGTACATTTGAAAGGATAAAATTGAAGTTTCAGAAATTAAGCTTTTAAGGATATCAAAAATCACTTAGCATAAAATAGCAAAAGAAAAATGTATACTTTTGATGCCAGGTATTGCTTAATTAAAGCAAACGAGTTGCTGTGCTATCTTCTCTTACTATCCATATCCTAAGGTATTTTATTTTCTGTATTGGAAACATTCCATTTTTGAAGTATGGATAAATTTTTGAGACCTAAATTTTGGCTACTCTAAGAATATTAAAGCCCTAAAAAACAAATCCCTGGTTATAGTTCATCAAATTATACTAGTTATTGATTGGGTCATCTCAATATCAAGGTACCTTCTTCGGATCAAGAAGGATACCAAGAATATAGCAGTAACAGTGAGGATGAGGGTAATGATGATGACAGGAAGAAATACAGGTGCCATTAAAAAGTGTTTACATCCCTTAATTAATCTGTCCTTACTAGTGAACCCATGATATATGAACAGTGTGACAGTGTGGTAGTTTGAATAAAAATGCTGCTCCATGGCCTCATATATTTGAATGCTCGATCACCAGAGAGTTGCTCCATTGGAAAGGATTAGAAGGATTAGCAGGTGTTGGAGGAAGTGTGTTACTGGGAGTGGCCTTTGAGGTTTCAAAGCTCATGGCAGTTGCTGACATTTTCTCTCTGCCTGTGAATTAGGATGCATCTCTCAAGTACTTCTCTAGCACCATGTCTGGCAGGCCTGCTGTCATGCTCTCTGGCATGATAATATTAGACTAAATCTCTGAAATTGTAAACAAGGCCCCTGATTAAATGCTTTCTTTTATTAGAATTACATTGGACATTGTGTTTCTTCACAGTAATAGAACAGTGACTACGGCAGTTAGCTTTTCTACCAAGGAGCAAAGGCAAATGTAGAAAGCCCACATATAAATGGAAGTTGAACAATGCTCTACTCAATGATAGCTTGGTCAAGGAAGAAGTAAAGAAAGAAATTAATGACATTTTACAATTTAATAAAAATGAATGCACAACATACGCAAACTTGTAGAACACAACGAAAGCTGTGCTAAGAGGAAAACTCTGAGTACCTAAAAAAAAAACATGAGAGAGCATACATTAGCAGCTTAACAACACACCTAACAAAAAGAAGCAAATGCACCCAAGAGGAGTAGAAGGCAGGAAATAATCAAACGCAGGGCTGAAATCAACCAAGTAGAAAGAAAAAGGACTTTACAAAGAATTAACAAAACCAGGAGCTGGTTCTTTGAGAAAATGAACAAGATACATAAACCCTTAGCCAGACTAAACAGAGGGCACACAGAGTGTATCCAAATTAACAAAATCAGACATGAAAAGGGAGACATAACAACAGAATCTGAGGAAATTAAAAAAATAATCAGATCCTACTACAAAAGCCTATGTTCAACATAACTGGAAAATCTGGAGGAAATGGACAATTTTCTATAAAAATACCAGGAACCAAATTAAATCAGGATCAGATAAAACATCTAAACAACCCGATAACTCCTAAAGAAAAAGAAGCAGTTATTAAAAGTTCCCCAACCAAAAAGAGCCCAGGACCAAATGGGTTTAGTGCAGAATTCTATCAGACATTCATAGAAGACCTCATACCAATACTGTCTAAACTATTCCACAAAATTGAAACAGACAGAGTGCTACCTAATTCCTTCTATGAAGGCACAATTGCACTTATACCTTAACCACACAAAGACCCAACAAAGAAAGGGAACTTCAGACCAATTTCCCTTATGAATATCAACACAAAAATACTCAAAAAAATTCTTGCAAACTGAATCCAGGAACACATCAAAGTGAACATCCACCATGATCCAGTAGGCTTCATTCCAGGGATGCAGGGATGATTCAATATATGGAAATCCATGAATGTAATCCACTATATAAACAAACTGAAAAGCAAGCAAACAAACAAAAAACACCACATGATCATTTTATTAGATGCTGAGAAAGCGTTTGACAAGATTCAACACCCCTTCATGATGAAAGTCCTGGAAAGATCAGGAATTCAAGGCCCATACCAAAGCATAGTGAAAGCAATATACAGCAAATGAGTAGCTAACATTAAACTAAATGGAGAAAAACTGGAAACAATCCCACTAAAACCTGGGACTAAACAAGGCTGCCCTCTCTCTCCCTACTTATTCAATATAGTTCTCGAAGTCCTAGCCAGACCAATCAGAAAACAAAAGGAGGTCAAAGGGATACAAATTGGAAAGGAAGAAGTCAAACAGATGATATGATAGTATTAAGTGATAAAAAAAATTCACCAGAGAACTCCTAAACCTGATAAACAATTTCAGCAAAATGGCTGGATATTAAATTAACTCAAACAAATCAGTAGCCTTCCACTACACAAAGGATAAATAGGCTGAGAAAGAAATTAGGGAAATGATACGCTTCACAGTAGTCCAAAATAACATAAAATACCACGGTGTGACTCTAAGAAAGCAAGTGAAAGAGCTATTCGACAAGAACTTCAGGTCTGAGAAGAAAGAAATTGAGGAAGGTCTCAGAAAGATCTTCTGAAGAAGACCTTCCATGCTCATGGATTGGCAGGATTAATATAGTAAAAATGGCCATTTTGCTGAAAGCAATCTACAGATTCAATGAAATCCCATCAAAATTCCAACTCAGTTCTTCACAGAGTTAGAAAGAGCAATTTGCAAATTCATTTGGAAT
This sequence comes from Rattus norvegicus, assembly GCF_021556685.1. NCBI lineage: Eukaryota > Metazoa > Chordata > Mammalia > Rodentia > Muridae > Rattus > Rattus norvegicus. Next base: position 34,226,466 of record NC_141542.1, on the reverse strand, counting down.
AATAAAAAACCCAGGATATCGAAAACTATCATCAACAATAAAAGAACTTCTGGAGGAATCACCATCCCTGACCTCAAGCAGCATTACAGAGCAATAGTGATAAAAACTGTATGTATTGGTACAGAGACAATGGAATAGAGTTAAAGACACAGAAATGAACATACACACCTATGGCCACTTGATCTTTGACAAAGGAGGTAAAACCATCCAGTGGAAAAATGATAGCATTTTCAGCAAATGGTGCTGGTTCAACTGGAGGTCAGCATGTAGAAGAATGCAGATCGATCCATGCTTATCACCCTGTACAAAGCTTAAGTCCAAGTGGATCAAGGACCTCCACATCAAACCAGATACACTCAAACTGATAGAAGAAAAAGGGGGAAGAATCTCAATCGCATGGGCACTGGGAAAAATTTCCTCAACAAAACACCAATGGCTTATGCCCTAAGAGCAAGAATCAATAAATGGGACCTCATAAAACTGCAAAGCTTCTATAAGGCAAAGGACATTTTTGTTAGGACAAAATGGCATCCAACAGATAGGGAAAAGATCTTTACCAATCCTACAACTGATAGAGGGCTAATATCCAAAATATACAAATAAGAAGTTAGACTCCAGAGAACCAAATAAACCTATTAAAAATGGGGTACAGAACTAAACAAAAAATTCTCAGCTGAGGAATGTTGAATGGCTGAGAAACACCTAAAGAAATGCCCAACATCCTTAGTTATCAGGGAAATGCAAATCAAAACAACCCTGAGATTCCACCTCACGCAAGTCAGAATGGCTAAGTTCAAAAACCCAGGTGACAACATCTGCTGGCCAGGATGTGGAGAAAGAGGAACACTCCTCCATTGTTGGTGGGATTTTAAACTGGTACAACCATTTTGGAAGTCAGTCTGGAGGTTCCTCAGAAAATTGGACATTGCACTACCTGAGGACCCAGCTATACTTCTCTTGGGCATATACCCAAAAGATGCCCCAACATATAAAAAAGACACATGCTCCACTATGTTCATAGCAGCCTTATTTATAATAGCCAGAATCTGGAAAGAAACCAGATGCCCTTCAGCAGAGGAATGGATACAGAAAATGTCGTATATCTACACAGTGAAATACTACTCAGCTATCAAAAACAGTGACTTCCTGAAACTCATAGGCAAATGGACTGGACTAGAAAATAGCATCCTGAGTGAGTTGACACAGTCAAAAAATATACATAGTATGCACTCATAGACAAATGGATATTAGCCCAAATGATGGAATTACCCAAGATCCACAGACCACATGAAACTCAAGAAGGATGACCAAAACGCAAATGGTTCACTCCTTCTTTAAAAGGGGAACAAAAATTTCCAAGATGAGATAGGGAGGGAAAGTTTAGAACTGAGACTGAAGGAATGGCCATTCAAAGCCTGCCCCACATGTGGCATATATAAATAGGATTGATAAAGGTAAGAAATTCATACTAACAGGAGCTGGATATAGCTGTCTCTTGAGAGATACAGCCAGAGCATGTCATATACAGAGGAGAATGCTAGTAGTAAACAACTGAAGTGAGAATGGGACCCCTGTTTGAGGAATTAAAGAAAGGATGGAAAGAGCTGGAGGGGTTTGCAACCTCATATGAACAAAAATGCCAACCAACCAGAGCTCCCAGTGACTAAACCACTACCCAAAGACTATACATGGGCTGACCCATAGCTCCAGCTGTACATGTAACAAAGGATGGCCTTGTTGGGCACCAATGGAAGGAGAACACCTTGGTGCTGCCAAGACTGGACACCCCAGTGTAGGGTAATGTTGGGGGATGGGAAGGGGTGTGAATGGGGAGGGGAACACCCTTAAACAAGGAGGAGGTGGATGGGATAGGGGGCTTAACTCCGGGAATGTGGGAAAGGGAGTAACATTTGAAATGTAAAAAAAAAATTCAATAAAAGAAAAAACTTCAGGGGCAGAGAGAGAGAGAGAGAGAGAGAGAGAGAGAGAGAGAGAGAGAGAGAGAAGAGAGAGAGAGAGAGAGAGAGAGAGAGAGAGAGAGAGAGAGAGAGAGAGAGAGATCTTGGCCATGATTATTACACAGCTGCTTACTGATTAACAGAGACTTCAAGTACTTACACTCCATATTTTAAATCCTTCAAGAGAAAATACATACAAACTCTGGAATATTTATTTTGATGCAGTAACTCAAAATGGTTCTTATAAAATTTCACTTTTGTTTGAGTTTGGTCATATCTTTAAAAGGGTCATGACAAATCACCTATTGTATGTATGAGCCATTTGTAGATATCATGCACAACTCAACAATTTGGGAAGGTATTATGAGCTACATGAAAATTTTTATATGTTATATGTCATTACATCTGAAAGCAATAATAGTGTGTTCCATCCTGTGATATTAAACAGTAAATCTAAATAGTAGTTTGTGATGTGTGTGTGTTGTATGTCTTTGTATGTCTGTGTATGTGCATGTCGCATTGAAGAGATACACACACGCACACACACACACACACACACATTCATTGAAGGCAGTTTTCAAAGTCTTCTTGCTATTTTGAAATACAACACAATGTATTTTTCAAGGAATAGCTATTACATGAACGAATCTGAAAGTTGTGTCTCAGCAATGCCAGATTGTGAAAACTGATTCTCTGTGCACTAGCTGCTGTGGTTCTTGGATAAATTGGTACATTTACAGACTGTCACCTTAGATGTTTTCAAACATGGAAGACAATAAAAATCTTGCAGAGACAGGAATTCAAACGGGTCCATAAACTCCCTGTACCCAATAAAAACATAAGTGATATTTGAATTTCATACCTCATACAACTAACTTTTATGCTATTCACCAACAACCTGGATCTCTTTAACATTTGTAATGTAATTTCCCAATAATATTTTATGTCATAACTCACATAGGCATTGGTTTATTGATTTTTTTACAGTGTCAGCAATAGTCAATGTCATTTAACACACAAAGGTCAATGTTCACTTTATCTACATGGAAAAAAAATTAGTTCAATTTAGTTGAAGCAAACTTGTTTCACTTTGTTAGCCATTAATACCTTTCTGTGGAGAAAGTAAATTTCTTTTTCAACTACCAGATTATTTTCATTCATCAGACAAAGCCAGACTTTTAGACAACTGCATCTACTCTTTTCAGAAAAAAATTATTTCTTTATATTGCCAAAATTATTTCTGTGGGAAAAGAAGCACTATTGGCCAAGTACCTTAAAGGAAATTTAAACATTAAATACTAAATATTGAATTTTAATATTAACTTAAATAATCATGAATGCAGGATTAAAAGGGGGAACATCTATATTCTGCTAATATTTGGCTTAAAATCTTGCTAGAACAGAATATTCAGAAATCAAAAGTCTGGGACTAGGGAGGTAGTTTGGCAGGTAAGAGCACTATTGCTACTGCAAAGGATCTGGGTTGGGCTCCCAGCACCCACATGTTGCTCATAACTATGGCTAACTCTAACTCCATCCACCCTCCCCTGATCTCTGTGGTTGCAAGCCAGACTCATGGTGCAGATGTTTGCATAGAGACAAAACCTGCCATGTACATTAAATAAAATAAATAAATCCAAAAACATCAAGAATCAACTGAAGTTGGAACAGATTTACATTTGGAAATAGATGGAAATAAGATAAGGATGAAAACATATTACAGTTTAATAGCTGCTTGAAGATTGGAAGCCCAGTCTCCAAAAACTAATATCCAAAATAAGCTTGCTATGCAGAAAACTTGCCCTAAATCCATCTCAAAACCTTTATGTAGTAGTTTTTCCTACCACATTAGGATTCTGTTTTCAGATAAATTACTCCAAAGCTTTATTGTAGAATAAGTTAGAGGTAAAAAGAAATAAATCAGCACTTAGGGTCAGTTCACAGGATCTCAGTGTAATAAAATATCCAGGCCCTAAACCTAGGAGAGAAAACCAACGCAGCCTAATGAGAGATTCACGCTTCGACTTTTTCAGGGTTATCACTTAAATAATACAAAGGAACAGAGGAGGGCAGAGTATCTTTTTAATATGGAATTTGGACACTTATAGTCTAAACCAGTGGTTCACATTCTGTAGGTTGGTACCACTTCGGGAGTCAAATGACCCTTTCTTGGGGGTTGTATATCAGATATTCTGTATACCATATATTTAAATTAGAACCCATAACAGTAGCAAAATCACAGTAATAAAGTAGCAACAAAGCTATTTTTTTCCTATGGTCTTGGATCACCATAACATGAGTAGCTATGTTAAAGGGTCACAATATTAGGGAGGTAGAAAATCACTGCTCTTGACTGTAATTAAGTTAAACAGAAAAAAGTTTATGAGGACAATTTTCTAAATCATTATAGTTTCATAATTTCAAGAACTTTACTATTGTCTCTGGCTTGGAATATAGGTGAGACTGAAGATTATGCATCATTGTGTGTATGTGTGTGTGTGTGTGTGTGTGTGTGTGTGTGTGTGTGTGTGTTTCAATTTCCTATGGTGTTCTAAGAAGAAATTATTTTGGTTGTGGGATCAAGAAATATGTCTAATGTATATATATATATATATATATATATATATGTGTGTGTGTGTGTGTGTGTGTGTGTATGTATATATATATATGTGTGTGTGTAAATATATATATATATGTACATATATATATTCATCCGATTTATTTTATTCTATGCCTAGATAAATTTATACTTATCCAAATGAGGTCTTGAAAATTAAATCCACATTTCCCATGCATGCGAGGATTAGCAAATTATTTGATTATATTGACTCACCCATATTGACTCTAAGGGCTCATCATTCTAGGTGACAGGCAATTTAGACTTACACACTTCTTACTAACCTACAGTTCTCCCACACAGCATGTTCTGTGACATGCATGTTGGCTGCAATGGTAAACCTTTAAGAGACAGCAGAACTACTACTATGAATTTGAAATAAATTATTCTTAATATTGTGAAATGGTAAATTAAAATGTATTTCATATAAAAGCAACGGTGTTTTAATAGCAACTCTCATTTTCAGATTTCTTACTTAGAATATTGAACAGCTAAGTTGTTCATAACTCTGTGATTTGTAGAGACCATCTTTATTTTGAACACATATTGGGATATTGGCTAATTGTCATCCATTAATTGTTATAGTAGTTTTTGTATTTTTGCATTAACTACATAAGTGACTCTAAGCCAATATTTCAATCTGTTTAGAATTTGAGGTCTTTGCCATTAAATGAAGGTAGGAGTGAAGGTTATTGTCAAGGCTGTGTAGATGATACAGTGTTACCAGTATGGTCAGAAGATAAATAGCTTTAAATAACTGTGGTTTCTATAATGCTGAGTACAGGAAAGAGTCTTCAGGAAGGATTGGCATCTTTGCCTATAAACGGTTGTGCAATTTAGAAAACAAAACTTACAAGCAGAAATTCAACGTTTTCGTCACTAATTAAAGAAAAGACCCAAATAAGTAGAGAAAACATTTGTTTTCTTTAGCTATTCTGAACAATGTCTGTGACGATTTACTTCTGTCAACTTGTTTGGATCTTGTTTTGAGACTGGAGAGCAGCACATCTGACTATTACTTCCAGGAACTATTCACTGAGCAGCAGAGACCTGCATTGAATGTGGTAGCACTAATCTGTGGACTGAGCACATGGATGACTGGTGGAGCCTTCTGAATCCTTTGCTGTGGACCTCTTACCTTCACCCATCTTTCCCACCATGATGACCGGAATCATCTCAAACTGAAAGCCTGATAAGTGGTTTCTCATCTAAGTAAAACTTCTCAAGTATTTTGTCAGTGGCACCAAAGTAACTATTGTAGAAAACTAATACCACGGAAGTGGAGTTGTTTTTACGAATCAATTGAAGCATATAGTTTTCAGGCTTTGGGAACTGTTTTGTGGGGGTATTTGAAAAAAAATTGGAGATGCAGCCTAGAGAATTTCTAGAATTCTGCAAGGGGTCTCATAAAATCAGAATTCTGATTAAAAAAAAAACAACTATACAGCAGAGACTGGAAGCCTGTGCACGAACGATTTGATGTGCAATAAGGACCATTGAGAATTGAACTTGAGGTCATCCATGTTTCCTTCTGGCAAAATAATTGTCTACAATTCATCCATGCCTTGAAACTGTAGGAGGTTGAGTTTAAAGGTGATGAACTAATTGATTTGAAAGACATAATGCCAAGCCAGTACAGTGTGCAGTCTGAGATAAAGCTACTCCGTGATGCTCTCATCCAGCATTGCAGCGAGAATCTTGAGCAATGAAGCACAGCGGAAGTGTCTCAAAAGGCACAATCCTGCCTTGAAAAGAGCAAACTGAAAGTTGTGGGGAGAAGCACATGGTTGTTAACGAAATTGGCACACTCTCAAAGATGACTTTTCATGGGAAAAATAGGCAATTCACTCTGAGAACATCTTATAAATTATTAAGTCTGCACATGCTACAGGCTCTAGGGACCACAGCTACAAGCTGATGTGAAGGTTTTCTCGTGAGAAGAGTGAGATCCTAGGATTCCCTACTCTTCTTCTAAGGCAACCTACAGTAATATTTCGCTACCTTAAAGGGTCGAGGCCTTCAAGTTCCACTACACCTGAGTTCGTTAAAGGTATAGCTGTTGCTTGAGTTTGCACCAAATCATGGTCATCAGACTACATGGTGGTTTTACAGTCATCTGACAATTCTAGCGTTATGGATCTTGGATATGTCCCAAAAAGGCATGAGAAGTCAAACAAGACGGAACAGAATGAAACTGCCTACAGGAAGACTTAGCAAGGCAACTGATAACATTATAAAGGCTAAGATACACAAAGGCTACATTCCTGGAGCTCCCTGCACAGTGTGCACCCAGTTTACCAAGAGCGAGTTTACTCTCCCCAGACACTGTTACTGCTTCTTGACCGTGGAGGTTGGGTCCCTTGTGGGTTTTAAAGTTTCTTCAGTTGTATGAGTCTCCCTCACTCCTCCTTAATTAAGAGGAAAGAACAGAGTATCTAAGGGGAAGAAACAGAGAGAAATGTAGCAAAGAGATAGCATGTCTTATGTCTACTTTTTGGACTCCATGTTCTAAATAAATAGTCCTATGTTCCCTCTTCCTTCCCACCAGGACAGAGAAAAAACACTGGAACTTAAAGCTAAGAAATATCTCCCTACTATCAAGTCCCATTTTCAGGGTATTTGGTTATAGAAACACACACACATGCACACATAATCACAAGAATAAAATATACGGAGACACACACACACACACACACACACACACACACAACTTACACACACACTCACTCACATCTAAGGCAACCAAAGCCCTAATGCATTTAGACGTACCCATTTTGAAATCTCAAGTTCAGGATTTTAAAGTCTCTTCTTTCAAAAACCGTATATCTGCTCTTTTTGTTCCATAGTTGCTCAATATGTATGTCAGATAAACCTAACTCACAAGCCCCCACACATTTGTTGTGTCTGAAGGCTTTTTTTTAATGTGCCCATCCCTCAACTTCTTCCATCATCCCTCTGATCCACCAATATCTTATTTGGGGTGGATGAGATGGGATTTCTAAGTGTATCCCTGGCTGTCCAGGAACTTACTTACTCTGTAGGCTGTTCTCAAATATAGAGATTGGCCCGTCCCTGCCTCCCAAGTGCTATGATCAAAGGTATATGTCACTGTAGGTTGATGTCTATATACAGGTGAAGCCTGGCATAAGTTAGGTCAAGGTTATGATTTCACAGTAAAAATAAATAAGGTGGAGACACAGCTTTTGTAAGGGGGCGGGAGAGAAGAGGAAAGAGGAGAATCAAATGGAGTTGGAGAATGATAAGCCAGATCCGGGTGGTCTTGAATGAATGACGGTACGTAGTTATGCATATTTTTAAGGGATGGGTTTCTGTAGGTAAATTTGTCTTATCTAGGTGGGCAGTTTATATCCTTATCAATTGGTTGTGAGTTTATTGTGTGGATGTATCGCAGATTGAGACTTTAACATATAAATCTGATTGTTGGGTAGCAGTTTGTTGAGTCTTGATTTTACCAACAGGTAGCTGGAACCAGAGAGTTCGTGGCTAGTAGAGAGCTGCACGAACCAGTGATAAATTATGGTTAGTGCCATACGGTCCCACGGGTGCCAGAACTAACTTTAGGGATCAGCATGGCAAGGTGCCATGGCTTGTGGCCTGTACCTGAGAGTACTTGGGGACAGCATGGTGTCCCTAAGATGAATTAGCATTAGTTCCAATGGCCCGCCAGAGCCAGATCTGGTAAGAGAGCTCAACTACCAGGGTACACTCTCTCACGAGGAAATGGTTCTGCCGCCTTTTTATTTTCACCACAACATGTAACCACCACCTGACTCAACAATATCTTAAGATTGAGGAGAAAGTTATGTTTCTACAAAGAAAATTTTCAAGGAAAAATTAGGTGGGGGAATAAATAATTGAAAAAATAATCCCCTTTGGCCTGAGGAGAGACTTTTGCCTATTAAATATTCTATGCATTAAAATGATCAATATTTTGAATTTATTTGTATGTGTCAAAAATGTATATCATTATAATTCATGTAGAGTATTTCATAAAATAAGAAATTTAAAGAAATGATGAAAAGTTAAAGAGATAAATTTGCTTCTTTTGTTCATGTGTATTTGAATATCACAAGGTAACCTATAATAGGTACAATTTAATTTTCCCTATACCACTTAGAATAATTTAAATATAAGGCCTTAAATTACTTACCTTACAAGAGCTACTGATAAAGATAAAATGGGTATATTCTTTTACTTCAAAAGTCATTTACATGCACACCTCAATGTATAAAATATATAATGTCTTGCGTGGTAAGATATAGTATATATGAAATACATATGTGAATTCTCTGATACTAGAAACTGCATTACCTTTTAAATCAAAGCAAACCTATGTGTAAAGAAATAGCATCTTAATTTTTTCTTTTTTGGTTTAAAATAAGCTAAGATATATTTGTAGTTTTGAAAATGAGAAAGAACTGGGGGAACAGCCAAACAATGACTGGCCCAACTTGACATTCATTCCATTGGCAAGAATGAATTCATGACATTATTAATGATACTCTCTTAAGCTTTTTGTCAGAAGCCTAGCATGACTGTCCTCTGAAAGGCTCCACCCAGCAGCTGACCAAAACAAATGCAGAGACCCATTGTCAAACATTAGATGGAGTTTGGACATCTTGTGGAAGAGTTGGAGGAAGGATTGAAGGGCCCCAGACAAGCTAGAAACTCCACAAGAAGACTAAACAAAGTCAACCAACCTGAACCCTTGGGGGATCACAGGGACTGAACCACCAACCATAGAGCATACATGGGCAGACCTGGCACCCCCAACACACATATGTAGCAAATGCACCTTGGTCTTCATGTGGTTTCCCCAAGTACTGGAGCCAGGGCTATCCCTGACTTTGTTGCTTATCTGTGAATCCTCTTCCCCTAATGAGCTTGCTTTGTCTGGCTTCCATGAGAGAGGATGTTCCTAGTCCTGCATTGACTTGATATAATATGGTAGATTGGTACCCAAGAGACATTCTAGGGAGAGGCTGTATGAGCAGGGGACTGTAAAGAGGGGCTGCTTCAATCGGGATGTAAAGTGAATCAATCAATCAATCAATCAATCAATACAAAAAAGAGAAAATGGGTGGAGTTTATGTTGCAAATGCTTTTAAATAATTCAAGTTGAAAGAAATTCAAATAACAAAAACATGTCTATTAGAATATATGTGTGTATGCATATTACTGCTTCTCTTTCTTTCTTTTTATTTATTAATCATTTTGTTTACATTTTAAATGTATTCCCCCGAACCCTTGTCCAGGTCTCCCTCCAACAAATTTCCCAAACCACTCCCACTCCTTTGCCTCTAAGAGGGTGCTCCCAGACCTACCCATCCACTCCTGCCTCACTGCCCTAGCATCCCCCTTCTCTGGGGCATCAAGGCTCCACAGGAACAAGTACCACCCCACTGATGCCCTATGATGCAATCCACTGCTAGTATGTAGCAGGAGCCATGGACTGGCCCATGTATACTCTTTGTTTGGTGGTTTAGTCCCTGGAAGCTCTGAGGTGTCAGGTTAATTGATACTGTTGTTCTTCCTATGTGGTTACCATCTCCTTAAGCTCCTTCAATGCTTCCCTTAATTCTTCCCTTGGGGTCCCTGGGCTCAGTCTGATGGTTGACTGTATCTGCTTCTGTCTTAGTCAGGTACTGGCAAAGCCTCTCAGCTACTGCTTTTGAACTAATGCTATTCAAGTACTCAAGGAAGGACTAATCACAACTACAATTCTGGTTTGTCACGTTCCACAAGTGATAGGATTCTTAGAATAACTTACACAAATAAAATTATTTTGAGACTGTCAGCAAATATATAGATAGTTCTAGAACAACTGAACCCTATTTGTTTTAAAGGAGTGTTATATTTTAATCTTAAAATACAACAGTTTTAGGGGTTGGGGATTTAGCTCAGTGGTAGCACGCTTGCCTAGCAAACGCAAGACCCTGTGTTCGGTCCCCAGCTACGAAAAAAAATACAACAGTTTTAATATGATTATTTAAAAATTAAATTCTTACAATATTATTTTATACTTTATCCATTTAAGAACAGCCTAACAACAGCCTAACACATGAATGATAGATCTTATTAGATTTGTTTTTTTCCACCTGAGGGCTTGCGATATTTACACATATGTATATAACTCTACAAATGCACACACATGTGATTGAACCTCTCTTTCCATGTGTGTGAGAATATGTGTATATACATGTGTGGGTGTATAAGTGTGTGTTTGCACAGATGTGTGTATCAAGACTCAATCTGCAAAGCAAAACACTTATTACATTTTCTAGAACATACAGAATGAAGTAAGGAATGGGAATGCGAATCTGAAATTATGATCACATGGAATGCTCTAGAATAGGAAATTTCATTGGGAAATCAATAATGCTAGGTCAGAGTTTGAATATCATTAAGGAGAATGATGTGTTCAATTTCATCATTGGTTTTATGATTTAACAAGATAATTTCTTTTTTTGTTATTATTCTGCCTCAATTTTCTTAATTTGGAATTCTATGTAAGATCCCATGAAAGTTTATTGATGGGGAACATTAGCTTCAGCTGAGTTAAACTTGTACTATTCTAAGTCATTGATTTCTTCACTAACATTTACTCATTGTATATAATATATGGTTCAAACTAGTCTATCCCTAGATTTAGCATGCTTCTCGTATTAACCAATACACCTTTAACTCTCATTGAATGGGTTCTAAAATTATCCACAGATTGGCACATATGTGGCTTCCCCACAGTAATAATGAGCAGCTACATCTTTATTTTCTCTGTAAAACTAATACTTCACTATTTTATATTTTTCCAAAATAATTTTTCTCTTGTAACCTTAAGAAGATTTAAGAGATAGCAGCAATTTGTCCTGGTCTTGTTAGCCACATGACGAGTGGGCAGGCTGCAGAGATCTCCTGCCTCCAGGTTCTGCCAGTCAATTATGCAATATATTTGATGTCATCATTTGGCCCCAATACACCCACGATATATTTAGGCATAGTGGGTGGTCCTGTAAAAACACTGCTGCTTTGCCCAATTTTAATGTGTTCTAATTATTAATTACTGAGATTTTTCAGAACAGACCTATATGATCTGACTCAGCTTTAACTAGAAACATCAATCTAAAAATAAGACAATTAAGAACAAGATAAAACTAACTAGATGCATGAGGACTCTTTCTACATCTTGTTATAATTCATAAATTTCCACTCAAAATTCTTTCTTATATCAGATTTTCATCTGTGTATGATTTACCTTTATCTCAGAAAACAATGAGATACTGTCAAAACAACCATAATTTTAGGCATGTCAATTAGGTTATAAAGAACAATGTGGCTATTACTTGCAAATAAGGCCTTTAACCAGGATTGTCATACTTTCTTATATCATTCTTGCTATACCAGATCAGTCCTAAAGATTTAGTTAACACTGAACCCCCTCCTTTGCTTCCTTCCACATAATCTTTAAATTGTACAAAATATATTTTTGTCATTTATGAAGGAAAATGTCTTCTAATTTATAGCAAATACAAAGTTAGTAGTTTAAACAAACTTTTTGAGGATTGGACGCAATTAAAAATGTTCAACATATATTTTATATTTATTAATATTCTATCTGTCAGAGTTTCAATGAAAGAATCAGTTAAATTTCTCAAAGAATGTATATTTATGCTTACTAGCACAATAAGACTCATTTCAGCAGCAATTCAAGGTATATGATACTGGATTGCTAATATAAAATAACAAATATACTTTATCTGGGACTGAAAGGAGATTTAATGTTGGGACCCAGATGAAACTCAAAACAGTGTCAGAATGTGCACCTGGGCGCAGGGAAGAACTTGAGTCCCTTTGAAGAACCATCAGGAGTGACACTGCTTTAGTCTGAGCATCCCTACCTGGCTGTAATGGCTTCAGGGACACATCCAGAAAGGTTCACTTCCTGCAGTTTTCTCCAATCTAAAGTAGTTCTTCCCAGTATACTTCCCAATTAGGAGTTTATTTCCTTCCATGTATTTAACAGAATTAATGACACATTTTCCATGGGTGTTGATTAGCTATGTTATATCAATTTACAGAGTCCTTCTCACTATGGAGTAGAGTGCTCAAGTTTATCTGCTTGTTACTGTCAAAGGAGGTCATTGAAAAACAGAATAATTTTATTGCCATTATAATTTTCCAACATATAATAGAACCACTAAATCATTTAGTGAAATTTGAGACTATAAAATAGACAACCTATGTTAAGGTGTATAAGTCTGTACTTAATGCAAATATTTGAAATATATCTAACCTGTAATTTCTTTTTCTTTTTACTGGCTGTCTCTTGGGGGGGTGCATGAATCTTTCAGGCATTAACAAGGACAAACCAACCAACTGGTTCGACATTTAATGGCCAGCAAGGACAGTAGGATTGAATACTTCTCTAATAACACCAAGAAATAAAGAATTGGCTGTCTAAATTTGTTCATATCTGAGAGCAATTAATTTTATCAGCCACCTCTTACATGCTGTCCTTGAAAGGAAAGTGCTGGCTATGCCTTTATGCTGTATTTGCTCTGAACAAGTCAAGAAAAAGATGAGTTTTTTCTAATTATCTTTTAAATTTAATTGTGATCACTGAAAACTCAGTGTATTGACTATATCGGAACTATGGTATGAATTATAAATATAACATAGAAACATACTTAAATGACCAGGATATTGTTTAAAGAAAATAAAGTATGCTAATAAGAATGAAAAAAAGTGTGTGGTAGTGGCTCAATTGTTTAGGACCCTGGAAGGGACATCAGGCTTCTGTGGTCATAGCCAGGGGACAGAATACAGCACTTAGTAGATGCTAGTCTCTGTGAGTCATCTGTGGTAGACAAAAGTTGGTAAAAATAGCATTACTTGCTTATAACAAGGGACTTGGAGTAGAAGACATGGCAAGACTTTAAGAAAAACCCAGGTGAAACATATGACAGATGTATTCACAGGGAAAAGCCACTCACTTTAAATAATGTCAGTTATCTCCAGAATGCATGCATTCATTCCCTGATTGAGGAAAGAGATGAGAGTCATACTCAAACTGGGTGAATATATTGCTTAGACTCAGCACAGAGTTTTTTCTCTGTTCTAATTGTCCCTTGGACTAGGTCTAGAGACTTCTGTCCTCCTGCCTTAGTTAGGGTTTAATGCTGTGTACAGACACCATGACCTACTAAGGACAACATTCAATTGGGGCCGACTTACAGGTTCAGAGGTTCAGTCCATTATCATCAAAGCAGAAACATGGCAGCACCCAGGAAGGCCTGGTGCAGGAGGAGATGAGAGGTCTACATCTTCATCTGAAGGCTGCTAGCAGAACACTGACTTCTAGGCAGCTAGAAGTAGTCTTGAAGTCCACACCCACAGTGACACACCTACTCCAACAAGGCCACACCTCCAAATTGTGCCAATCCCTGGGCCAACCATACTCAAACCATGATACCTCCATATGGTCTAAACTCAACTTAGAATATTCCAGTCTCTGAGACATACTGCTGAATAAACTCTCCCTTTCTAGTTCTTTCTGAACTCTGGCTGGCAGGTTCAACTCAGCTCTTCTGGCTCAAACACCTCACCAACCTGACTGATTCAATCTGGTTTCTCTCAGCTTCGCACTGAAATGCACTGCTTGGCCTTAAACTAATGCCTACAATTTTCTTCTGGCTCCTTCTTATTCTCTGGCTTCAACTGCCTCTGCTGCATGACTGAATGGAACTGAACTCACTGCTCTACTTTCTGCACTGATGGACAGAATTGAATTAATTCAATTCTCCTTCCTTTACCTGCTCTTAAGTAGCCTCTTTTTTCCTATCTGTTCTCATAAGAGTTGGGTGTATCCTATCTCTGAATAACTCTGTCAAACCTTTCTCTGATTCATCACTTTGTCTGCTTCTCAACTAGACACCTCTTTCAAACATGGCTGCTTCCTTCCACAAACTAGTCTTACCTGCACAGTTTGGGATTAAAGATATGTACTAAGGGCCTGTCTATATTTCAGCCAGTGTACCCATATTGCTGGAATAAAATTCTATATCAGATATTGTTCAGATGTTCTTTCTTGCATGATCACAAGTTTGAAGACAGCCTGACCTATGCAGTGAGTCCCAGGAGGGGCTGAAAACAGCCCACGAACAAATGGATACCCAACGTCTCTCAAGTGAAAAATACCATTCTCTCTTCTTATTTTCTTGGGAGTGCTCAAGGAGTTAGAATTACTTCAAGTTCTAACCTCAGAACACTAGTCATGCTGATGCAAACATAGTATTTTTCTTATTTCTGGAAACATCCTTCAATTTCAGGTCTTGAAGTTCTGGTGGATTAAAGGCATTCTTCTTCGACGCCCTCACTGACTAATAGAAACTGCCCTTGTTAAATTGGTCTCTGTGTTAAGTAAAATAGACACAAAACTTCACTCCAACTGAGATAGTCTCATTAAAAACAAAGATGTAATTACTAAAGCCTCACAATGAAGATTAGCTCACAGAACTTTGTGCTTTACTCTTTCCTCATGTGTCAATGAAATTCATAGTTGTACTTACTCCTAGAAATAATCAATAATGATTATTGATAATTAATAATTTAAGAATATAACAATCTAGGTATTTTACCCCCTCACCCACAACATAATCAGAAAATGCACCTTGGAAATCTGTACCAGGTACATAAGGAACATGAGTTTCTGCTGATGCAAGCGAACGCAGGACACTCCATTTGCCAAGTATACCTTCTGGATTCTGGCTCAGAGCATCCTTTATTTTAAACAAATGAGTTCTTGTTTGACAAGAGTGAAACAAATGCTCATCATAAATCAAATCAATATAGGGAGGAAAGCACACTAAGGCTGAACTGTAATGAATGCTGGGGCCAAGTCCAACGTGCCAGAACCTCCACAGCCTTCCAACATTCGGGATGAGTCACTTAAAAAATGACTGTGATTCCTTCAATAGGGGACCTATTCTCAGTTCAGTGGTTTGCTGCTGGCATTCGCCTCTATATTTGCTGTATTCTGGCTGTGTCTCTCAGGAGCGATCTACATCCGGCTCCTGTCGGTCTGCACTTCTTTGCTTCATCCATCTTGTCTAATTGGGTGGCTGTATATGTATGGGCCACATGTGGGGCAGGCTCTGAATGGGTGTTCCTTCAGTCTCTGTTTTAATCTTTGCCTCTCCCTTCCCTGCCAAGGGTATTCTTTTTCCTCATTTAAAGAAGGAGTGAAGCATTCACATTTTGATCATCCGTCTTGAGTTTCGTTTGTTCTAGGGATCTAGGGTAATTCAAGCATTTGGGCTAATAGCCACTTATCAATGAGTGCATACCATGTATGTCTTTCTGTGATTGGGTCCCCTATTGAAGGAATCAGAGAAAGAACTGGAAGAGCTTGAAGGGGCTCGAGACCCCAAAAGTACAACAATGCCAAGCAACCAGAGCTTCCAGGGACTAAGCCACTACCTAAAGACTATACATGGACTGACCCTGGACTCTGACCCCATAGGTAGCAATGAATATCCTAGTAAGAGCACCAGTGGAAGGGGAAGCCCTGGGTCCTGCTAAGACTGAACCCACAGTGAACTAGTCTATGGGGGGAGGGCGGCAATGGGGGGAGGGTTGGGAGGGGAACACCCATAAGGAAGGGGAGGGGGGAGGGGGATGTTTGCCCGGAAACCGGGAAAGGGAATAACACTCGAAATGTATATAAGAAATACTCAAGTTAATAAAAAAAAAAAGTGAAACATCAAAAAAAAAATGACTGTGATGAACTTCAGCGGGCAGAAAAAATAACATAAAATTTGAGAAGAGCGTTATGAAGAGACGCAAAAGAGGAACCAGCCAAGGATGTTCCCACTAGGGCAGCTTTACAGAGATATTCTGAGGGAGGAAGTATTGAGAAAGGATGAGGCCATTGCTGTGTGACCAACAGAGCACATCAGGTAAGACAGTTTGCAGATGCCAAAGAAACAGAGGCTCTGGTGTAGTAAAGGCAAAGGAAGTGTATACATATATACAGAGGATGCAAGTCATTACCAGAGAAAGAAGCCACAGTAAGGACACGTATGTGACTCATATTGTTGCATGCTCTTGCAGGATAAAGGAAGAGGACAGAACAATAAGTAATGATGATAATAATAATAATAATAATAATAATAATAATAATAATAATAGATTTTTATCTAGAAGGACATACTTGAAAGATGACTTAGTGAGAACCTAGAAAAAGATGTGGCTTTACTGCTGATAGGACAAGGAGGTAGCCATCTTAGGATAAGTAGAATATAGATATTAGTCATTTTAACATAACTGATATGCAAGTTCTTTACTCTCTTTTTATCTGCACTAAAACTTGGATTAAATCTATAATTTCACTAAGTCTCCTTCTCACCTCTAAAATGAAAGTGCTAGAAATATTATCTGCTCAATTATTATGAATATTAAACTAAATAGTCCTACAGTAGATCATACATGGCATGCAGGGACAAAAGAATGGTGGATGGTATTAAAAATGGTCTAAAAAAAGTACTGTGTTAATAAACAGATGATTGATTCTAACAAGGTAGCTACTTTAAATAAGCATTTAATCAAATATATATGTATATGTATATATAAAAGAAGAAGAAGAAGAAGGAAAGACAACTCTATAATTCTCCCATGCAAACTAACTTAGGAAAGAAATTGTTATCAAAAATACACTGACATACTTATTTTTAACAGACCAAGCATTAATTGTTACTGGAGCATATGAAATCTTACACTGTTAGCTTCAACAAATCAAAACATATATGTATATCGGTAATGTACTCTTTAAAACAAGGTGGCATGTATGCATAAATGATAAGTATTTTGAGATTTCACTTAGAAATACAATTTTTATTTCAAATAATATAAACCCACATGGATTTCATGACTCAATCTACTATCACTGTGAATAATGTTTTAGTACAATTTCACAGAAGAGGATGCCAAATATATAAATAAATATACTCATCAAAGAGGTACAAATAAAATTCTGGCATATGCTTAGCAAAGAGCACATACTGAGATATCATAGTGATACCACTTCTCAAACTCTATGGAATTATCCACCTGTTCAAAATTACAGATTGACCCCAAAAACCTTTTGGAGCAAAGGAAATTAGCACACAAAGGAAATTTGACTCAAATTGCACAAAGTATAGAAATGCTCCAGAGTGTATTTCAGAAATCCTTGATAGTGAAATGAAGAATAAGGAAGAATATTCTGGCATATTATTAATAATCTTGGGGTTGATTGCATGTGTTCCATTAAATACTGTCTCAGATACCTTATTTTAAATATATGGCTCCTTTTTGAGTTATATGCTTTAGTTCAAAGCTTTAGAAAACAATATTTTCAGAATAACTATGAATCTAACCTTTCTTCTTTGAATATTTGTAGAATACTTCAGACTCAAAACTCAAATTCATCCCATTTTCTCAGAATTTACATAATATATGATAAAATGCTCAATAAAATTGGCCAGCAGATAGTGTGTAAATTCACTGATCATTCTCTATTTGAATTTTTAACTAATTTCTTCTTATCAATTTTTGACAACAGTCAAAAAATCAATGAAATATCAATTTAGAACAGCCCTGCCTTAGACACTGATGTCTTCTTAAAAAATTATTTCTACTTATGAATAAGTGTTGAGTTTGCAAGGAAACTCTTAAGTCCATTACTAAAAATGACACTGCCAACCAGGGTCCACTGACACACATATTTATGTATGTGACATACATAATTATCTTTATTCTATGCACTCAGTGTTAATTATTTCGCTTATAACTATGAGAGTTCATAAACAAAGTTTATGATTAAAACCTATTATGTAACCAAAATTAATCTATGCAAATAAACACCATGTTTACAAGTAAATCAAGTGTTTACTGTCTGATTAGTTGTGAGAAACAAGTATATAAAATTCGTTATTATCTCATTTAAAATTAAAATCATTGGCAATAAGCTAAACTCACAGTAAAAGACCTCCTGTTATGGTACATTGAACCTCCACTTCGGAGAGCATAGGAGATGTTTGTTTTTATTCTCTGGCTTAAGAAACATATTTATATCCCTTTCTCCTACATTTAAGAAAGCACACAAGTCCCTACAAGGGCCAGGTCACTAAGTCTTCTAAAAAAGATGCCAAGGATATAAATAAAAACCGGCCAACCTAGAATGTAACATTTGCCTTTTTTTTTTCCTGAGGTGAACAAGGTACGCAAAGTAACTCCTGAAGCAGATATTTTGGAGGGCATCTTGTGGGAGAGAGCGGAAAGGCCATGAGGAAATAGTTTTAGTCTGGGGAGGGAGATGATTGTATATATTAAGGAACTTGCTGCCAGCCTGGTGACCTGAGCTAAATCCCTGGAACCCACATAATGATGCAAGGACAGAACCAACTCAAAAAGATGTCCTCTGGCCTCTATTTACATGCTATGGCACCCACCCCCAATCCAGTCACAGCTCGTGCACACATGTACACATACACACTAGTGAGTTAGGATTTCTACTGCTGTGCTGAAAGAACATGAGTACAAACAAGTTGGGGAGGAAAGAAATTATTTGGCTTACACATTCCAATGTTGCCTGTCATTCAAGGAAGCCAGGATTTTATCAATTTCCAGAGTATTTTCTATTCTTAACAAAGTAGAAGTAAATCTTCTCAAAAACAGGCACACATAATAATTAATATCCACCTTTCCTTCCTCGGCTCTTACAACACATGGCCTAATTCATGCAGGACCCTGTTGCCTCTTCTTCTTGTCTCTTGACCAGCGCTAGCCTTGCTTAGGCAGTCACTCAGTCATCAGGGGAGATAGTGCTCTTACTTTCACCCCAGTTAAACAGCTTCTTCATGCTTTGGGGTTTTCATGTCTCTGGTTCTATGTTTTATTTTTCCTTCCGAGCTTTTAACCTTTCTTTGAAGATTTATATCATTTGTTTATACACCTAATGGACTTAGTTCTTAGTTTCTTTCTCCCTGTTTTAAAAGTATGACAGCCATCTCCTCTACTGTTACCTTTGACCTATGTTTTGCTCTTAATGAGAAATATTCTCCACAGGGTCAGACAGTGACCTTCATCCTCAGCTGGTAAGAGTGTTTTGGAATGTGGCACAGACTTAAGAAGGGGATTTGAAAAAAGGAAGAAAGTCATCAGAAAGTGTTTCAGGAAGTTATTCCTAACTCTCTCACTTTTCTTGCCCTGCCTCCTTTTAGGAGCAAAGTATCTCCTGCCCAAGCCATATTTTTCCTCTCTGCAGCTGGAGAATAGTAAAGAAAATACAGGTTTAAAACAGAGGAGCTGAAAATATTTTGAAGCAAATAGAATGAAACCTTATACTGTTCTACTACCTAGAAAACAAAACCAAAAGTACAAAAGTCATATTATTTCTTAATCCACTTGTATTATTATAATAAAATATCATATTCCAAATAATTGATAAACAATGCAGTTTTTCTCTATTAATTCTGGAAAATTAGAAATCCAATGTCACACTTCCATCAGACTGAATATCTGGCGAGAGGGCACTTTCTTGTTTATAAATGCTGTGTTCTTGAAGTGTATATGGGAGAATGAACCCCTTTGGACTTACTTGGAAGAGTGCTAATTCTCTCATAGGTTTCTATTCTCATGACCTTATGACCTCCCAAAGATGCTGTGTTCTCATGTCATATACCAGAGGCTATGATTATAACACATGCACTTGAGGGGTAGATGCACATCTAGACAAAAGCACTGTCATAAGTATGATTTGACTCTGGACTCCATCCAAGATCAGAAGACAGCCACTGGGTCTTGGTTCCAGGCCATTTCACATAGACTCCTTCATATACACAAGACTAATGATGTCTGCAAGCTAAATGTAGTATTTTCTAATCTTTTCTTATTTCAAATCTTAAATTCTATGGAAAAGTTCAAGAGTTTATACCCCAAAATTCCAAGGGAATTTTAGCTTATTTTAAAAATGGATTTAAATACTCATTGCTTAAAAGGAAAATTCCTGATACTCATATCTCAAGGCTGGATCACTACGTGCTGTATATTTAAAATAGTAGTGGACACTAATCAGAAACTTGCATTTGAATGTAGGACAAGGGAGGTGTAAACCATCATGTCAGTATAAACAAACATGCCTGGCACAGCCAAAGCCTACTAAGTGCCTTCTACATGTAGTTGTATTTTAAAGTACTATCAATAATACTAGCAGACATGCTCATAGCCTTTTGGTCCCATATGGACACAGTTATTGACTTCATTTTTCAAAGGTGCACATTGACTCTGTCATTAACAATATGGTTTGAATAAAAACAATACTACTCTAGTCAACGCACATATAAAAGTTTTATTATTAAATAATTTCTCTGATTTGCAGGTTATTCTAAAGAGCAATATGTTAAAGGTTTTGTTGTCAGCCCATATCTCTCTAGAAAAGTCAAGCCTAAGGTTTGGGGTCTAATGAGAGGAAATAAGACCATGGTATGTACTCCACTAGAAAAAAATATCAGGACAGTGCTTATGTGTAAAATTATCAACAAATACAAATATTAAATTATAAAATTTCTCAATCAGGGCATTCTGACTGCAACCTATTATTAGTTTACCATTGTTTTCTCAAAGTGTATCAGAACCCACTTCAAAGCCTATGGGATCTGGCCCTGAGCCCTTCACTGTACTGTCTCTCCCCCTTTTTCTATGTTCTACTTTAGTTTCATTTTTTCTGTCAAGTCCATAGTTATGCCATGTCCTTTCTTAAATCAAAAGTATGGTTTGTAATATGGTTTAACCAACAACTTTCATCAACAAATCATCTCAAGTAAATGATATATTCCTAGCTTCCCAACAATGCCAAATGTTGATTCCTGAAACTGTGAATGTACTGAATTTTTATGGTAGTTGACATTGGAGAGGGCTTGAAGATATCCACCAAATTATTTTAGATAAAAAAGGATAAAACAAACTCTTGTATAATCACAAGAATCTTAACATATAGGAGCATATGGAACACAGATTCATAGTGTGGTCTCCACCAATCATCAGTCATCTATAAGGTAGATGTATGTACATATAATATTCAGTAAGACTGTGTATCAAGAAATGCAGGCAATCTCTCAAGGGACGAAAACGAAAGATTTTTTTTGATTATTTATATATTTATTTATTTTTGTCCATCTCCTAAGGGAAGCCCTCTTATCATGTTAATTTTACCTCAGCCATATCTATGTGAGGCATCAGACCCAGAGAACTGCACAGTAATAAATTTTTATTCTTAAAGCCATTAAATGTATATACCTTGTTACAATATCAGTAAAAAATTAATATAACTTCCATCCAAAATAATTTTCTCACAGACTTCACCCATTTGTTCTCATATATATGCATCATCTGATTTTGTCAGACTTTTTTTCAGGCGATAAGCATTTTGTTCTTACATATTGCTTCGCTTCAATAGGTGGTTGAACACTCAACACACATTGGTGGAACAAATAAGAGAATGTGTTATTTTATGGTCTATTTTCCCTTTGAATCATGTTATGTAAAATTTGGTCTACTGTGTTCTGCTGATCTATGGTTATAATTAGTGGGTTTTCCCTGTTGTATTAAAATCAAATAAAAGAAAGCACAGGTAGCAACATTGGAAACCACAGTAATCCTAATGAGAATTTAGGTTTCAGTTATTGTTTCTAAGTAATAAAACAACAATTAAACTAATCTGTTTATTGAACAGACAAATTAGTAGTAAATTTTCATTTAACAGTATTTGTTACTTGAGCTTTTAGACAGTGGAAACTAACGCAATGCATAATGCAGCCAATTCTGTGTTAAAACCAGACATTTAACAGAGGGTGGAAAGGTCAGACAAGAATAAGACAGTGAAATTAATTGTATTTATGAAATATACATCTGTAAGTAGAAAAAGCCATGGGCAGTCATTGTAGTTCCATCTAGAAACCCTAGATTAATAACAGGAGACATTTGGCTGAAAACCCTACAATTTCATACTCAGTGCTTATAGCATGTATGTGTTACACATACACTGAAGGTACATATCAGTGATAGAGGGTGTATCTAGCAAGTATGAGCCTTAAGTTCAACCAAGTGATCTATGTCTTTTGAAATTTAGTTCACAAAATATGTGACTAAGTTAACACTGGACTCTTGTTCTGATTTTTTGTTTTCTGGAGAATGTTATTTGAGTTTATTGGTATTTTTAACCTAGGAAAGGTTTGTGTGGATTTAGTTTGTACTAATATAAATAAATCTAAATAAATATATGCACAGATGCAAATATCCAGCCAGATGGTAGAACACTGAGGAGAGTATTATTGAGGGATTCAACTGTAGTAGCAGCATCTATTGGGCATATCCAACCTATGGTCCAGGAAAGCTGTGAATGTGACTCAAGACATTTGTAGATGACATCATATTTTATGTAAAAGGACCATACAGTCATAATAGCCATTGTAGTCCATGGTACACGGTCATGGATATTTTAATTTATTATTTATTTACTTTACATCCAGATCAAAGCTTCTGGTCATTCATCTCATCCCAGGTCTTCCCTCTCACATATCCTGCACCCACATCTATCCCTACTCAGTTTTCAGAAGAGAGGGGTGCCTCCTAGGGTTATCAACCAGTCTTGGCATATCAAGTTAAGGCAAGGATTGTTTGATGTAGGAGTCTCTGAGCTTGGAAAAGGATGCCCTTAATTGTCGAACTCAGGCCTCTAGGCAGGAGTAATGCTCAGCTGGTGTTGACCAGGCATGGGTCGTGGTGAATGCATTTCTATGGGATGTCAGAACTCCAAAACTGGGTCAACTGTAGCTATTGGGACAAACTAGTGTTGCAGGGCGAGAGAGGATGATTAAGGAATTCCTGATAGACACTGGACACATAAATTACCTTTGACACACTCTCTCTCCAGGCCTGCATGTTCATTCCAGTTTCTCTTCTCAGCAAAGCCTAATTACAGTCAACTTTTAAAGCCAGGTGGTAGTGTGAAGAGAAATAGCCTCAACATCACAAAGAGCAAAACTCAGGAGAGTAGGTAGATAAATAGGCAGTCAAGTCTAGGTGTAAAAAAAAAATCTCAGAAGGAATAAAAGGAATTTTGTAATTATTCTGGTTGTGTTTTAAGAGGCAAAGACTTTCTCTCTCTCTCTCTCTCTCTCTCTCTCTCTCTCTCTCTCACATACACACAGACACACACACACACACACACACACACACACACACGAATACACAAGAGAGAAGAGAGGGGGTGAGCTAGGTCCGTGTTCAGAATCATGAGGCACTTTAACCAATAACAAGTGTTCCTCATAGATGTCTCCTTATACAGAAAGTGTTTTGCAGCTTGTTTTGATTGTCGTACAGTGAATGATCTGACATAGGCAGGTACCATGTTCTAGAGAAACTCTCAGTATTATTAGTTAAGAATATTTTTTCTTTTTTCTCCTCTTCTTATTTTCCTTTGAGCTACACAATATTATTTTTGGTGAGAAGACATAAATGTAAGTGTTCTTGCTTCTTAAGATTGTCTAGAGTATTTACTGCCATGAGACCTCATGTTCCCATAAAAATATCAATCTCTGTACCACTCTGAAAAAATGTTCTTATTTCATTAGCCTATTATTCTCTCCAGAGTATAAGTCAATATAGATTTGTTTTAGCTCTTAACAATATTTCAAATATAACATTAATTATCTTATTGATTATATAATTAATGTTCATTCCATGATGAATATCTTTGTGGCAGAAGCCATGAACCCTCTTAAATTTATTTTCTTGAGATAAATCTCAGAGTGTTATACTTTAGAGTGTTTAAAAACATTGATTCTAGCCTTGTAGGGGCACCAGTGGAAGGGGAAGCCTTGGTTATGCCAAGGCTGGACCCCAGTGTATGGGATTGTTGGGCGGGAGCAATGGGGAGGGGAACACCCATATAGAAGGGAAGGGAGAGGGGCTAGGAGGCTGATGGACTGGAAACTGGGAAAAGGAATAATATTTGAAATGTAAATAAGAAATATCCAATTTAATAAAAATGGAAGAAAATATTCATTCTTTTTCTTCCGTTTTTATCCTCTGTGCTTTCACTTTCTTTTGAGATAATTTGGAGAAGGGAGGCTGGCGAGATATTTCAGTTGGTAAAGTATTTGATGTGCATGTGAAGATGTGACTTCAAACCCCACCACCCACATTAAGAGCCAGCTGTATTACTCTATGCTTGCATTCCCAACCCTGGGGATTTGGGGACAGGAGGATCCCTGGAGCTTACTGGCCAGGTAGCCTATGGATCCCCAGATACCATGTTCCAAAACCTAAAATGGTTGACTCTTAGAAAACAGAATCTGGGATAAAGCTTTACCCTCTACACAAACAAACACAACAATACTTTTCGTTATATTTTTATTGGATTTTTTAAATTACATCTCAAATATTATTCCTTTTACCGGTTTCCCGGACAGAAGCCCTGTATTTTATCTCCCTCCCCTACTTCTATAAGGGAGTTCCCCTCCCCATATATCCCCCCTCCCCAGACATTCCTCTATACTCGGGGGTAAACCACTAGCAGGACCAAGGGCTTTTCCTTTCATTGGTGCCCAACAAGGCCATCCTCTGCTACATATGCAGTTAGAGCCATGGGACAGTCCATGTGGAGTTTTGGGCAGTGGTTTAGTCCCTGGGAGCTCTGATTGGTTGGCATTGTTGTTCTTCTGGGGTTGAAAGTCCATTCAGCTCTTTCAATCCTTTCTCTAATTTCTCCAACAGGAATCCCCTTCTCAGTTCAAAGGTGCATGAAATTCTTAGCTTCATCTACCTTATCTAGTTCTTGTGGCTGTGTGTGTGTGTGTGTGTGTGTGTGTGTGTGTGTGTGTGTGTGTGTGTGTATGGCTGTATAACCATGTGGGGGAGGCTCTGAATGGCCGTTCCTTCAGTCTCTACTCCAAACTTGCATCCATATCCCCTCCTATGAATACTTTTGTTCCCCCCTTTTAAGAAGGAGTAAAGCATCCCCACTTTGGATTTCCTTCTTCTTGAGCTTTGTGAGGTCTGTGGATTGTATCTTGGGTAATTTGAGTTTTGGGGCTAATATCCACTTATTGTGTGTGTTTTTCAGTGATTGGGTTACCTCACTCAGGATGATATTTTCTAGTTCAATCCATTTGCCTATGAATTTCATGAAATTGTTTTTGACAGATGAGTATTACTCCATGGTGTAGATGTACACTATATTCTTTATCCATTCCTCTGTTGAAGGGCATCTGGGTTCTTTCCAGCTTCTGGCTATTATAAATAAGGCTTCTATGAACATAGTGGAGCATGTGACTTTGTTGTATGTTGGGGCATCTTTTGGGTATATGCCCAAGAGAGGTATAGCTGAGTCCCCAGGTCGTGCACTATCCAATTTTCTGAGGAGCCTCCAGACTGATTTCCAGAATGGTTGTACCAGTCTGCAATCCCACCAACAATGGAGGAGTGTTCCTTTTTCTCCATATCCTCACCAGCATCTGTTCTCACCTGAGTTTTTGATCTTAGCCATTCTGATTGGTGTGAGGTGGAATCTCAGGTTTGTTTTGATTTGCATTTCCCTGATAACTAGGAATGTTGAGCATTTCTCTAGGTACTTCTCAGCCATTCGATATTCCTCAGCTGAGAATTCTTTGTTTAGCACTATACCCCATTTTTTTTATTAACTTGAGTATTTCTTATATACATTTCGAATGTTATTCCCTTTCCCGGTTTCCGGGCAAACATCCCCCTCCCCCCTCCCCTTCCTTATGGGTGTTCCCCTCCCAACCCTCCCCCCATTGCCGCCCTCCCCCCATAGACTAGTTCACTGGGGGTTCAGTCTTAGCAGGACCCAGGGCTTCCCCTTCCACTGGTGCTCTTACTAGGATATTCATTGCTACCTATGGGGTCAGAGTCCAGGGTCAGTCCATGTATAGTCTTTAGGTAGTGGCTTAGTCCCTGGAAGCTCTGGTTGCTTGGCATTGTTGTACTTTTGGGGTCTCGAGCCCCTTCAAGCTCTTCCAGTTCTTTCTCTGATTCCTTCAACGGGGGTCCTATTCTCAGTTCAGTGGTTTACGGCTGGCATTAGCCTATGTATTTGATGTATTTTGGCTGTGTCTCTCTGGAGCAATCTACATCCGGCTCCTGTCGGTCTGCACTTCTTTGCTTCATCCATCTTGTCTAATTGGGTGGCTGTATATGTATGGGCCACATGTGGGGCAGGCTCTGAATGGGTGTTCCTTCAGTCTCTGTTTTAATCTTTGCCTCTCTCTTCCCTGCCAAGGGTATTCTTGTTCCCCTTTTAAAGAAGGAGTGAAGCATTCACATTTTGATCATCCGTCTTGAGTTTCGTTTGTTCTAGGGATCTAGGGTAATTCAAGCATTTGGGCTAATAGCCACTTATCAATGAGTGCATATCATGTATGTCTTTCTGTGATTGGGTTAGCTCACTCAGGATGATGTTTTCCAGTTCCAACCATTTGCCTACAAATTTCATAAACTCGTTGTTTTTGATAGCTGAGTAATATTCCATTGTGTAGATGTACCACATTTTCTGTATCCATTCCTCTGTTGAAGGGCATCTGGGTTCTTTCCATTTTCTGGCTATTATAAATAAGGCTGCGATGAACATAGTGGAGCACGTGTCTCTTTTATATGTTGAGGCATCTTTTGGGTATATGCCCAAGAGAGGTATAGCTGGATCCTCAGGCAGTTTATACCCCATTTTTAATAGGGTTATTTGACTCTCTGGAGTCTAACTTCTTGAGTTCTCTGTATATTTTGGATATTAGCCCTTTATCAGATGTAGGCTTAATAAAGATCTTTTCCCAATCTATTGCTTGCTATTTTGTCCTAATGACAGTATACTTTGCTTTCCAGAAGCTTTGCAGTTTTACGAGGTCCCAATTGTCTATTGTAGATCTTAGAGCATAAGCCATTGGTGTTTAGTTCAGGAAAATATCCCCAGTGCCCATATGATCAAGATTCTTCCCCACTTTTTCTTCTATTAGTTTGAGTGTATCTGGCTTGATGTGGAGGTAAGATTACTGATTTGTTTAAGCTAATTTTATACCTAGGCACTTCACTGAAGTTGTTTATCAGGCTTAGTACTTCTCTGGTGGAAGTTTTGGGGTCACTAAATTATATTATCGTATCATCTGCAAATAGTGATATTTTACCTCTTCCTTTCCAATTTGAATCGCTTTGACCTCCTTTCATTGCTCTAGCTAGAATTTCAAGTACTATATTGAATGAGGAGGGAGAGAGTGGGCAACCTTGTCTAATCCCTGATTTTAGTGGGATTGCTTCAAGTGTCTCTCCATTTAGTTTAATGTTAGCTATTGGTTTGCTGTATATTGCTTTTACTGTGTTTAGGTATGGGCCTTGAATTCCTGATCTTTCCAGGACTTTTATAATGAAGGGGTGCTGAATTTTGTCAAATGCTTTCTCAGCATCTAAAGAAATGAGTATACAGTTCTTATCTTTGAGTTTATTTATATAGTGGGTTACATTGATGGATTTCCACATATTGAATCATCCCTGCATCCCTGAGATGAATCCTACTTGATCATGACAGATGATCATTTTTATGTGTTTCTGGATTCTGTTTGCGAGAATTTAATTGAGTATTTTTATGTGGATATTTTAAGGGGAATTTGTTCTGAAATTCTCTTTCTTTGTTGGGTCTTTGTGTGGTTGATGTACAAGCATAATTGTGGCTTCATAGAAGGAATTGTGCAGTCCTCCTTTTGTTTTGTGAAATAGTTTGGATAGTATTGGTATGAGGTCTTCTAGGAATGTCTGATAGAATTCTGCACTAAACCCATCTGTTCCTGGGTTCATTTTGTTTTGGGAACTGTTAATAACTGCTTCTATTTCTTTAAGAGTTATGGGACTATTTAGATGGTTTATCTGATCCTGATTTAACTTTGGTACCTCATATTTATCTAGAAAATTGTCCATTTCCTCCAGATTTTCCAGATTGTTGAACATTGGATTTTATAGTAGGATCTGATGATCTTTTGAATTTCCTTAGATTCTGCTGTTATGTCTCCCTTTTCATTCCTAATGTGAGCTCTGGTTAGTCTGACTAAGGGTTAACCTGTCTTGTTGATTTTCTCTTATAACCAGGTCTCGATTGCCTTTCCCCATCAGGTTGTTTCTGCTGTTAGCTTGTTTGCTGTCTCTGACAGTGGCTTGACCCTCATGTAGGACTGTCTGTCAGCACTCCTCTAGACCTGTTTTCTTTCACCTGGATCTGGGAACAGATAGCTGCTCCTGGGTTTGTGTGGCCTGAATCTCCAGGTGGGTTGTTTGGTGCAAAAGAGTTGGTCTTACCTCTGCTCTCAAGTGTGTAGCTGCTTCTGGCGACTGGCTTTCAGCTATTGGCACAAGCAGAAACCCGAAGGGTCCTGCTCCTGCCTGCTCCTAGGTCCCTGTGCCCAGAGGGCACAGATGGCACTAGGCAGTTTCCTCTTGGGTCAGGAATGTGGGCAGAAGGTAGTTGTCTCCTCTGAATTCTCAGGATTGTCTGCACTTCTGAGGATCCAGCTCTCCCCCATGGGATTTGAGTGCACGCAGCTGTGGTACTGATTCATTTTGGTTCCAGGTGCTAGCAGAAACCAGTAGGTTCCTGCTGCTGACTGCTCCTATATTCCTGTATCCTGTGGCCACTATGCAGGTTCCTCTTGAGCCATGAATGTGAGCAGAAATGGGCAGAAGTGTCGGTCTCCCCTGAGTTCTCAGGATTGTCCACACTTCTGGGAGTTCAGCTCTCTCACCCACGGGATTTGGGTACAGGGAGCTGTGGGAGCGGTTCAGTGCAGTTCTGGGCACACCTGTTATATTTATTTGAGTAGTTTTGGCTTTATCCTTATCCCTTTAGAACGGGCCCGATATGAACGTAGTTTTCCGCATGCAGTCTACAGTGAGGATCCGCTGAGGCTAAGCTGCTGTTCCTCTCTCACCCATTTCTAGGTACAGAAGATGGCCTTACTGACTCAATATTTTTATGGATATATGACCATTCCTCTTTTCCTGAGTCTTCCCTTTCTTTTTATTATTTCTTTCTCATAATAAGAAAACCACCCATCCTTATCCTATACCACCTTGTTGACATCACCAGAAGTACCTAAAGTTTCATCTGGGATTCCCTGCTTCCCATTGTCAGTTAAAGTTTAGGGTCAAATTGAGTAAAATTCTGGCATGGTTAGGGTGACTGCATCAAAGGCTGTCATGTAATTCAAATATCATGTGTCCATATTCTCTATGCAAAATCCTCCAGGGAGATTCAGCTCTAGAGCTGAAAGTCCACATCTCTCGTTTTTATCTTTATGAAAGATAATCACTTATTCAGCTGAGAAGCTCAGTCAGGATTAGTCACCTGCATACATACATGCAGGTGCCTTTAAACACTCAAAACCTATTGACTTAAGGAAAGTGCAATTCTTATATATCCAAATGAACACATAATGAAATCTAAACAATGCAAAACCGCATCTAAATTCTAGTTTCCAAGTAAACATCAGATTAGACCCAGTGTATATAAACAGACTGAACTCTGTAAAGTCACCGATATAAAGATTTGAGTGTCTGATGTCACAGTATATATGGGTTTTGTTTTTGACACAAATAAATGTATTTCCCTCTTTGATAAGATGTGCAGGCATTTCATTCTAAGGACAATACAGAAGACT
Source organism: Rattus norvegicus (assembly GCF_021556685.1). NCBI lineage: Eukaryota > Metazoa > Chordata > Mammalia > Rodentia > Muridae > Rattus > Rattus norvegicus. The sequence continues at coordinate 34,196,122 of NC_141542.1, read as the reverse complement.
CCACAAATTGATTTGCCCACCACCCACTCATGTTCAATAACTCATCAACATAACAGGTATGTGATGGGTCAGAATACACCTATCTCCTTTATTTCTATCCCAGTTTATGTCTAATAAAAGGTGGCCTCCCCAGTTCCAATTTTAAGTTTTAAATCAAGCACAGAGAATGAGGATTCTCACCTTAGGAAACTTATGAAACTTCTTATTTGGGCTTTCTCAAGCTACAAATACAGCCCTTGTTCACGAATAACCACAGAGCTCCAAATGGTTGCATTTAGGTGTGTAGGTCATTGGAAAGCACAAAGACACTACAGACGTAAGCTTTGCCCAGCTCTCTTGCAGTTTCCCTGGGGTGATCTTCCTTGCAGACTCACCTGGGAGGATCCTACAGCAGCTGCTGTTTTTCACCTATACACAAGTCACAAGATAGATTACACATTTCTAAAGAAAGAAGGGACTCATAAGATGTTTGGGCAGCTGGAATGTTCTTAGTCTAACTTTACATTACCAGAAAAAGAAATAACTTGCCTTAATGTTAAAAAATTAGACTTCTGTGGAATTTGACTCCATTGCTTTTGCTATTACTCTTTCCCCCAAACGTAAGCAAAACAGTTCATGGGATAAAGTTAAGTTTACTGGATAGAGAGTGCTCTGCACTCTCTCTGAGGAATTGCCCCCTAAAGACCAGGTTCTTGGACAGGTAAGGAAGGAATTGAATGTTTAATATTTTTATAGGAATGTGGTGCTGCAGTCTCTTTTATAACCTACCCCCTTGATATTTTCCATGAATAAGGCTTATTATAGTGACTGGTTCTTAGAGCACTCTCGTTTATTTTTTATGTTTATAACTTCCTTTCATAATGAAGAAATGCTACAGCCCAATCTCTACATGATTCCTGGCTGGTTATTAGCTTTGAATGTCTCCTTAGAACTATGTTCCTCAACATTAGCATTTGCCCAATGGTCTAGGGAAATGTCAGTTGTAGTAGAATCAGCACATTTTATTCCCATGTTTGATAGTTTATTCTACTGTAAAATATATTAAAAGATAAAAAATCTGGACTTAGTAAATGAAACATCAACTTTTTAGACAAAGCAGGTGATGTTAATGAGGGAGAGGAAAGGAAATGGGGATGCAGTCTTACTTAAAGTAGATTTATCTTTAGAAACTTAAGGTAAGTTACGATGGAAACTGGAAGGAAATGTTCAATTTTTCTTCAGGCTGGGCTTACTTTTACAGACATATTTTACATTAAGAACCTTTAAAAGCCCAGCATCTCCATGTTCTCATTGTAGACACATATAGCCAAGACTGAAGGATGAATGTACTTAGTAAGATTTTTTTCTCCTTTCTAAAATCTTCGTTTTCTTCATACGTTTAAACTTCTTCATATATTAGAGTTTCCTACGATCTCACAAAAGATTTTTATTCACTTATTCATTTCCAAATAAAGGGTGGAAGATAATTAGTAAGATACTTCTACATTTGCTGCATTGCTGCTTCCAGTGATTTATAGCTTGCTCTGATTATTCATAGTATATTAAAAATGCATGCACTTCTCAAGCTCTCATTCACTTTTATAGATGCCACTGGGCTCCAGTAGTGTGCCATAAAGGGCTGTTGCAAATAATCCCAGACACATTGTAGGTGTTACTGCTGATAGTAAATGTGTCTGTGTCTAATGACCTTGTTCCTTGAGGTTTAAAAATGTGAGAGATAAAGAAAACAAAAAAAGGAAGAAAGAAGAAAGAAAGGAAGAAATGAAGAAAGAAAGAAAAACCTGTAACTCCAGAAACAGTGATGTCTACAAAAAAATAAAAATAAAAAAAAAGTCTCCGCTCTATCAATGGCAGTCAATGTGTCCTGCCTCTATTTCTTTGTTCTACTTGGGTCCTCTACAGACTGGATGAGCCCTGCCTACAGAGGCAGGGGGATGGAGTTGGTTTGCTCTTTCAGTTTGTCAAGTCTTGCAGAAACACCTAGAAAGTATATCTGAGTAACTACCTGGGCATTCCTTAACAACCAAGTTCAGAAGTAAAATTAACAAACCAGCCTGTCTTTTGGAACTCTGAATCACATTAATGTTTCCTTTTTTCTTTTTCTGCCCCTATGAAATCCAGAATTAAAATCTCGGCTACTAGAATGAATTATTATCTAGACTTGCACTTCTTGGAAAGAGCTGAGAAAGTGTTTCACATTTTACATTTTATCATCCAGCAACTAAAAAGCAATATTGTGTTATATGCTTCAAAAGAAACATCTGTCATGGTTTCTGTGCTCTAAAGTATAGGAAAAACACTCTAGTAATGTTATTACTAAGTTACATTATTTATTATATTATATTAATATATAATATTTAATTGCCAAGGTCCTGCCTCAGCATGAGGAGAGTCCTGAGAAAGGCAGGAATTGGGAACAATTCAATAATGACTAGGAACATGTACTGCTTCTATGTAAGAATAAAAAAATGACAAACTACTAAAATTAAAATGATCCCCTACAAAGTTTTGAATTTATGCAAGTAAGATATAAAAGAACTAGCTCTCTCTAATATCTTTGCAGGCATTGTTAGCTTCAAGTCTTCAATGAGCAAAAAAAAGAAGTGCTAAATTTTTATTGGCATCTATGTCATCTTTTAATTCTCTAATCTTCATTTCCTTATCCTCGCAATTCCATAGCCCCATGTGCTCTCCTTCAATTACTATTTATTCCTAAATCATATATAAATTCCTATTTTTTCTATCCATACCCTTCCTTCCTGAGACCATTCTAACTCTGTATCTTTAATGTTTCCATGTTCTTCCTGGCTAATCAATGCAACAGTCATTGTACCAGAGAGTACTTGTGCTTCCTCATGATTCCAAATTCAAGGTCAAGGCTGGCAATGAACCATTTCCAAGGAGGACCATGTAGGCTTATTTTATGTAGATCCTTTTCCGGGGCCCTACAGGCCAAGTGGAAGGCCTGTTCCTTGTCCTCCACAGCCTCATGACCATCTCCATTCCTCATTCCTGAGTATCGAACCTGTTTCATTTACAATGGCGTGATGCATTCTAAGTAATTAGAGATGTATATTCCCCAAAAAGGAAGATTGAAAGTAGAGTGCTAAAGACAATGGTTCAACTTTTGGGCAAAAGCAACCATCAGCACAAGTCGAGGTCATGGGATTTACAGCCTGGTGATGTTCCAGGAGCAAGAACTATATTACAACTCCCCTTAAGCAGCCACAAGCTCCAGGGACAGAAACTGTGTCACACGTCCCCTCATGAAGCAATGCTGGACCTGGCATTTAATAATTATTTTTATATCAGTAGAAGAAAGTGCTGCAGTTTCATATAATGACTCATCAGGGTTTAGTTGCCTCCTAAGTATTACTCTATTGAAATTTTGTGCTAAAGTGAATTTTCATTATATGTTTTCTAAAAAGTAAGCACACATAAAATATAAGTGTATTTATATCTCCGGAGTAGAGAGAGTGATATTGGAAGAAGTGGAAATTTTAGGATTTCTTCCCACACATTATGTATTTCTGGTTGATATCTGTCAATCTAGAGCTAATCAAAACATCACGATACTTATGTCTTGCAGAGAAGATCTTCCTTAAAACTTAAGCTGTCATGACTATAAGGAATTAGAGTAACTATAACTTAAAAAAGAGAAAGTCAGCAAGGCAAGGCAGATTTGAAAGTAGAGACTTTTCCCCAAGAAATACTATCCGACTCTATAGCAGAAGAGTTCACTGGTCAGTCAGACCACAGACACTACAGTGTCTTTATACACAGAGTAGATGTCAGAGTCTCTAAGAATAGGCAACTTGGAAAAATACTTGTCTATATCAAGAGTGGTAGTGGGGTTTTCAATACTCTAGGTCAAGTCTATGATGTCACCTGCAAGCCAGATATCCTACATATATTTCTGAATTTTAACCTATAAGATGTTCTTACATCTGGAGCAATGACCCCTGATACAAGCTCTACCAGCAGCAAGAGAGGTCCTTTCTTGGTGGTTTATGATAGGAATCTTAGCAGGAAACGTGGTAAGGAATTACCATTGTTCACAGCTTTAAAACAAAAGGAATTAGTTCTGAAGACAAGAAATAAATTAACAACTGACATATTAACTTATTGGAAAGGTTTATATTGTCCAGAGAAATCTTCTCAGGGAATTTAAAATCCACACTGTATATTATATTATTCTATATGTCAAATGCAATGATATCTTTCTGTACATTAGAAAAATCATTTCATGGATAAGATGAGAAGGAAAGATCTGGTGACTAACAAACCTGGATTAAATCTGGGCTCGCCATTTTCTAGTTACATACTTACCATGTCGTTTTCTCACTTGATAAAGTAAGTCCGAGGGCAATCCCTACATCCTATGTTCTGTGATGATCACTATAACTAGTAGAGTGTCTGTCACATATTAAAGATGAATAAATGAGTTGCTTTTCCTCTTATTGACAAGGTAGACCTCTTTGAGGTCCAGTAAATAGTTTCTAATTCTACCTCTGAACTCTTTAAGCTTCATTTTTATCACTTGTCCAAGAAGGGAAATATTTTCCAAATATTTTATAACAAAATAGGAACATTTTGTTATTCCATGTTGTCCTAACTTAGAAATCATTGCTAGCTGAATTAAAGTCATTCTTTCTCTTGGCCCCCATAAATCTAAGCTGTAGAAAAAGAGAACACGGAGAGTCAGAGCCAGTAAGCTTGAAATCTTTTTTGAAGATGAGTTGTTGAAGTATGAATATTGAATAAAATAAGCCACAACTGAATTAGTTTACCAGAATCCAAGTCCTGAATGTAAGATGTCAGAAGTGGTTTGTGAGGAGAGTGACAAGGCTGTATTTACAGTATTGTTGATCAATGGTTGATTATGGATGGAAAGAAAAGTCATCTGGGTTTGGAACAATCAAGAAATTTTAGGGCAAAGCCTTTGGTTATATTATATACCATTAATGTATTATATTAATTATAATATTATATACTATATTGAATATCTATGGCAATTCTCTTATGCCCAAGAAGGGAGGCCATTAAATAGCAGGCATAAATAAACAAGCTTCAATGTCATTTTTACACAATTAACTTTCCTTCTTCCTGTTAGGGCTGGAGATTTCCTGTTCCTGTGGTTGTATAATCTACCATCTCTAAGTGCTGAACATGAACACACATTTTGAGTTTCTGTGTGTTCATGCATGAATGTATTTTTGAGACCTGGGGTTGGAAAAGAAAGAGACAAAGAGAAAAGGAAAAGAGTAGGAATTCAGTACAAATGACTCAGACCAGAAATCTGGTGTAACCCATTATCATGTGTTACTAACATTAGAGGGAAGCAGTTAAAAAAAAATCTGACAATTTGCTTATTATAACCAAATTCCAGTCACTAACCTAAACAAGTTTAAAAATGTTTTCTTATCTTTATTGGATAAGTTTTTTCCACTAATGGCAAAAATAAGATATTCTCTTGTTGTTGTTGTTGTTGTTGTTGTTGTTGTTGTTGTTGTTGTTTGTTCACACTCAAGGACCCTAGATATACCGTACTATGTAGGAGGAAGACAATAGAGAAACATGGATGCAAAGGCTCCTGTCAGGACAGCTCCAGTTTGCATGGGAACAGCACACCCCACATTCTCTTTTGTCTAGTACCCTATTTTCACTGAAAACCAACAAAAAGCATTGATAGGATTTTGTTACTTCAATTTTCTTTCTGTGGATTGTAAAGAATCCTAAACATATAAATCTTTGAGGATTCTCTCTTATTGTATCATATAATAGTGTCTTTTTGGATAAAGAGTCAATATGGGCAACCCGAAGCACTTTGCCTGGGGATGCTGGGACCTCATTTTCGCTCGAGTCCTTGGCTATTGTCCATTCTCCATACTCTCATTCCGTAAGGGACTATAACTTCTTGCAGCAGATTTTCCTTAGAGATCAATAAAATAATAAGCTGCAAAAGTACAGCCATTAAAGTATTGGCTTTACCATGAAAATACCACGTTTAACTGGCTGCCCTTCAAGTCCCTTGGCTCCAATAAGGCTTATAGAAGGTGCTAGGGTTGCTACTAATGACCAAACAATCAGAAGAGCTTTTGGGTTGTTCTTGCCCTTCCTGCACACTCTTCCCCACTGTGAGCTAAAAGTTCTCTTGAGTTATTGTGTTGTTTCAAGTCTTTCTCTATATTGCTTGTGGGAATCCACCCCTCTTTTTCAGAGAAGAAAGCTCTGTGAGGAGATGGATGACAATTATAGAGGAAGGCAAACCATTAGTCATGTGTCCCAAGGTACTGCTATTAAATACTACAGCACAATGGTATTTCCAGTTTAGCTTCAAGTGATTGCAGAAGTCTATTCCATGGGGCTACTTTCTCAGAGTTTATTCCCCAACTTAATGCTGCTGCACACTCAGTAACTTATGAATTAGGACATTTTTTGTAAAGTATATGTCCTAGTCTGTTTCTTGCTGCTGTTACCAAAAGCAGCCTGGACGTGAAAGGGGTTTAATCTGGCTTGTGGCTTTAGTTTATCAGTTACCAAAACCAAGGCCGAAACTAAAGGCAGAAACCTAGAGGCAGCAATGGAAGCAGAGACCATAGATAAGCTCTGTGTGGGTTTTCTCTCCAGCACATGGTTCATTACCCTTTCTAATCACTTCTAGGACTATCTGCCTATGTCTACTGAAGAGTCAAATACTGTGCAAGCAACTATGGCTTAGAAAAATTCTTGAGTCCAATGTCTATGTCATGCCATGAAGACCACCACCTTCTAACCTTCTAGTTGTTGTTGTTGTTGTTGTTGTTGTTGTTCTTCTTCTTCTTCTTCTTCTTCTTCTTCTTCTTCTTCTTCTTCTTCTTCTTCTTCTTCTTCTTCTTCCTCTTCCTCTTCTTCCTCTTCCTCCTCTTCCTCCTCTTCCTCCTCTTCCTCCTCTTCCTCCTCTTCCTCTTCCTCTTCCTCTTCCTCTTCCTCTTCCTCTTCCTCTTCCTCTTCTTCTTCTTCTTCTTCTTCTTCTTCTTCTTCTTCTTCTTCTTCTTCTTCTTCTTCTTCTTCTTCTTCTTCTTCTTCTTCTGAATTATTTGTTTTAGGTATATGTACACTATTTCTGTCTTCAGCAAATGAGGGCATCAGATCTCAATACAAATGCTTGTGAGCCACCACATGGTTGCTGGGAATTGAACTCAGGACCTCTGGAAGAACATCCAGTGCTCTTAACCAATGAGCAATCTCTCCAGTCCCCAAAGACTTCTTTTTGTAACAACTTCCCTACACTTCTTTCCTTTTGCCCCCACCTATCATGAAGTACTCGAAACATAGTAAAGAGTTATGTAGATGTTACATTTGGTACTGAGAACCTCCACAGTCCTTTAATCAATGTGTCCACCAGTTAAGAGTTTTTGCATTAGCCATTGCCCAATGCAGTAAGAAGCTTCTTAGAGGAAGCTTAAAAACATGAATATTTAAAAGGCAACTTTGTAACATTTCCTTTTAGAAGAACACGAGTTTTACCATGTCTAGAGGCCAGAACATGCTGATAAGGGCAGTGTCTATATAAGGACCTCCTGAAACTAAGGGATGCTGGAGGTTTCTGTTAGGCTATTGACAAATGTAGTAGAGGTTAGCAACAGGGAACATAGGAAACGTTAAAGATCGCTATGGTGAATCATGTCTATGAATTTTCCTAGATCATTTTAAGAACAGAAGACATTTTAGTTGTAGACATTCTGTTAAATTGCTTAGTAGCCAAGTATTTTTATACATTAATATCTTGATATACATGTTATCATTGATGTTTCTATTACAGGCTCTAATTAAATATGGCATTGCTCAGCTTATATTTTTAAAAATATTCTACATGATAACCTTAGTTAATGCAATGAACTACTCAGCAGAAGTTTTGTTTTTGTTTTGTTTTGATTTTTGAAAGCTGCTTTTCTAGGTTAGCAAGCAGAATTTCATATACTGGGATTTCTCAAAAGACAGAAACCAATTGAGTGGGTAGTCCGAAACAAAAAATTACCTGGGATATTTAAGAATGACTTGAACTAAGTTAGGGACACACTTAGCTTATATACTGACTTCCTTATTTTAAAAATAACAGTCCTAAAGACTTAAGAATCCAGTTAGAATTTATAGAAAACAAATTCAGAAAATTGCCATATATATTCCATTCTGAAGGGAAAACAAACAAACAAATAATATGAAAAGTCATCCAAAATTCCTCCTCTCAAAAGGAAATGAAGGGATAAAGTATGGAGCAGAGACTGAAGGAAAGCCCATCCAGGGACTGCCCCACCTAGGGATCCATCCCATCTGCAGACACCAAACCCAGACATTATTGCTGATGGTAGGAAGCACTGGCTGAGAAGAGACTGGTTTAGCTGTCCCCAGAGAGGATCTGCCAGAGCCTGACAAATACAGATATGATGCCCACAGCCAAATATGGAATTGAGTACAGGAACTGCAGTGGAGAAGTTAGGACAAGGACTAAAGGAGCTGAATGGGTTTGCAATCTCATAGGAAGAACAAAACTATTTTTTTGGTTCTTTTTTTCAGAGCTGGGGACCGAACCCAGCAAAACTATTAATCAACCAGACCCCCCAAAGCTCCCAGGGACTAAACCACCAAACAAAGAGTATACAAGGGGTACCCATGTCTCCAGCTGAATATATAGCAAAGGTTTACCTTATTGGACATCCCTGGGAAGAAAGCTCCTTGGTCCTGTGGCGGCTCAATGACATCACTGCCAGGGCAGTGAGGTGGGAGTGGATGAGCAAGCAGAGCACCCTCATAGAGGCAGGCGGAGGGGAGAATATGTAGGGGTTTATGGAGGGAAAACTGGGAAGGGGATAACATTTGAAGTGTAAATAAGTAAAATAACCAATATAAAAAGAGGGAAAAAAGTTAATGGTAAAAAAAAATGAACCTGCATATAATTTGAAGTCCAGATTATTATATATTCCAAGAAATGTGTTATAATTTTTGCTAACCTTCACAAAATATTTTCTCTGAAATATGATCATTTAAAGGCAATGGTATATGTGATATAAGCTACGTTTCTGGGACAAATATACAAGTGGCAAGATTTTGAATGTAAATTTTGGTCAAGCCATGAATCTCCAGACATGTTCATGAGTATCTCTGGATTTTAGTTTATATGAATAATATATGAAATTAATATAGAAGACTTAAGAATTTAACTGGTAGATGGCACTTGATACCTGTATGATACTTTAATAAAACATTGAGATAAAAGAATTTAAAAGTACACGTTTATTTTGGCTGACTGTTTCAGAGTCATCTATCCATGGCCATAGGCTAGGCTCTGGTGCTGTTTGGAATGTTGAGGAAACACACGGTGTGGAGAATGTTCTCTCAGGATCCTTAGTGAGAAACCAACAGAAGAAGATACTATATATGTATACATTCCAGTGCTGAGTATGTTCTGTGTTGGAGGGAACACCACAGAAAAGGGGACAGAAAGATTTGAATAATCAGAGGACTAGAAGTCAATGTCTTCAATATTTGACAGGAATTTTATACTGTCTTCTATATGTGACACAGAAGCTGTAGTATTAAATCTCAACAGTACTTTTGCTTAAGCAGGACTTCACAATGACAATATTAGTATGATATGCTAAGGTATATGGGAGAAACTCCACTAAGTTAACCCATAGATAAGAAAATAAAAAAAAAATTAATGTCTGCTGAGAGAGAATCAGTCTTCACATCATCAGGAATTTTAATAACAAGGAGGGCCCACGACAGGATGTTTGAATCTTTCTCAGAAGGAAAAACAAAATAGATATCACATGTGAATGGAGGTAGGGAATTGGGTAGGAGGGGGAATGGGGAGCTAAGAAGGGCAGGGGGCTGGAAGATAGTGTAGAGAGAGCAGGGTAGACAAAACAGAAATCAGCAGGGGGGGACGGGTGCAATCTCTAGGACATGCCAAAGACCTGGGGTGGGGGAAGGTCATTGGGGACTATCGGGTAATTATAGTTGAGACTCCTAGCAGTAGGGGATATGGATCCTGAAGTGAACATTTCTTGTAGTCAGACAAGACTCCCATGAAGGGAAAAGTGTAGCAACCCACCTGCAAAGCCGTCCACCCAAAAATGTATCCTGCCTACAAGATGTGCAGGAACAAAAAAGGAGCAGAGTCAGAGGGAATGATCCACCAATTATTGGCCTAAATTAAGACCCATCCCATGGGCAAGAACCAATCTCTGACACTATTAATGATACTCTTATTCTTGCAACAGGAGCCTAGCATAACTGTCCTATGAGTTGTTCTACCCAGCAGCCAATGGAAAGAGATGCAGAGACCCACAACCAAATATTAGATGGAGCTCTGGAGTCTTATTGAAGAGGCAGAGGAAGGATTGAAGCACTCAAGTAGGACAGGGATTCCACAGGAAGACAAACACAATCTAACCTAGACCTTTGGAGCCCCTTAGATACTGAACCAAAGAGTAAGCAAAGGCTGGACCTAGCCCCCTTCACATATGTTGCTATTAAGCTGCTGGTCCCCCGACAACTGGAGCAGGGGAAGTCCCTCAATCTGTTATCTGCTGGCCTGTTGATCACCTTACCCTAACTGGACTGCCTTTTTTGTCCTCAGTGGGAGAGGATGTGTCTTGTCCTGCAGTGACTTGATGTGTGGGCACAAGGAGGTTACCTAAATGGGGGATCCCCTTCTCAAAGTAGAAGGGAGAGAATCTGTCTGAGGGGCTACTGGGAGGAGAGGACTGATAATGGTAATTAAAGTGAATAACTGACTCAATTAAATTTTATTTTTAAAAATTATTTGGCCTTCAATATGTTTGGTGAGCTAAAAAATAAAGGATCATCGGAATCATTGACCAAATAAAAGTAAATCATTAATTATGTAAGCCATTAACTAAATGTCACCTTAGTTAAACTATGATCAATGATAGCAACAGAACTAGCTGGAGTTTACAAATTTCATAAGTATAATAAATAAAGATGGTGGTTTGTGGCAATAGACCATTTAATTAAAATAGATATACATACTAGTGGGAAATGCTAGCACTGGGAGGTTTACATGATTCATAAGAGTTATGTTACTAAGATGCTACAGTGACAATTGTATTAGGAGTATGGAGACTCAATATGGAAGACTGAGATGGATAAGAGCAAATGAATTCAGGTTGAAGTGTTTACAAATATAAGGAATACACTGTAATATGTGAATAATTTAAAATATTCAACAATTTAGGTGATTTTGTTCCTGAAGGCATATTCAGAAATGTGGAATATATTTTTAACCTATTTTTAAATGCAACTTGGAGAAGATGGTGATGTCAGCGTGCAATATATAGGGACCAAGGATAAGATTGCTCAAGATTTTTTAAAGGTCCTGTGATGCAAGAAATAATCAACCCACTCCATTTTCCAAATAAGTCGTTTGGTGTAATATGTTGCCACGTTCCAGAATGTTGGCATCCAGAAAAGTGAGACCTAACAGGAAAAGTATCAAAGAAGGAGTTCTGATACTGATATATACTCCACTATATTCTCATTTTTATTAACTATAAACTATTGTGAAGAAGAAAAAGAGATGAAAACTAAGTAGAATATGGTAAATGATGAAAATTTGTGGTTTTTGGTAGATTGTCCATAGTCTCCTACAGAATGGTCAATTATACGAGAATGGTCAATCTAATGGTAGAGAGTCTTCAATTTGCTGTTTGAGGGTCATAGACGAATAACTTCAATGGAGAGTTGGAGATAGATATCATGGTTGAAAAAGATATGAGCCAGTCAATGGTAGGTGTAGATAAGGAAATACTAGTGAAAATATTTTAAGATTTACATGTATATATGCCCACCATTTATGCACCCAGTGGTAAGGTGATGCCAAATCACCAGGAACTACAGTTATGGTTGGTTCCAACTCACGTGGGTGCTGGGTACTGAACCAGAGCAGTAAGTGCTTCAAATGACTGAAACATTTCCCCATCTCTCCAGCATGAGTGTTTTTTTGATGAAGAAGAAAGTTATAAATCAAATAATAAGCGCTCATTCTCTACTACTCTCTACCCCAGCTCTCTTACCCAAGGTATAAATACTAAACAATGGAAGCCAAGAAAACAAGGCAAGAATGATAAGACAAAAAGCAACTGTCCTCCAAAATAATTCAGTTACTCATATAGTCACTCACACAACTAATATTAATTGAAGGGCTAGGGAGCACTGTCTTAGAAAGGTTAGCATGAAAAGCATAGTAAAGATAATAATTTGAAATTTGGATGTATTGTGCATTGAGGGTGCTGGGGTACTTGGCCAAGAAGCACTTGCTTACAAGAGCCAGTTATGGCTGTTCTATCTGTACCTGACCAATACAGATGCAGATAGTCATAACCAACCACTGGACTGAGCCTGGGGACACAAATGGAAGAGCTTGAAGAAGGACTGAAAGAGCTGAAGGGGATTACAACCCCATAGGAAGAGCAATATCGCCTCACTGGATAGCCCAGAATTCTCAAAGACTAAACTACCAACCAAAGACTTTCCTATTGTAATCCTGATGCTCTTCCTCATTTGTGTTCAAAGAAAAAGTTCTTTGTAATGATTCTCTAATGGAGAATCAAGGAAATTATAGGCTTAACTTTTGATACAAAGATAAATTATTTTTATGCCATTATATGAAAGTCTGTATACACAGAGATGATAAGGTGCTACATGATGCATTAGATTGTATACTGAGTTATTTGAAGAACTCAGCTGATAGTAAGATTCTTAACATTATGATACAGAAACTCAAGAATATATAGATATATTTTTCTACTTGATGCTGCTGCATCCTAAGCCATCAATTAATATGTTTATTCAACATAATGGACAAGTGTTTAGATTCAAGTCGAGCTTGATTTATAATGTGTTTTTATTACATTAACATTCCTGAGAAAAAGAATTAAGACAAAAACATTTGTGTTGCATAATTGGTGCTTTACATGTATCTATGAAAGTTGTGCAATTAGACCCAAGGGGCTCCATTACTGATTCATCACCATCTGCCACATAGAGCTGCATACTGATAAAGCCTTGTGTTTTGTGGATAAATTAGCAAGCATAACACTGATTTTTGTATGTTCTGTAAACAATAAGCACCTCACATTGTCAAAGTACCTGTGGCTGCACGCATGCATCAAAAATGTGATGCTAGGTTAAGATTAACCCTATTCTCTTATGAGTGTGACAAAGGCAAATTGGCTATTTCTTCCAGAAAGAAAAGTCACAGAATTATGACACAAATTAAAATATTATAAAACACAAGGTTACTTTCTTTTAGGTGGTTTTTAATGGTAGTTTGATTGTTATTCCCCCACAAAAAAATACACATTTTTTAAATCAGTACTCTGAGAGGAAAAATGTTCTTTTTTCTATCTTTTACTTTTCTGGTTTTTTAACACTGTAAACAATGAGGATGAGGAACTGCAGTCTGATATATGTCAGGCCTCCACACATAAATTTTTCTGATTCATGAAATTTGAATTTTAATCATATGACTTATAAGATATGCATTGCTTTTTAGTTTTCATTAGCCTCCTATAGAAAGTATCTAATCTTATCAAAACATTTTTTCTGCATTTTTTCAAGAAATCAGCATGTCTTAGGGTTTCTATCGCTGTGTTGAAACACCATAACTGAAAGTAAACTGGGGAAGAAATGATTTATGTCAGTTTACATTTATAGGTAACAGTCCAGGGATTCAAGCAAGGCAGGAACATGGAGGCAGAAGCTGAAGTAGAGGTCATAAAGGGGTGATGGTTACCAGCTTGTGCCCCATAATGTGCTCAGGCTACATTAAAAATTGCACACAAGACCACTGGTCCAAGCATGCCAGAGCCTACAGTGACCTGTATCCTTCCACATCACTCATTAATCAACACAGCTTTCGCACAAGCCCATCTAGTGGGACCATTTTCTTAGTTGAGGTTCCCTATCTCAAAATTTCTCTACCTGCTTGTTGTCAAGTCCCATACAACTAACCAGCACACAGAACATTTATAGCCCTAAATGTATTCATTTGAAAAATAGTACTCTGACTACAAGTTATTCTATATCTCTATGCTCAGCACAAGAATCTATAAATTGTTAGACATTATTTAATATAAATGTTTGAAAAAGATTAGGTGTCTTAAGGCAGTGAATAATAGAGTAAACAAGAAATATAGGCACATGTGACAAGGAAAAACACAGGAGAAAAATTTCTCTATTCGAGCAGACTTTTAAATTTGCCTCTAAACATTAAGTATATATTCTTGCTGAGCTCATGACATATTGTGGTTACAAAGGGACCTCTAAAATAAAATATTTCTTAAGCTTTCCTAAGATTATAATTTTGTTTTACATTTTTAGCTAAAGTAATATAAAAACTTGTTCAAATTTATTTTCTCTTAGAGAGATGCCCAGCCATATACAAGAAGCCTACAGGATACCTAATAGGAAGAGAAAAGATTCTCTTCAGAACATATTAATATAAATCAAAGAATGAGTACTGAATTCTCTGAGAGAGAAAGTCAAGTCAGTGACAAAGGCAAGCCCATCAGGATTAAATCTTATGATTTGATAGAAACATTTAAAGCCAGGATGGCCTGGAAAAATGTATTCTAAACTCTAAAAATCCACAACTGCCAACTCAGACTATTAGTCTCAGTGAAACTATCTTATTAGGAAGGAAGAAACCAAAACCTTCCACAACAGACTAAAGGAATTTATGGCCACCAAGCCTGCACAGGATAGGAAAAGAAATACTTTAGGGTTATGAGGATAAGCATATAAAAGACACCATAACAATAAATTAAAAACTTTCAAAAGTCTTAATTTTAAGAAAAAAACTGAGAGAACACTATAAAATCATCAAATGAAGGAGATTAATGTCCATCTTTTGATAATGACCCTTAATATTAACTGTCTCAATTCCCCAATTTAAAGATACAAGCTGACAAACGATTAGACAACAGGATCTACCTTTCTGTTTTCTCTTAAATAAATAAATAAATAAATAAATAAATAAATAAAAGCATTTTCACCTAGTGGAAAATGATGAAAAGAGGAATTTTAGGCAAAGGGACCTAATAAGCAAGCAAGTGTACCTTTTCTAAAATCAGATATAATAAAAAAGTAGAAAATAGTTTTAATAAAATCAAACAAGTAAGCTTCCCAAATGTAGATAAAGAGATATCTGGCCAGGTATAGTCAGAAAGCCCTCAGAACACATAAGAAGTCAAACCGTCCATGACGTATCATGATTCTAGGTATACATACATCAAATACAGGCACATTTAATTCTACAACACAAATCCTATAAGATATCATACCTCAGATTAATCCCAATCCAGTGATAATGGGTATCGTTAATACCACACTTTCACCCATAGCCAGATACACTTGATAAAGCACAAATACAGAAACATTAGAGTTAAGTGACATCATGAATCAAATAATCCTAAAAGACACAAATGTGTCTCATTTTTTTTCAGTTGGTATCCTTCTATACATCAAAGCCTGCAAAAAATATGTAGAAGATTCCTAGAGCTGACATACATGCCCACAACATCAACACAAAGGATTAGTAGACTTCCTCTTTACGTAAGAAAATTAGAATAACAAAAAAAGAAATTCTATCATTCACAAAAGCCACAAAGAAGAATGTGTGAGAATAAACCCAACCAAGAAAACAAAGCACCTCTAGATGAAAATTTTAAGAAAGCGAAGAGAAAAATGCAGGAAGAAAGTAGAATGTGGGAAGACATGCCATTTTCATGGACTGGAAAGATTACACTTAGAAAAATGATGTCCATATCAAATATAATGTATATGTTCAGTGTAATCCCAATCAAAATCCCAATACTATTCTTCGCATAGAAGAAAATAACCCCAAAATGTATATGGAGGCACAAAAAATGAAGGATAAACAATGAAATCCTGGACAAAAATGAGTATCTCCAGGCTGCTTATTCTTCTCTTCTAAGATCCGTGCAAACCCCCGACAGACAAAATTTCGTCACAGACCAGTGAGTTGTGCATACATCACACCTCTGGTTAAGGGTATATTGAAAATTGTTACATGCTGCAAAAGGGCAAGTCATATTTTCTCAAAGTACGTAGTCACCTTAATCTGGGTGACTACATATCCAAGAGTATTTCAGCTACACAGTTTAGTCTTGTTCTGTATTATTAGTAGTATTAGTATCAATATTAGTATTATTTTCTCATATAATGCATCCCCACCAGAATTTTTCCTCCTTCCATTCCTCCCAGTACCCATCTTCTCCTCTCCTCCAGATCTACTCCCTTCCCTTCAGAGAGGAGAGGCCCTCTCAAGGATATCAACCAAACATGGCATAGTAAGTTACAATAAGACAAGGCACAAAAAGGACACAAAATTTAGTAAGCCAACTATAGTTACAAATATGTTTGTATAGTTACAGATAGGTGAGAGAGCAGAGGAATATGATCAAAAATATGTCATGTGAAATTCTCAAAGAACTATAAAAATGTTTGTGAGTGACCAAAAAAAAAAAAAACCCTAACCTTCATGTTTATGAAAAAAATAGCATTACACTGGCAATCTACCCATCTCTGCATCCTTAACATAATCATATCTGCAAAGTACCCTGTCTCAGTAATATATTCACTGGTGCTAAGGATAAAGAAAGTGGATGTGCAATTGTAGAACTTGTGTTAATGCTGATATAGTTTATGTAAATATTGGTGTTTATATACATTTTGTTGCAGTTGTCACTCTTCCCAACAAGTCGAAACTGTGTCCGCTGGATTTCCACCCTCTTTATGGCTCCAGCTTTTCTGTAATGCAGGATAAATAGCACTAAGCCTCTGGCTTTCTGGTGTCAGCCCCTTGTGTCAGATAAGAACTCCAATATGAGTTTTCTTTAAGCAACTGTCCACATAGCAAAACTGACCCATACTTTCCCTGAACCCTCTCTGATTCGTGAAGCCTAACCCCTAATGCATTCTGTTTGCTCATCTCCTTTATGTACATCTGAGGCATTAGAGTGGATTTAGTACTAAAATTCTGTCTTATCTGGATTTTATCTGCAAAATGTGGATAGTGTGGTATACTTTATCATACACTTTGTGGATTAAAGAGACAACAAAGACATATCTGATTTAGAGTGGGTATTCCACTGATATTAATATAATCCCACCTCTTCACTTTTAACCATTGTTAGACAGTCAGGATGATCTACAAGAAATCCCAGTGCTTCCTTCTCCATTCAGTCAGGTACGTTTTTAATGATTAGATAATGTGACAATGGTAATTGCAGTGAATATAACTCTGCAGTGTGTGTGCTATATACTTCAGAATCTATTTAGGCCGTGTGTTCAAAGAAGTTTTTTTCTCACAGAATAAAATAGAGAATCCAGGTTATAATCTTTCATAAGATAACCAAGAACATAACTGTACATATCCTTTTTTTACATTTTCATGAGCAGCAATAATATAAGAGATTCTAAAAATATTTCCTTTATGTTCCAGAGACCATTTGACAAAAGTTAATACAGACAAAATATTTTCTTAAATATTGAACAACTATTATTTCATATCCTAATATTTGATAACACAAGAATTATACCGTAAAACTGACGTTTTCTGAGTGTCCTTCTCCCGTTCCTTCAGCAAGCTCTTTACTTTCTTCTTTTCTCTCTCAGGAAATATCCCTTTGTAACACTTAACAGAAACAGGGTGGGTTTTCCCATTTCTTCAATACCAGAATCTCTACTATGAGAAAATAAAAATGATACTCCCAGTTTAAAAGCTTTATTCAGAAGTAGTCCATACATCTCCCATTATTTACAACTTACTTTGGCCAAACACCTCACCTGAACCATATTCTTCTGCTTGACATTTCCAGAAAGTGGGTGCAGCATATTCCACAGATATGCATTCTATAACACTCTCCCCTGAGCTGCTGGGTGGCAGATACATGTGTGTATCTCTGAAGCGAAGGCTACTTTAGTCTATATAAAGAGTTCCAGGACAGCTGGAGCTACAGGGACAGGCCTTCTCTCAAAAAAGAAAATCTTAACCCTAATGGTATATCATATTCTTTCCATCTGGCTGAAGAATTATACCATAAAACTGATGTTTTCAGAATGTCCTTCTCCAGTTCCTAAACACGATACTTCAAAAGCTTTCCTGAGGTACCAACTAGGAACTCTCCAAACAGAACCCAACAAGCCAATATAGTATAACACAAGGTCTTGTGGGTTGAAATTGGCCAAGGTTAGATTGTGATCAGAACACTCCTACTGAGAGTCAGGCACATTGATTTGGTTATTAGACAGTAGTTTACTTGGAAGATAGTGACTCCAACAGATTATGGTCTTGATTGTGCCAAGGCAAAACATACAGCTAGTTGTGCTATGAGCATACAACCACACATATATGAGCAAGGGAAGCATGTTCTTCCCCCATTCATTATGGGTTCGCAAATGAACCTCCTAGGAAAATAGAGTCAATTTCTGATATTGCCTGAGGAACCAATAAAAATCATAATATATGCACTAAGTTGAGCTAATGTATTGAGGTTTGAAATCTTTGTCTTTAGAAACTGATGCTTGGATATTTACATTATTTTATTCATATATGTTGCTATAGAAGCAATGATGTAGTGTTACATCATAAACTGGAGAGACATGCTTTCTCTAAGGCTTTGTGTATTCTTCAGATTTCAAATGGTGTGCCTAAGTATCGCTATAACGAAGTTTTCCAGCTCCTAAAAGAAACTGTTTTGAATTACCTAATAGTCTATTATTTTTGTTGAGTTTTATACATAAAATGGGTTTTTTTCATGCTGAAGAGACGAAATGCATGTCTTTCCTTTATCCACAAGGGAACTTAGTTGGACCAAGATTCCTTCCTCACACTCTGAGTAAATCCATTCCCTTTACAAGACCTCTGGGTGGCTGACAGCATCTCATAACGCACTGCAACTTCAAGAGCTCTTCAAGTCTGTGCTGCCCCTGTGAGATTTTTCAAGCTGCCTGCCTATGTTTTGAATCTTCCATTCACATGTAGCTGTCAGGCATCAAGGACAGATCTCAATACAGAGTTGACCTCAGCTACACTTTAACTGTTATATAATTTCATCATAGGTCTTCTTTTATAATATGATTCTGACCCTCCCTTTCCCATATACTTGTCCTTAGCCTATATCCCCCCGTGGAAAATATTATCAGACTTCAGATTTAACTGAGCTTGATCCGTTTATATTACTCTTACTGAATATACATTATGTATACATATTAGCTGAATTCGGTGTGATATTGTGATGTCTTAACATTCACATGTAGCATATATGAATTATGCTGTCATACCAGTGGACACACAGGTTTGTTTGGGGTAGGCAGAGTATCCTTCTCTTTGTGAAAATAAATACTCAGACATGACAAATCAAAACCAGTACAGGTAATTCCACTGAAATTAAGTAAATGATTTCTAGTCCATATTTGTCCAAAGAAAATGTACCAATAGCCAATGAATGTGTCTAAATATGCTTAGTAGGTCTCAGGAAAACAAAGGCATAATGGCAATGAGATATCATCTCACTCAAGCAAGAATAGTGTTCCTGACAAGTGAAAAGGTGCAGAGACAAAGGAACCCTTATACAATGCTGACATGAGAACACTATAGAATTTGCTCAAAATTTAAACAAAAAAAATCTACATTTATAGTCTATGTTACATCCCTTTGGGTGTGTGTGTGTGTGTGTGTGTGTGTGTGTATGTGTGTGCGTGTGTGTTTGTGTGCACGCACGCGCGCAAACGCATGCGCACATGTGTGCATGTGTGTAAGTAGAGATTATCCGTCAATGCTGAGCATCTTCTTTAATAAGTGTGCTGTTGGCAATCTTGTTTAGTTACCCTCAAAATCACATCTAAAATAAACATTGAATTTTCTTCCACCTGAACAAGTGAAATCAATAAAAGAAATTAGCCATCATAATCCCCTTTTTAAAAAATTATTCATTCTTTGTGTGTTTCATATCATGTACCCCAGTCTCATTAATCTTCCTGTCCCTTCATATCAGAATTTTGCTCTTGTAACCTCTCCTCCAAAACAAAACAAACATGTGCATGCACATGCGCGTGTGCACGCACGCACGCACAAAAAGGTATAGAAAAACACACAGAGTTTTCCAGCGCCTGTGGGAGCTGTAGTATGTGATACAGTACATCCCTCTGTTCACATATCTTTACTTGAAATGTTCATTGCAATGAGTTTTTGGTCCAATTTGAGATCTCTGGCTTCTGTGACATCAATATTGGATCCCCAACAGACTCCTCCCAGCTATCCCCATGTTGTCCTGTGACATGGAGATCCTGTAGCTTTGGAAAAACCAGAGCTGGACCTTTGACATGCCCCAAATGTTTGTTGATTTGGAGGTGGGCCAATTTAGAGCCCTGAATCTGGGCCTAGTTAGTAGCTGAGCCAGTACCCCTGGCTTTCCCTGGTCCACACGAGCAGCATGAGCTCAGCAGCATTATTCCATCCGGGCAGCCTAAACCTCTAAAGCTGCCATCAACAAGAGTCAGGGTTCATTCTCTTGTTCTCATATAGGCTCATCTGCATCCATGCCTCCAGAGCCAATTCCACTGTCCTGCCTAGTCAAAGTATGGGGCCACCCTCCCAAGTGACACAGCCTGTGAAGGGTTGGGGACAGTTCTCCTGATCTTAGATCATCAAGGGCTAGAAAACTCATGCCTTTGTCATCAAGGCCATCTCCATTGGGTTGCCCAGGCAACATACAGGGTCCACTCTTCCAAGTGCTATAGCCACTGAGGGAGCAGAACTAATTTCCCCAATCTCATGACCCCAGGGCCAGCTTTTTCAACTAGTGTAGGTTTCATGGCGGTGAAGGGAAAGGGCATCACCCCATGCACACCCACACTACCTATCATGGTTTGTATATGCTTGTGTCAGGGCATGGCACTATTAGGAGGTATGGACTTGTTGGAGTAGGTGTGTCATAGTGGGCATGAACTAGAATACCCTAGTCCTAGCTGCCTGGAAGTCAGTCTTCCAATAGAAGTCTTCAGACGAAGATGTAGAACTCTCAGCTCTGCCTGCCTGCACCATTCCTGCCTAGTTGCTGCCATGCTCCCACCTTGATGATGATGGAGTGAACCTCTGAACCTATAAGCCAGCCCCAAATATATGTTGTCCTTTATAAGACTTGCCTTGGTCATGGTGTCAGTTCTTAGCAGTAAAACCCTAACTAAGGCATCACCTCAAGCCAAATGAGTGGAAGGGTCAGCTCTACCAAGTTCTCTCCCTCAGGCCTGGCTTACCTGATATTCCTCTCAACCAGAGCCAGCTCTACTGGGATACTCAGGTGACATGCAGGGACTGATCTGAGTGCTGCAGCTGGTGATGAACAGAGCCAGTTGACTGCTCCTATGACCCCAGACCCAGCTCTCCTGACAGCTGCAGGTGGTAAGGGAGAGGGAGGAGAGAAGGAAGGAGGTATCACCTCTGTACCCATGCCATCTCACAACTGACAAGTCACAGTGTCATGTTATCCCCCTGTGCTATCTCACCTGTGTCTCTGCCACCATGGAGGCAGCTTTCCTGACTGTTGGAGGTGGCAAGGGGTGAGGGGTATCTGCGCCCATTCCACTGCATCGCAGAGAAGTGGCAATTGGTGTGGCAGAGTCACCTCTCCCAAAGGTCAGGCCTGATGGCTCACCCTCATGCTCACTACCATGAGCTAGCTCCTCTGTGTTGCCAGGGCAAGTGGCAGGGCTTGCTCTCCTAAGTGCTGCCCTAGTTGAGAGATGAAGCAAGCTCTCCAGAGCATCGTATCCAGAATGGGGTAGGGCAGTTATGCACAGTCCTAGGACATCCAAGTGGTCCTTGTCAACTGCCCCAACTGGGAGAGCCCCATGTTCTCTAGCGGTAATATGAGCCACAGACATCGATACCAACCCGTGCTGTAGCAGTGTTGCCCCCTACTCTGACATGGCCCTCTCACCGCAGCCCCAGGTGATAGGGCTGGCCACTCACCAAGGCTACTTCTCCCCGTCCTTGATTCTTCAGTTCCATCTCTCTTCATAGTGCTCAAGTTACTCCACTACTTTTTATCTCCCATCTGACCCCCACATACTCGCACATTGTGGTGGCTCCCACTGCAGTCCGGCCACATGGCTGGCAGATCTCCGGGTGATATCCTCCATCCTTGCTGCTCGATGTGGCAGCAAGCAGGTGCCTAGGGCCCACTTGTGCCATGCTGGAGGGTAGGTGTGTGTGTGGCAAGGCAGTCTGCAGGGCTCTGTCTTCCTCTTCCTATGCTTCACTGCCTGGATTTCATTTCATTTTATTTGCATGAATCCTGGCCATGAGACAGCTTTGGCCACCCAGGCTAGGATGAGCAAAGGACACCCATCTGTCCTGTTCCTGCCTGATATGAGAATAACACCAACAACAAGATGTCTTTGCCCATTGCCAGGGGGCATAACCTCTTTGGATTGCAGAGTAGCAGAATAGGAGAAAAAGGAGGAGGAAGAGGAGGAGGAAGAGGAGGAGGAAGAGGAGGAGGAAGAGGAGGAGGAAGAGGAGGAAGAAGAGGAGGAGAAGGAGGAGGAGAAAGAAAGAAAAGGAAAGGATAAGAAAAGAGAAGAGGAAGAAAATGAGGAAGGGGAAGGTAGAGAAAAAGAGAAAGGAAAGACCACACACACACACACACACACACACACACAGAGAGAGAGAGAGAGAGAGAGAGAGAGAGAGAGAGAGAGAGAGAGAGAGAGAGAGAGAGACCCAACAATCAATTCTTGCACTCACTGTTCCTCTCAGCTTCCAACTTTGTTCTGAGAGGCAACAGTGGAAACCAATTATTTTCAAACTGAGTATAATGAATGCCTCCTATACTCAGTGGATTAGCTCTGAACTTGTAAGTATATTTTACCAACTATATCCTATATCGGTAAAGTCTTAGCACTGGGAAGGCTGAGTACTTAGGATACTCTCTGAGATCCAGTTACTTTTGAATTCTCAGCTTCTAAGCTCGGAATCAAGGGAAGGAGACATTGATCTGGAGGCCGCTGCAACACCCTCACAATTCCTATTTCCAACCCTGCATTTCTGGTAAGAGTTAGTTAAAGTTGGAATAAGACTCAATGCCAAGCAACCAGAGCTTCCAGGGACTAAGCCACTACCTAAAGACTATACATGGACTGACCCTGGACTCTGACCTCATAGGTAGCAATGAATATCCTAGTAAGATATTACTAGTGGAAGGAGAAGCTCTGGGTCCTGCTAAGACTGAACCCCCAGTGAACTAGATTGTTGGGGGGAGGGCGGCAAGGGGGAGAGGATGGGGAGGGGAACACCCATAAAGAAGGGGAGGGAGATGTTTGCCCGGAAACCGGGAAAGGGAATAACACTCGAGTTATTAATGTATATAAGAATATACATTATATAATGTATATAAGAAATACTCAAGTTAATAAAAAAAAAGACTCACTGTTTAAAATGTTTCCTTCTGGTGCACAAAGGGAAAAGAGAAATGACTCAGAGGGTAAAAAAGCCTGCTTATAACATCCTCATTATTGTTATTTACTAGTTCCACAGCAGTGCCATTTGCAAAGACATTTCATGCATCTTTTCAAGGACCTGGGTTTATAATCACCCCCATTAGCAACAGGGTCCTGCTTTGAATTAATGAGCAATTTTCAGGTAAGCATATAAAACTTTCAGCCTCATACTCCATAATCTATGCCACACATTTATTACTTTCATAGCAAATTTCTTCTACATTTATTAACATATTTATCACGATCATAAGAAGATAATTGTAATAATCATAAACTAATGGCTTAACGTTCTTATTCACATAGTAGCAGATTCTCCACAGTGCCTCTCAATGAGCCTTCTACCTATCTGTTGTAGCTCCTAAAATCATCTGGTATTTGTTGTGTTTTGTTTGTTTGTTTTTTAACCTGGTAGAAGCTGTATGGATATATTAAGTTAAATATTCCTGGTGTATATATTTCTGTACATGTACACCACACATAAACAAAGAATTGACTTTTAAAAGAGCATGGAGGATACATTCATACTGCTTGTGTTGGAACTCTCGGAGGTTTCTATTGGACTTGCTTGGCAATATTGAATATGATTCTCTCGCTTTCCTTCCTATCATAATTTTGGACAACTGACAAAAGTGTCAACTTAACTGGAAAGAAGGAATTTTAAGTAAAACATTGCCTAGACCATAGTAGTTTGTTGACATATCTGTTAGGCATTTTCTCGGTTCCTCATTAATGTAGAGGATTATATAAGAAAGGTATTTGAATTTGAAACTGACCTCTATCACCAGCAAACAGTCCTCTTCCATGGTTTTTACCTCTGAGCTATAAACCTGGACTTTAGCATTTTAAAAGTGATTCCTTAAAGGTTGTACATGCCTTATTTATTATTTAGAAACATTGTATCTCAATTTATTTTGCAGAGTTCCATAATAAAATTGATGAATCTTTTCTGATTTTTACAAGCTCGTCTTATATGATATCTGTGCATTTGTGTTGTTTTAAGGCTGATACACGTATTTTTTCCATTGTGGGGTCTGTCACATTTATGTAAAAAATGGCAATACATAATTGTTGAAGGCAAAAGTAAATAATCATTAGGTGACCCTTGAGACCAGTTGAATGGGTTATTTTTCAAAGGCCAATACTTTCAGTGTGTCGGGATCCTTTTGTATTATGCAAAAAGCTTGACTCCCTGGGCTAAAATAAATGCTCAAAATTTAATGCAAAACTTGCCGAGTAATTCAGGTTTATTAAGCTAATCTTGCAGTACCACTACAGATGGCCTGAGAACTGTTGGAGTTTGGCAAGAAAGGCCACACACAGAGTGGCATGCAAACTCCTTGGCACTCTGCAGCTGTGCACTGCACTCTGAGTCCTAATTATGTCCTGGAGGCTATACTTTTTAGTTCTCAGAAGAAAACCTCAGGGTCAAAGAAAGCCAGACTACATTCTACAATCTCCTGCTCAGAATGCAGAAAGTACAACCAAGCTGTTTGATTGTTGTTGAATATTATTTCTATTTCTGGATGTAAGTAGTAATGATTTTTATTCTTTAGAATGAGAGGAGAGGTTATTATCAGAATGTACTTTTTTTGCTGTTTTTTTTCTGAATGAATTATTTGGCTTGGTGTTGTGTGGAATTTAGCATTTTCTATGAAAATTTCATCATTTTATTTTTGTGTAAAAATAATGTCAATCTATTCCTTAACAAAATATCTACTTAGCTCCACTTTGCACCTGGAATTGTGCTGTTTTCTTGTAGCAAGCAGAAAGCACAAACGGTCCTCAGAGATTTACTCTGTGTAAGGAGCACAAACAAATATGGCTTGCTTTGTTGGTTTTAGTGGGAAAGGACCGGTGATGGGAAGGGATAGAAGATAGAGGAAGAAAGATGAAAACCTGGCAGTGAGATACTCAGAATTATTTTAAGACAATCCTAATTTAAAAAAAAAACAGTTCATATTGGCACATCCGCATACACTGGAAATGGCCAAAGTGATAAAGTCAGCTGCTTGATGCAGGTACACCCCTGGAGGAACAGGGTGCACTCATCGAGGAACTACTGGACACTAGTCTACAAAGCCTAATAGAATCCTGATTGCTGTGATTCTGTCTCTCACTTTTAGATTTTTGGTCTCTGTGTGTTATATTCTTGGGGACTTTCTGCACTATAATTCATTTTATGTCTTTTCTAAAGGAAATCATGCCCAGATCTTCTTTAGGAAAATCCTACACACAACTTTATCTGACCTCTATTTGGAAGTCTTCCTTGTGTCCTGGAGATAGTTAAGCACAGATAATCAATTAGCTAGATAAGCCCATTAATCCATGAATCCATCTCTAAACAAACTCAAAAAGAGTATAATTGGTGCACGATAAACAGAAACAATTAACAAACTCTAATTTGTCAGAAGAAAACAGATTTGAGACCTCCGTTTATAAATCTCAAGGAACTCTCTGAAAATGTAATTTAAAGATAGGGGGTCATACAGAGTACAGACCTGGAGGAACAGACTCAGTAAATAAGATAGATTGACTAGAATAAAATTTTCAACTCCATAGTATAAATGATGAGATGATATAATAAAAGAAGCTAAGTATTAGTATTTGACATTCATAAAAAGACTAGTTCAGATATTTTCTGTTCGTCTGGAGTGCTTTAAAACAGCAAACACTGTCAGCCTAAAAGCAGGGTGTCATATAATAAATAGGTTTTATTTGGAGGAGATTGTGGTGAATTGAATATGCTTGGCCCAGGAAGCGGCACTGTTAAGAGCTATGGTCTTGTTTGAGGCCTCATGTTACTATGGGGTCTTGTGTTACTATGGGGATGGGCCTTGGGACTCTCCTCTTGGCTGCCTAGAGACAGTGTCCTTCTGTTTGCCTTCAGAACAAGATATAGAACTCTCAGCTCCTCCACTGCCATGCCTGCCTAGACACAGCCATGCTTCCCTCCCTGATGATAATGGACTGAACCTCAGAACCCATAAGCCAACGGCAATTAAATATTGTCCTTTATAAAAGTTGCCTCAGTCATGGTATCTTTTTATAGACACCTAACTAAAACAGAGATAATATTTAGATTCTTTAAATTGAAGTTATAGGACTGGTAATAAAAATAAAATCTGTTCCATTTGATTTTTCTCTTGTGACTGAACTTATAACCCAGGGCATGTAATGAAGAAACAAATACATAATCTGTACTTCTTGAATAATCAGTAGTCTGTTTTGTGAAACTTAGGTAAATAAAGAAGTGGTCAGATTGCTAGTCAATTAGAGCTGTGAGATTGAATGGACCATCCATGCATGCCTCACTCCCTCTCCTCACCAATTCATTACCTCCTTTATAGGCTGCCCTGTCTTCAACCCTCCAGTGAAGGCCCCAGCACTATAGGTTTGAAAGTATGGCTGAAAAACTGAAAGGAAAATTCTCCTTCAATATAACCAGATAATAAAGTGAAAAGGTTTCTCTGTTAAGTGTTGAGTAAGAAAGAAATTCCCAAGCCAGTATCAGGGTGATTTCTCCATGTTCTGTGACACAAATCTATGGTGTCTTCAACAACAATATCTATTACCGGTATCTGAGGAACAACTGTCATCTGTAGACCACAAGGAAGTCAGAGTCATTGGGGGAGGGGAGCACTGTGGTCATTATTGGTCATTCATGCTCTGATTTAAAAGGTAAAGGTTGACAGTGACCACTACTTTGCCTATGGATATATAATTTTTTTCTGATAATGACAGACATGAAGAAAGTGTGTTTTAAAGTTTAGAAAAAATAATGGCAATAATATCCATCCTATAGAAACACATATATACAAAATAAAATGAATTATAAAAGCTAAATATTTGCTAGAGTGTAAACTGGAACCAGCTTGCAGCTATGTGATTTTCTTAAAACCAGACAACACTCAATATTATATAGAAAATATACGGTTGCATTTGTTCATGTTTAGGGTTTATCTATTTGGGCACAAAAGGGAGGAAATGAAAGGACAATTTAATAAGAAAATAAGTGAAAAGAAGAGCACAGACTCTAAACTATAAACGGAAAGATATGAAATCAGAACTGAACATAATGTTAAGGAGAAAGGGGTAATTGTGATCCAAAGGTCAGGAGCATGAATTTTTTATTTCCTCCTAAATGTCTTCAGTGTAGTCAAGGTGGTCATAAAAAGTGAAGACCAATGTCACTGGGAATGATAGCTCAAAGAAATATAAGACCTTGGACTTGAATGGGACACAATACACTCAGCCAGAATTAAGGTAATATGGGCATTAGCCTCAGGCAGAAGCAAAAACTCTCAGAAAAATAAGGCTTTTCCATAAATAACTGGACTCACAAAAAAGCAGGCAAATGCACAAGAATCAAATTCACATCTTCTATGCCATTGAATTTTAATTAAGATTCCCTTCCTTACTGGATATTAATTGACAAGTCTGCAGGTCTGTCTTGTTCTGTCTTTGCACATTTTTGAGTTCAGTGGAATCCAGGTAGGTAAAAGCCATTTCCATTTCAAACAGATGACAAGCTTTGGCTGTCTCAAAGCCTGTGACCAAAATGCTTACTTTACCTTTTATATCCTGCTGATGTGGGCCAGAGATTATTCTAGAATTATGCAGTAACCTGAAACCCATGTTCTAAGCACACATCACAGGTGCTGTGTGTACTCAGATCCCCAATCTACTTAAGAGGTAAAGCCTAAACAAGATGAAACTCACAGGTCCCACTCTACCCATTGACTATGTTGCCATTTATTTCTTCCTCTATTTTTTTATTCAATTTTATTTTATATCAATTTGTACCAGAGAACAGGGATGGATGGTGGTGTTTCTAGCTTCTTTTAGTTTTATTCAAAGCACTGGAAGAAATGGCAATAGATTATTTGGCATTGAAAGCAAAGTGATCCTTTAGATTAGAAAGAAATATATTGTAGCATCAGGGGACTGAAGATATTGCTTGGTGGTTAAGAGCATTTGATGCTCTCCCTGAGAACACAAGTTGAGTTTCTAATTTGTATTCTTCTAGCCTTTGGAAAGAAAGAAACAAAACAAAGAACAACCAACAAAAACAAAACAACAAAAACCAGACACACAAATATACACATAAATAAATAAAACAAACACAAATAAAAGATAAAAGTAAACCTTTACCAAAAAGTAACAGCAGTCCACATAGCTGAGGGTACTCAAGGGACCCAATTATTATTTGGGACTTCCTAAGTTTCAAGAGAAGTAGTTTGGTTACTAAGTAGCATAGTTTTAATGGTTCTCTACTTTTATTGGTAGACTGTATTACAAGCTATTTCTCTACTGTGCATATCCCTTCCCATAAAATGCTAGTCACATTCATGCCCTTATATGCAGAGATACTGTATGACAAATAGGACCTAAAAGTTAACTTAAGAACACAGTTTGCCTCATTGTTTATGTGCCCAAATGCACTGTATGCCAGATCAGACCACTTCCAATAGTTGCAGGATTAGGTCCCAGGATGTATTAGAATAGAACAGGGGAATTATTAAGAGTTGCCAAGAGGAGTAACTTTATTTTCATTTTTTAAAGTGCATATACTGCAGCTCAATGTAAGTATATGTCTTAGGTTGCTATCTGTTTGCTCTGGGTACTTTTCAGTGGGTGGGTATGCATAGCACCAGCAGGAAAGATTTGCAAATGCCAAGCACACTATGAAGAAAAGGGTACTGCACATCCCAAAGTGGAATCCCAAGTTGCTACGCTAAGCCTTATGCTTGACAGTCTCATTTCCTGCGCAGAGTGCAGAAGCTTGAGCTTTGATGCACAAACACACACTCTTAAAGTGCAGAGATTCATCTGAAACTCCTTGGTCTGCTATGAGCTTCAAGCACCTATATCAAAAATCTAGATGTCATTAATTTTTCTCAAGATTTATGCAATAAAAATGCCACCACTTGAGCAACCTGAAAAGGCAGTTTCCTGGTTAAGGGCAGACAACATGCCAAGACTATCAAAGATGTAAGAATGAGCAACTTACACCAAAATGCTTTCTATGACTATTTTACATAATAAACATCAAATTCTGTGAATATTTTATTATTTTATTTTTTATTTTTGAGATTATAATCATTTCTCATGTCTCTTTCCTCCCTCTATATCCCATACATTTTTCTACTCTCTTTCAAATTTATGGCCTACTGACTCACTAATTGTTTTGTCAAGTATATGTGAATACATATGTGCATGGTGTGTGTGTGTGTGTGTGTGTGTGTGTGTGTGTGTGTGTGTACATTCATCTCCCTCAGCATAACCTGCTCAGTCCTTACAATATTATATCTATATGTTTTAGTGCTGGTATTTTAGCACTAGAGACACAACTGGTATGTTCTTCCATAGTGAAAACTTCTGCTCTAAGCTATCTTCTGTTGCCTATAGTTCTTTTTGGAGGGTTGATGTTAGAATTTTGACTCTCTGGGTCTTGTTCAGGTTTTAATGAAATAACCACAGCAGCTGAGATCATGAAAACAACCATATAGTGACCAGAAGACACCATTTTACAATACTATTTTCCATTCTCTGGGTTTTGAATTCTTTCTGCCCCCCTCTTCATTGATGTCCCCTGAGTTTTCTGGTAGAAAAATTTATATAAATGTCCCATTAGAACTCAAGTCACTTATGCTCATTTTAACCAGTGTTGATTTATTTTCATTAACTTCTCATTGCAAAATGAAACGTTTTTAAGCAAAGTTAAGAACAACATATATCTATGGTTAAAAAAATAAATATTTAGAAGGCAGATTTGACAGCGTGACCATTTAGCAAAATCATACTACCAGTTTCCTTGGTAGGATTGATGATCTCCCCAACCATGAAATTTTGACATGTACAAACCTAAATTCTGATTAAATTTGGTTGATTATCACTAGCTACCTCATAAAAATCATGTCACTATTGCACCTGTGGAAATACCTTGCCTGCCAAGTTGATATTAAAAAAATGTATGGTCCAGACTTTAACTGGCATCTTTCTGCTCACAATTTAAATAGAACATCCAGGTATTATGACGACCAGTCATCAGGAAATTTCCCAGTCATTTTGAAATTAATTTCTTTATGTCCTATGTGGAGAGCCCTTGATGTTGCTTCTAAGTTATTGGCAGAAATTTGACATTGGGCTAGGACAAAAATGTAGGCTCAAGATGAATAGAGTTGAGGAATGTGTTCTTTGTATCTTGATGGGTCTTGTTATGACCCTGAATATAGTAATCATGGGACCTTTGTTTATGCTTTGTTTGTTCCTTAACTATTTTCTTCATGCCTTGTTTCTTCCTTGACTACTTTGTTTATGACTGGCCATATTCTTTGTATGTACCTACAATGATATAAAAGTAGACTGGAAAAAATAAGCTTGCTTCATCATCAACCTCAGGACTGGCTGGAGTCATGTTACAGTGTTGTCTAATTGTCTTTTTCTTTTCAATCCTCACTCTGTCACTGGAGATCCTTGACTTTCTGAGCTGGTTTGGTCAGTCCTGACAGCAGAGTGTGTGACATCTTCATAAACAGGGTCTTAACCTCTAACTATGGTAGGATAATAAGAGCAAAGGCAAGAGCCTGTACATTTTTAAACCTGTTCTAGTTAGTTTTCATCAATTTGACCCAAGCTAGCATCGGCTGGGAAGAGAGAATCTCAGTTGAGGAACTGGTTGGCTATGTCTGTGAGAGCATTGTCTTAATAAATATTTGATTTGGAGGGTCCAGTCCACTGTGGGTGTTGGTAACCCTTGACAGGTAGTCCTGGATGGGCAAGCCTTGAATCCCAGCACTCAGTATGCAGAGACAAGCCAACCTCTGAGATCCAGACCAGCCTGGTCTACAGAGTGAGTTCCAGAACAGCCAAAGATACATGAAGAACCCTGCCTTAAACTAGAAAATATCATCCTAAGTGAGGTAACCAAATCACAAAAAAAGATAGACGGTGTGCACTCAGCGATAAGTGGATATTAGCCCAAAATCTCAAACTACCCAAGATAAAATCCACAGACCATATGAAGTTCAAAAAGAATGACCAAAGTGTGGATGCTTCAGTCCTTCTTAAAAGGGGAAAATACTCATAGAAGGGGATGTGGAGACAAAATTTGGAGCAGAGACTGAGGGAATGGCCATTCAGAGCCTGTCCCACCTGGTTATACAACACATTTATTTATATACAGCCACCAAAACTAGATAATATTGATGAAGCCAAGAAATGCATGTTGACAGGAGCCTGATACAGCTGTCTCCTGGGAGGCTCAGCCAGAACATGTCAAATAAAAAGGCAAATGCTAGCAGTAAACCACTGAACTGAGACTGGGGTCCCTCTTGGAGGAATTAGAGAAAAGATTGAAGGAGCTTAAGGGGCTTGCAACCTCATAAGAGCAACAATACCAACCAACCAGAGCCCCAGGGAATAAACCACTACCCAAAGACTACATACACATGGACAGACTCATGGCTCCAGCTGCATGTGTAGCAGAGGATGGCCGTTTAGGGCACCAATGGGAGGAGAAGCCCTTGGTCCTGCCAAGGTTGGATTCCCCCCTCCCCCGTACAGGGGAATGTCAGCGGGTTGGAAGCAGGGATGGTTGGGGAGGAGGAACACCCTCATAGAAGAAGGGGAGTGGGATGGGAGAGGGGGGTTTATGGCCGGGAAACCAGGAAAGGGAATAACATTTGAAGTGTAAATAAAAAATATCCAATAAAATAAAGCAAAAGCAAAAAAGCAAGGAAGAAAGAGATATGGAGGGAGAGAGAGAGAAGAAAGGAAGGAAGGAAGGAAGGAACGAAGGAAGGAAGGAAGGAAGGAAGGAACGAAGGAAGGAAGGAAGGAAGGAAGGAAAGAAGGGAGGAAAGAAGGGAGGAAGGGAGGGAAGGAGGGAGGGGAAGAGGGAGGGAAAGAAAACTAAGCCATGGAAAGCAATCCAATAAACAGAATTACTTTTCCATTGTGTTTCAATTCCTGCCTCCAGATTCCTGCCTTGAATCCCTTCTGTGCCTGATTATGACTTGGAAGTTGTAACATAAAATAAAATCTTTCCTCTCCAACTTGCTTTTAGTCATAATGTTTGTTAAAGCGGTGGTGAAAGACAAGACCCTATAAGCCTCCCCAACTAATACTAATAGGAAGATTTTCTACCTGGCACGAAGGGTTTGGAGGATGCTTTGGAAAGGGTTACAGAGCGTCTCCCTGTTCACTTGGCTGTCCTGGAAATAAATGTGTAAAACAAAGAGGCCTGAGATTTTCTTTTAATAATCCATGTATTCTGGATTAGCATTGTCCACTTATACATGGTACCTCTCTTTAAATAACCTCCGCCTCCGCCGCCGCCGCCTCCGCCTCCGCCCCCGCCCCCGTCCCCGCCCCCGCCCCCGCCCCTGCCTCCGCCTCCGCCTCTGCCTTCTCTTGCTGCTTCTCCTGCTGCTTCTCCTGCTGCTTCTGCTTCTGCTTCTCCTGCTGCTTCTGCTTCTGCTTCTGCTTCTCCTGCTGCATCTGCTTCTGCTGTTTCTGCTGCTGCTGCTTCTACTGCCGCTGCTTCTGCTGCTTCTGCTTCTGCTTCTGCTTCTTCTGCTTCTGCTGCTTCTGCTGCTTCGGCTGCTTCTTCCTTTCCTCCTCCTCCTCTCCCCCCTCTTCCTCCTCCTGCTGCTGCTGCTGCTGCTACTGCTGCTACTACAAAAAAACTTTGCAAACTAGTAGATTTTCATTCATATTTTCTTACACCCTGTTTTTATTTTTAGTTAATTCACCACCTACCCTCTCTCACTTTTTTCCCACATTCTTACCCTTTCTCTGCTTAAACCTTTACTATCCATTATCCTACCCCCTTTCTTTCCTATCAATTATGTTCTCTTCTCCACTCCAATAATATTTTTAATTGTGTTGGAAGATAGTAGTGTGGATTGTTGTTTATATGTAGGTAAAGGCAAGCACAAGATAAGGCAAGGCTGTGATTGGGCAGCAAAAGAGTAAGGCAGGCACAGAGTTTTGGAGAAAGGAGAGAGAGGAGAGGAGAAGAACTGAGACAGAGGCAGAGAAGGACAACCCAGATCCATGTGGCCTTAAATGGCCACAGGTAGCTATGAGAATCTTATAAGGGATGGATCTTTACAGGATGGTTAGTTTTATCTAGGTGGGCAGTTTATATCAAGATTAATTGGCTCTAAGTTTATTGTGTAGACATTTGGTGAAGTGAAAACTTAAATCTGATTGATAAATTATAAGCTTATTTAGTTTTGATTTTCATGTGTCACTGGAAGCTGTAACTATAACCACAAGAGGCAGATGCTGGGAATGTGAGCAAAGTCTGCGATGAGAGTCACAAGAGGACAGCTGCTGCCAGGCTCAGAGAAGAGCTGGTAGCAGTGCGGGGATGAAGATTGGGAGCTTGGCGAGTTGTGTTGAGATGCTTTGCTGATTAAGATGAAAATACCGCACAGATGCCATGTGGCCCGCCAGTGCCAGCACTCACAGGAGTTGGTAGTTTCTTTTTTTTAATATTTACCGCTAAGTAATAGGTTTCAGGTACATCCTTTACTTTGCTTAACCCATTCCTCTTCCCTCTCTGCTTAAAACCAGTTGGCTTGATGTTTGCCTTCTGTCACTTACCCTCTTCACACGGAGCAGATGATACTTGGAATATCTTAAACAGAGCTGTTACTGTTTTGTAAATGAAGATGAAGTTAGGGCTCCAGATTTCTTTTTCTATAGGGAGCATCTAAATATGATCAAAAGTTCAATGCAAAGACAAAACTACTTTTAAATTCCAGCTATGTCCTGTTCTGTGTTTACCGGAAGTCCCACACCCGCGGATCCCAGCCCGCAACAGCTCTCTGCCCCCAGACCCTGTGAGAGAGAGACCCAACCACCTGGTCAGGTGGGCACTCCTGAGGCTGCAGAGCTGAAGAGACCACCAACAATGCTCACCCCTGCCCACATCCCTGGCCCAAGAGGAAAATGTATAAGGCCTCTGGGCTCCCGTGGGGGAGGGCCCAGGAGCGGCAGGACCCCTGTGCCTGAGACACCAATAGAACCAGAAGGAAACAGACCTGATAAACAGTTCTCTGCACCCAAATCCCGTGGGAGGGAGAGCTGAACCTTCAGAGAGGCAGACAAGCCTGGGAAACCAGAAGAGACTGCTCTCTGCACACACATCTCAGACGCCAGAGGAAAAAGCCAAAGACCATCTGAAACCCTGGTGCACTGAAGCTCCCGGAAACGGCGGCACAGGTCTTCCTGGTTGCTGCCGCTGCAGAGAGCCCGTGGGTAGCACCCCACGAGCAAACTTAAGCCTCGGGACCACAGGTAAGACCAACTTTTCTGCTGCAAGAAAGCTGCCTGGTGAACTCAAGACACAGGCCCACAGGAACAGCTGAAGACCTGTAGAGAGGAAAAACCACACGCCGGAAAGCAGAACACTCTGTCCCCATAACTGACTGAAAGAGAGCAAAACAGGTCTACAGCACTCCTGACACACAGGCTTATAGGACAGTCTAGCCACTGTCAGAAATAGCAGAACAAAGTAAAACTAGAGATAATCTGATGGCGAGAGGCAAGCGCAGGAACCCAAGCAACAGAAACCAAGACTACATGGCACCATCGGAGCCCAATTCTCCCATCAAAACAAACATGGAATATCCAAACACACCAGAAAAGCAAGATCTAGTTCCAAAATCATTTTTGATCATGATGCTGGAGGACTTCAAGAAAGACGTGAAGAACTCCCTTAGAGAACAAGTAGAAGCCTACAGAGAGGAATTGCAAAAATGCCTGAAAGAATCGCAAAAATCCCTGAAAGAATTCCAGGAAAACATAAATAAACAAGTAGAAGCCCATAGAGAGGAGACACAAAAATCCCTGAAAGAATTCCAGGAAAACACAATCAAACAGTTGAAGGAATTAAAAATGGAAATAGAAGCAATCAAGAAAGAACACATGGAAACAACCCTGGATATAGAAAACCAAAAGAAGAGACAAGGAGCTGTAGATACAAGCTTCACCAACAGAATACAAGAGATGGAAGAGAGAATCTCAGGAGCAGAAGATTCCATAGAAATCATTGACTCAACTGTCAAAGATAATGTAAAGCGGAAAAAGCTACTGGTCCAAAACATACAGGAAATCCAAAACTCAATGAGAAGATCAAACCTAAGGATAATAGGTATAGAAGAGAGTGAAGACTCCCAGCTCAAAGGACCAGTAAATATCTTCAACAAAATCATAGAAGAAAACTTCCCTAACCTAAAAAAAGAGATACCCATAGACATACAAGAAGCCTAAGATCTCCAAATAGATTGGACCAGAAAAGAAACACCTCCCGTCACATAATTGTCAAAACACCAAACGCACAAAATAAAGAAAGAATATTAAAAGCAGTAAGGGAAAAAGGTCAAGTAACATATAAAGGCAGACCTATCAGAATCACACCAGACTTCTCGCCAGAAACTATGAAGGCCAGAAGATCCTGGACTGATGTCATACAGACCCTAAGAGAACACAAATGCCAGCCCAGGTTACTGTATCCAGCAAAACTCTCAATTAACATTGATGGAGAAACCAAGACATTCCATGACAAAACCAAATTTACACAATATCTTTCCACAAATCCAGCACTACAAAGGATAATAAATGGTAAAGCCCAACATAAGGAGGCAAGCTATACCCTAGAAGAAGCAAGAAACTAATCGTCTTGGCAACAAAACAAAGAGAATGAAAGCACACAAACATAACCTCACATCCAAATATGAATATAACGGGAAGCAATAATCACTATTCCTTAATATCTCTCAATATCAATGGCCTCAACTCCCCAATAAAAAGACATAGATTAACAAACTGGATACACAACGAGGACCCTGCATTCTGCTGCCTACAGGAAACACACCTCAGAGACAAAGACAGACACTACCTCAGAGTGAAAGGCTGGAAAACAACTTTCCAAGCAAATGGTCAGAAGAATCAAGCTGGGGTAGCCATTCTAATATCAAATAAAATCAATTTTCAACTAAAAGTCATCAAAAAAGATAAGGAAGGACACTTCATATTCATCAAAGGAAAAATCCACCAAGATGAACTCTCAATCCTAAATATCTATGCCCCAAATAAAGGGCACCTACATACGTAAAAGAAACCTTACTAAAACTCAAAACACACATTGCACCTCACACAATAATAGTGGGAGATTTCAACACTCCACTCTCATCAATGGACAGATCATGGAAACAGAAATTAAACAGAGATGTCGACAGACTAAGAGAAGTCATGAGCCAAATGGACTTAACGGATATTTATAGAACATTCTATCCTAAAGCAAAAGGATATACCTTCTTCTCAGCTCCTCATGGTACTTTCTCCAAAATTGACCATATAATTGGTCAAAAAACGGGCCTCAACAGGTACAGAAAGATAGAAATAATCCCATGCGTGCTATCGGACCACCACAGCCTAAAACTGGTCTTCAATAACAATAAGGGAAGAATGCCCACATATACGTGGAAATTGAACAATGCTCTACTCAATGATAAGCTGGTCAAGGAAGAAATAAAGAAAGAAATTAAAAACTTTTTAGAATTTAATGAAAATGCAAGTACAACATACCCAAACTTATGGGACACAATGAAAGCTGTGCTAAGAGGAAATCTCATAGCTCTGAGTGCCAGCAGAAAGAAACAGGAAAGAGCATATGTCAGCAGCTTGACAGCACACCTAAAAGCTCTAGAACAAAAAGAAGCAAATACACCCAGGAGGAGTAGAAGGCAGGAAATAATCAAACTCAGAGCTGAAATCAACCAAGTAGAAACAAAAAGGACCATAGAAAGAATTAACAGAACCAAAAGTTGGTTCTTTGAGAAAATCAACAAGATAGATAAAGCCTTAGCCAGACTAACGAGAGGACACAGAGAGTGTGTCCAAATTAACAAAATCAGAAATGAAAAGGGAGACATAACTACAGATTCAGAGGAAATTCAAAAAAATCATCAGATCTTACTATAAAAACCTATATTCAACAAAACTTGAAAATCTTCAGGAAATGGACAATTTCCTAGACAGATACCAGGTATCGAAGTTAAATCAGGAACAGATAAACCAGTTAAACAACCACATAACTCCTAAGGAAATAGAAGCAGTCATTAAAGGTCTCCCAACCAAAAAGAGCCCAGGTCCAGACGGGTTTAGTGCAGAATTCTACCAAACCTTCATAGAAGACCTCATACCAATATTATCCAAACTATTCCACAAAATTGAAACAGATGGAGCACTACCGAATTCCTTCTACGAAGCCACAATTACTCTTATACCTAAACCACACAAAGACACAACAAAGAAAGAGAACTTCAGACCAATTTCCCTTATGAATATCGACGCAAAAATACTCAATAAAATTCTGGCAAACCGAATTCAAGAGCACATCAAAACAATCATCCACCATGATCAAGTAGGCTTCATCCCAGGCATGCAGGGATGGTTTAATATACGGAAAACCATCAACGTGATCCATTATATAAACAAACTGAAAGAACAGAACCACATGATCATTTCATTAGATGCTGAGAAAGCATTTGACAAAATTCAACACCCCTTCATGATAAAAGTCCTGGAAAGAATAGGAATTCAAGGCCCATACCTAAACATAGTAAAAGCCATATACAGCAAACCAGTTGCTAACATTAAACTAAATGGAGAGAAACTTGAAGCAATCCCACTAAAATCAGGGACTAGACAAGGCTGCCCACTCTCTCCCTACTTATTCAATATAGTTCTTGAAGTTCTAGCCAGAGCAATCAGACAACAAAAGGAGATCAAGGGGATACAGATCGGAAAAGAAGAGGTGAAAATATCACTATTTGCAGATGACATGATATTGTATTTAAGTGATCCCAAAAGTTCCACCAGAGAACTACTAAAGCTGATAAACAACTTCAGCAAAGTGGCTGGGTATAAAATTAACTCAAATAAATCAGTTGCCTTCCTCTATACAAAAGAGAAACAAGCCGAGAAAGAAATTAGGGAAACGACACCCTTCATAATAGACCCAAATAATATAAAGTACCTTCGTGTGACTTTAACCAAGCAAGTAAAAGATCTGTACAATAAGAACTTCAAGACACTGAAAAAAGAAATTGAAGAAGACCTCAGAAGATGGAAAGATCTCCCATGCTCATGGATTGGCAGGATTAATTTAATAAAAATGGCCATTTTACCAAAAGCAATCTACAGATTCAATGCAATCCCCATCAAAATACCAATCCAATTCTTCAAAGAGTTAGACAGAACAATTTGCAAATCCATCTGGAATAACAAAAAACCCAGGATAGCTAAAGCTATCCTCAACAATAAAAGGACTTCAGGGGGAATCACTATCCCTGAACTCAAGTGTATTACAGAGCAATAGTGATAAAAACTGCATGGTATTGGTACAGAGACAGACAGATAGACCAATGGAATAGAATTGAAGACCCAGAAATGAACCCACACACCTATGGTCACTTGATTTTTGACAAAGGAGCCAAAACCATCCAATAGAAAAAAGATAGCATTTTCAGCAAATGGTGCTGGTTCAACTGGAGGGCAACATGTAGAAGAATGCAGATCGATCCATCCTTATCACCCTGTACAAAGGTTAAGTCCAAGTGGATCAAGGACCTCCACATCAAACCAGACAAACTCAAACTAATAGAAGAAAAACTAGGGAAGCATCTGGAACACATGGGCACTGGAAAAAATTTCCTGAACAAAACACCAATGGCTTATGCTCTAAGATCAAGAATCGACAAATGGGTTCTCATAAAACTGCAAAGCATCTGTAAGGCAAAGGACACTGTGGTTAGGACAAAACGGCAACCAACAGATTGGGAAAAGATCTTTACCAATCCTACAACAGATAGAGGCCTTATATCCAAAATATACAAAGAACTCAAGAAGTTAGACCGCAGGGAAAAAAATAACCCTATTAAAAAATGGGGTTCAGAGCTAAACAAAGAATTCACAGCTGAGGAATGCCGAATGGCTGAGAAACACCTAAAGAAATGTTCAACATCTTTAGTCATAAGGGAAATGCAAATCAAAACAACCCTGGGATTTCACCTCACACCAGTGAGAATGGCTAAGATCAAAAACTCAGGTGACAGCAGATGCTGGCGAGGATGTGGAGAAAGAGGAACACTCCTCCATTGTTGGTGGGATTGCAGACTGGTACAACCATTCTGGAAATCAGTCTGGAGGTTCCTCAGAAAATTGGACATTGAACTGCCTGAGGATCCAGCTATACCTCTCTTGGGCATATACCCAAAAGATGCCTCAACATATAAAAGAGACACGTGCTCCACTATGTTCATCGCAGCCTTATTTATATTAGCCAGAAAATGGAAAGAACCCAGATGCCCTTCAACAGAGGAATGGATACAGAAAATGTGGTACATCTACACAATGGAATATTACTCAGTTATCAAAAACAACAAGTTTATGAAATTCGTAGGCAAATGTTTGGAACTGGAAAATATCATCCTGAGTGAGCTAACCCAATCACAGAAAGACATACATGGTATGCACTCATTGATAAGTGGCTATTAGCCCAAATGCTTGAATTACCCTAGATCCCTAGAACAAATGAAACTCAAGACGGATGATCAAAATGTGAATGCTTCACTCCTTCTTTAAATGAGGAAAAAGAATACCCTTGGCTGGGAAGGGAGAGGCAAAGATTAAAACAGAGACTGAAGGAACACCCATTCAGAGCCTGCCCCACAGGTGGCCCATACATATACAGCCACCCAATTG
The DNA here is from genome assembly GCF_021556685.1 of Rattus norvegicus. Lineage (NCBI taxonomy): Eukaryota > Metazoa > Chordata > Mammalia > Rodentia > Muridae > Rattus > Rattus norvegicus. The sequence goes on along the minus strand of NC_141542.1, from coordinate 34,155,748 downwards.
GACAAGATGGATGAAGCAAAGAAGTGCAGACCGACAGGAGCCGGATGTAGATCGCTCCTGAGAGACACAGCCAGAATACAGCAAATACAGAGGCGAATGCCAGCAGCAAACCACTGAACTGAGAATAGGTCCCCCGTTGAAGGAATCAGAGAAAGAACTGGAAGAGCTTGAAGGGGCTCGTGACCCCAATAGTACAACAATGTCAAGCAACCAGAGCTTCCAGGGACTAAGCCACTACCTAAATACTATACATGGACTGACCCTGGACTCTGACCCCATAGGTAGCATTGAATATCCTAGTAAGAGCACCAGTGGAAGGGGAAGCCCTGGGTCCTGCTAAGACTGAACCCCCAGTGAACTAGACTATGGGGGGAGGGGGGCAATGGGGGGAGGGTTGGGAGTGGGACACCCATAAGGAAGGGGAGGGGGGTGGGGGATGTTTGCCCGGAAACCGGCAAAGGGAATAACACTTGAAATGTATATAAGAAATACTCAAGTTAATAAAAAAAAAATAAAAAAAAATTCCAGCTATGTCCATTCCCAGGTGTATTATTTTGTTAATCTCTAAGAATTTAACAAAAGAGGGTTTTTTAACTTTCCTGTTATTAAAATACTGGAATACAAACTATGTAGTAATAAATGTTTTTTTTTTTAATTTGTGCCTCTCTCTTCTTAGAACCGTGAACATAAGAGACAAAAGGTAGGTACATAAAACTACTTGATTGAGTAAAATAGTTGTCAAAGATTTATTTCCCTAAGAGATAGGTATAACATAAAATATTGCCATATAGTAGCACCCAAAGATGTATTTTATTATTGCAATTATTGTTATTATATTCGTTACTGTAATAGAAAATTAATAAAGTGATAAAAAAAAAACAGGTTACGGCAATCCATCCTCTTGCTAAACAAATGACTGAAGTTATTTATGGAATACTTATTGTCTTAACAGTGCCATTGCAAGAGGAGATTGTCCTTGGGAAGTTAATTACCAGCCTCTGGACTAGTGGTTCTCAACCTGTGCTTCTCAACCCAGTAGGCAAACTTTCATCACCAAAAATGTTTACATAACAATTCATAACAGTTTTGAAGTAGCAATGAAAATAATTTTATGGGTGCGATTTACTATAACATAAAAGCTGTATTAAACAGCCACAACATTCAGAAGGTTGAGGACAACTGCCTGATGGGAACTATTGTTTCTGTGGTAAAATAAGGAGTCCACTCCACCATAGCTTTAGAAAGCAGACAATCAACTCTTCAGCTGGTGGAGAAACAGTACTCTACCATCATTGATTATCTAACGAGTGTTCCACAAAAGATGTACCATGAATAAATGACATGGGAGATAAGCACTGGTCTTTTATTTTTTATGGGATATTTTTATTTACATATCAAATGTTAACCCCTTCCCAGTTTCCGGTCCACAAATCCCATATCCCATCCCTCCTCCCCCTTCTTCTGTGAGGGTATTACATCACCCAGCAACCCATCCCTTCCCACCTCCCTGCTCTTACATTCCCTTACATTAGGGGGTCCAAACTTGGTGGGACCAAGGGCTACTCCTGCCACTGGTGCCCAACAAGGCCATCCTCGACTACACATGAAACTGAAGCCATGGATCTGCCTATGTGTACCCTTTGGATGGTGGTTTAGTCCCTAGGTGCTCTGGTTGGTTGGTATTGTTGTTCTTATGGTTTTGCAAACTCCTTCAGCTTCTTCAACCCTCTCTCTAGCTCCTTCAACGGGAACCCTGTTTTCAGTTCAATGGTTTGCTCCTACCATTTGCCTCTGTATTTGTCATGCTCTGGCAGAGCCTCTCAGGAGACAGCTACATCTGGCTCCTGTCAGCATGCACTTCTTGGAATCAGCAATATTGTCTGGGTATGGTGGCTGTATGTATATGGGCTGGATCCCCAGTGCAACAGGCTCTGAATGGCCCTTCCTTCAGTCTTTGCTCCAAACTTTGTCTCCATATCACATCCTATGAATATTTTTTGTTCCCCCTTTTAAGAATGACTGAAGCATCCACACTTTGGTCATCCTTCTTCATGAGTTTCATGTGGTCTTTGGATTTTGGGCTAATATCCACTTATCAGTGAGTATATATCATGTTTTGTGTGTGTGTGTGTGTGTGTGTGTGTGTGTGTGTGTGTGTGTGTGTGTGTGTGATTGAGTTACCCTACTCAGGATATTTTCGAATTCCATACAATTATCTATGAATTTCATGAAGTCATTGTTTTTAATAGCTGAGTAGTACTCCATTGTGTAGATGTACCACATTTCTGTATCTGTTCCTCTGTTGAGGGAAATCTGGGTTCTTTCCAGCTCCTGGCTATTATAAATAAGGCTGCTATGAACATAGTGGAGCATGTGTCCTTGTTCTATGTTGGATCATCTTTTGGATATATGCCCAGGAGTGGCATAGCTCGGTCCTCAGGTAGTTCGATGTCCAATTTTCTGAGAAACCTCCAGACTGATTTCCAGAATTGTTGGGCCAGCTTGGAATCCTACCAACAATGGAGGAGTGTTCCTCTCTCTCCACATCCTCGCCAGCATCTGCTGTCACCTGAATTGTTGATCTTAGCCATTCTGACTTGTGTGAGGTAGAATCTCAGGGTTTTTTAATTTGCGTTTCCCTGATGACTAAGGACGTTAGATTTCTTCACATGCCTCTCAGCCACTCAATATTCCTCAGCTGAGAATTCTTTATTTAACTCTGCACGCAATTTTTAATAGGGTTATTTGGCTCTCTGGAGTCAAACTTCTTGAGTTCTTTGTATATTTTGGATATTAACCCTCTATCAGATGTAGGATTGGTAAAGATCTTTTCCAATCTCTTGGTTACCACTTTGTCCTAATGATAGTGTCTTTTGCCTTACAAAAGCTTTGCAATTTTATCAAGCCCCATTTGTCAATTCTTGATCTTAGAGCATAAGTCATTAATGTTCTGTTCAAGAAAATGTCCCCTGTACCCATTTGTCTAAGGTTCTTCCTCACTTTTTCTTCTTTATTTTGAGTGTAACTGGCTTTATTTGAAGATCCTTCATCTACTTCGACTTGAGCTTTGTACAGGGTAATAACAATGGGTCAATTTGCATTCTTCTACATTAACCTCCAGTTGAACCAGCACCATTTTTTGAAAATGCTCTCTGTTTTACACTGAGTAGCTTTAACTCCTTTGTCAAAGATTAAGTGACCATAGGTGTGTGGGTTCATTTCTGGGTCTTCGATTCTATTCCATTGATCTACCGGGCCTGTCTCTGTACCAATACCATACAGTTTTTATGACTATTGTTCTGTAATACAGCTTGAAGTCAGGGATGATGATTCCCTCAGAAGTTGTTTTATGTTGAGGATAGTTTTCCCTATCGCCATTTTTTTTTATTATTCCAAATGAATTTGCAAATTGCTCTTTCTATCTCTATGAAGAATTGAGTTGGAATTTTGATGGGGATTTCATTGAATCTATAGATTGCTTTTGGCAAGATATCCATTTTTACTATATTAATCCTGCCAATCGATGAGCATGAGAGATCTTTCTATCCTCTGAGATCTTCTTCAGTTTCTTTCTTCAGAGACTTGAAGTTCTTGTATATATAGATTTTTCACTTGCTTGGTTAGAGTCACAAGGTATTTTATATTATTTGTGAGTATTGTGTAGGGTGTTGTTTCCCTTATTTCTTTCTCAGCCTGTTTATTGTTTGAGTAGAAGAAGGCTACTGATTTGTTTGTGTTAATTTTATACCCAGTCACTTTGCTGAATTTGGTTATCAGGTTTAGGAATTCTCTGGTAGAACTTTTGCAGTCACTTATGTATACTATCATATCATCTGCAAATAGTGATATTTTGACTTCTTCCCTTCCATTTTTATCATTTTCACCTCCTTTCGTTGTAAGATTGCTCTGGCTAAGACTTCAAGTAGTATATTGAATAGATAGGGAGAGATTGGAAGCCTTGTCTAGACCCTGATTTTAGTGGGATTATTCAAGTTTCTCTCCATTTAGTTTGATGTTGGCTACTGGTTTGCTGAATATTGCTTTTACTATGTTTAGGTATGGGCCTTGAATTCCTGATTTTTCCAAGACTTTTAACATGAGGCAGTATTGAATTTAGTCAAATGCTTTCTCAGCATCTAATGAGATGATCATGTGTTTTTTTCTTTGAGTTTGTTTATATAGTAGATTATGTTGATGGATTTCCATATATTGAACTATCCCTGCATCCCTGGGATGAAGCCTACTTGATCATGATGGATGATCATTTTGATATGTTCTTGTATACTGTTTGCGAGAATTTTATTGAGTATTTTTCCATCGATATTCATAAAGGAAATTGGCCTGATGTTCTCTTTCTTTTTGGATCTTTGTGTGGTTTAGGTTTAAGCACAACTCTGGCTTCGTAGAATGAATTGGGTAGTTTTGTGAAATAGTTTAGACAGTATTGGTATTAGGTCTTCTATGAAGTTCTGATAGAATTCTTCACTAAACCTATCAGGAGATAAACTTTCCTTGGTAAAAAAAAAAATAAGGTCCTATTTATAAAAAGAAATTATCAATGAAATGAAATCAATTTATACATATTAGCATGTGACTGGCATTTAATAACTATGCAATGTTTAACTTGGCAAATTCTTTCAGCTTTATAAAAAAGAAGTAATATTTACTTATTCTCATATTTTATAGTTAAGAGATCATGTAGACATATAGTTGCAATTCACTTGAGGGTTTTAGAATACACTGATATAATATACATAGTATATAATGCTAGAAAATTAGATGATAAATAAGGATCACATTAAAATCAATCTGTTGTGAGTTTTTATGAAAAAACTATTTCTATTCCAGATTTAGACCAATTTAAAAAAAATCCTTCTAAGACTGAACTTAGTGTACCAACAAATTTATTATCATTACTCCAAGAGCTTGAGGGAAGGGTTAGTTCCAAGATTATAAGTGAAACATTTTCTATAGGAGTATGACTGAGAGGCTACTTAAAGGAGCACAAGTGATTCCAGCATTATGATTCTCAAATGCCATAATACTGGAGTCCGTTTTGCAACCTGCAGGCAAGTTCACCAGTGAAGAACCCCATTCATGCTCCATTCCGCTTTTCCCACAAGTATTTACAGTGTATATAAACCTCAGAATTTTTTGAGTTTTGTCAAGTCTCCCAAGCCGCATGACCATTCCCCCTCTTTTCACACAGGAACATTTATATAGGGATGAAATTGCTACACATTGCATATATTAGATATCAAGAAGAGAAGAAAATCTGCACAGTGGATCATTCTAGAAATCATGGGAGATTGAACACTTAGGAACCATAAACAATTACCTAAGGAACCAGGAGATAATATAATACTAAAAGAAGCATTCAGTGAAGAAAGCCCACATACATAATATAGCATACCTTATCAGTACATGAAATGTAGAATATGGAAAATCCAGAACATTCTTCTAGAAGATTATTCATGGATACATACTTCAACTACTCAAGGTGTCCTAGTCTTCAGATTGTGAAAATCTAATTAGTCCCTTAGAACCCAGTTATATTAATATCACCTAAATGAGTTGGTTCATGATTGACATGTGTGGTAGTAATTACCACTCTTCCTTACCAGCAGGATGATAAGAGAACTCATTACATCTCTTAAGTGTTCTGACCTTCTTGCTTTACTTTATTTAGACTACTGAATTTTAGATAATATATTGCCAAGGAATATTAGATTTCTCTTTGAGTTACCCCTTAGCATCCTTGATTCATTCTGTTGTTGCTGACACATACGGCGCACTCAACGTCATGTATACAACAAGAAATGCTTTCTATTTAAGGACAACTGATAGCATAAAGATAAAGGATAGAAGACAAGAGAGATAATTTGAAAATACTACTTTCTATGACCAATATCAATTTTATTTTTTTTCACTACATTTTTTTTTATTAACTTGAGTATTTCTTATTTACATTTTGAATGTTATTCTCTTTCCCCGTTTCCGGGCCAACATCCCCCAACCCCTTCCCCTCCACTTCTTTATGGGTGTTCCCCTCCCCATCCTCCCCCCATTGCCACCCTCCCCCCAACAGTCTAGTTCTCTGGGGGTTCAGTCTTAGCAGGACCCAGGACTTCCCCTTACATTGGTGAACTTACTAGGATATTCAATGCTACCTATGAGGTCAGAGTCCAGGGTCAGTCCATGTATAGTCTTTAGGTAGTGGCTTAGTCCCTGGAAGCTCTGATTGCTTGGCATTGTTGTACATATGGGGTCTTGAGCCCCTTCAAGCTCTTCCAGTTCTTTCTCTGATTCCTTCAAGGGGGGTCCTGTTCTCAGTTCAGTGCTTTGCTGCTGGCATTCGCCTCTGTATTTGCTGTATTCTGGCTGTGTCTCTCAGGAGAGATCAACATCCGGCTCCTGTCTGCCTGCACTTCTTTGCTTCATCCATCTTGTCTAATTGGGTGGCTGTATATGTATGGGCCACATGTGGGGCAGGCTCTGAATGGGTGTTCCTTCTGTCTCTGTTTTAATCTTTGCCTCTCTATTCCCTGCCAAGGGTATTCTTTTTCCCCTTTTAAAGAAGGAGTGAAGCATTCACATTTTGATCATTCATCTTGAGTTTCATGTGTTCAAGGCATCTAGGGTAATTCAAGTATTTGGGCTAATAGCCACTTATCAATGAGTGCATACCATGTATGTCTTTCTGTGATTGGGTTACCTCACTCAGGATGATATTTTCCAGTTCCAACCATTTGCCTATGAATTTCATAAAGTCATTGTTTTTGATAGCTGAGTAATATTCCATTGTGTAGATGTACCACATTTTCTGTATCCATTCCTCTGTTGAAGGGCATGTGGGTTCTTTCCAGCTTCTGGCTATTATAAATAAGGCTGCTATGAACATAGTGGAACATGTGTCTTTTTTATATGTTGGGGCATCATGTGGGTATATGCCCAAGAGAGGTATAGCTGGATCCTCATGCAGTTCAATGTCCAATTTTCTTAGGAGCCGCCAGACTGATTTCCAGAATGGTTGTACCAGTCTGCAATCCCACCAACAATGGAGGAGTGTTCCTCTTTCTAAACATCCTCGCCAGCATTTGCTGTCACCTGAGATTTTGATCTTAGCCATTCTCACTGGTGTGAGGTGAAATCTCAGGGTTGTTTTGATTTGCATTTCCCTTATGACTAAAGATGTTGAACATTTCTTTAGGTGTTTCTCTGCCATTCGGCATTCCTCAGCTGTGAATTCTTTGTTTAGCTCTGAACCCCATTTTTTAATTAGGTTATTTGTCTCCCTGTGGTCTAACTTCTTGAGTTCTTTGTATATTTTGGATATAAGGCCTCTATCTGTTGTAGGATTGGTAAAGATCTTTTCCCAATCTGTTGGTTGCCGTTTTTTCCTAACGACAGTGTCCATTGCCTTACAGAAGCTTTGCAGTTTTATGAGATCCCATTTGATCTCAGAGCATAAGCCGATGGTGTTTTGTTCAGGAAATTTTTTCCAGTGCCCATGTGTTCAAGATGCTGCCCTAGTTTTTCTTCTATTAGTTTGAGTGTATCTGGTTTGATGTGGAGGTCCTTGATCCACTTGGACTTAAGCTTTGTACAGGGTGATAAGCATGGATCAATCTGCATTCTTCTACATGTTGACCTCCAGTTGAACCAGCAGCATTTGCTGAAAATGCTATCTTTTTTTCCATTTGATGGTTTTGGCTCCTTTGTCAAAAATCAAGTGACCATAGGTGTGTGGGTTCATTTCTGGGTCTTCAATTCTGTTCCACTGGTTGATCTGTCTGTCTCTGTACCAATACCATGCAGTTTTTATCACTATTTTTATGTAATACTGCTTGAGTTCAGGGATAGTGATTCCCCCTGAAGTCCTTTTATTGTTGAGGATAGTTTTAGCTATCCTGGGTTTTTTGTTATTCCAGATGAATTTGAAAATTGTTCTGTCTAGCTCTTTGAAGAATTGGATTGGTATTTTGATGGGGATTGCATTGAATCTGTAGATCGCTTTTGGTAAAATGGCCATTTTTACTATATTAATCCTGCCAATCCACGAGCATGGGAGATCTTTCCATCTTCTGAGGTCTTCAATTTCTTTCTTCAGAGTCTTGAAGATCTTATTGTACGCATCTTTTACTTGCTTAGTTAAAGTCACACGAAGGTACTTTATATTGTTTGGGTCTGTTATGAAGGGTGTCATTTCCTTAATTTCTTTCTCGGCTTGTTTCTCTTTTGTGTAGAGGAAGGCTACTGATTTATTTGAGTTAATTTTATAAACAGCCACTTTGCTGAAGTTGTTTATCAGCTTTAGTAGTTCTCTGGTGGAACTTTTGGGATCACTTAAATATACTATCATATCACCTGCAAATAGTGATATTTTGACTTCTTCTTTACCAATCTGTATCCACTTGATTTCCTTTTGTTTTCTGATTGCTCTGGCTAAAACTTTAAGAATTATATTGAATAAGTAGGGGGAGAGTGGGCAGCCTTGTTTAGTCCCTGATTTTAGTAGGATTGCTTCAAGTTTCTCTCCATTTAGTTTAATGTTAGCAACTGGTTTGCTGTATATGTCTTTTACTATGTTTAGGTATGGGCCTTGAATTCCTATTCTTTCCAGGACTTTTATTATGAAGGGGTGTTGAATTTTGTCAAATGCTTTCTCAGCATCTAATGAAATGATCATGTGGTTTTGTTCTTTCAGTTTGTTTGTAGAGTGGATTTTGTTGATGGTTTTCCGTATATTAAACCATCCCTGCATGCCTGGGATGAAGCCTACTTGATCATGTTGGATGATTGTTTAGATGTGCTCTTGGATTTGGTTTACCAGAATTTTATTGAGTATTTTTGCGTCGTTATTCATAAGGGAAATTGGTCTAAAGTTCTCTTTCTTTGTTGGGTCTTTGTGTGGTATAAGAGTAATTTTGGCTTCATAGAAGGAATTCGGTAGTGCTCCATTGTAGGGCGCCCTCCAGTGGTGAACAACGGTACTGCGCATGTGCAGGTTTTGCACCTGGTGTCAATTGGCCAGTAATATGCTAATGAGGGGCGGTACCATGCTAGTGAGGCAATTCATTCTCCGCCAATCCCTGGAGGACAAGTAGTGGGGTGATAGTGGAATGACAGTGGGTTGGTAGTGGGGTGACCTGTGTCCCGCCAATCCCTGAAGGATTATTAGCATACTGCTGTGTATATAAGGTGAGCGCTTTTGCTGCTCGAGGTCCCAGTATCAGCAATGAAGGTGTCCTGCAATAAAGGCTGTTGACAACGATCCGACAGTGTTGTGTCTTCCTTGCCGGACGAGGTAGGCACAACACTCCATCTGTTTCAATTTTGTGGTATAGTTTGGATAGTATTGGTATGAGGTCTTCTAGGAATGTCTGATAGAATTCTGCACCAAACCCGTCTGGACCTGGGCTCTTTTTGGATGGGAGACCTTTAATGACTGCTTCTATTTTGTTAGGAGTTATGGGGTTGTTTAAATGGTGTATCTGTTCCTGATTTAACTTCGGTACCTGGTATCTGTCTAGGAAATTGTCCATTTCCTGCAGATTTTCAAGTTTGGTTGAACATAGGCTTTTATAGTAAGATCTGAGGATCTTTTGAATTTCCTCTGAATCTGTAGTTATGCCTCCCTTTTCATTTCTGATTTTGCTAATTTGCACACACTCTCTATGTCCTCTCATTAGCCTGGCTAAGGGTTTATCTATCTTGTTGATTTTCTCAAAGAAACAACTTTTGGTTCTGTTGATTCTTTCTATGGTCCTTCTTGTTTCGACTTGGCTGATTTCAGCTCTGAGTTTGATTATTTCCTGTCTTCTACTCCTCCTGGGTGTATTTGTTTCTTTTTGTTCTAGAGCTTTTAGGTGTGCTGTCAAGCTGCTGACATATGCTCTCTCCTGTTTCTTTCTGCAGGCACTCAGAGCTATGAGTTTTCCTCTTAGCACAGCTTTCATTGTGTCCCATAAATTTGGGTATGTTGTACCTTCATTTTCATTAAATTCTAAGAGGTCTTTAATTTCTTTCTTTATTTCTTCCTTGACCAGGTTATCGTTGAGTAGAGCATTGTTCAACTTCCATGTATATGTGGGCGTTCTTCCCTTATTGTTATTGAAGACCAGTTTTAGGCCATGGTGGTCTGATAGCACACATAGGATTATTTCTATCTTTCTGTACCTATTGAGGCCCGTTTTTGACCAATTATATTGTCAATTTTGGAGAAAGTACCATGAGGAGCTGAGAAGAAGGTATATCCTTTTGCTTTAGGATATAATGTTCTATAAATATCTGTTAAGTCCATTTGGTTCATGACTTCTCTTAGTCTGTCTACATGTCTGTTTAACTTCTGTTTCCATGATCTGTCCATTGATGAGAGTGGGGTGTTGAAATCTCCTACTATTATTGTGTGAGGTGCAATGTGTGTTTTGAGCTTTAGTAAGGTTTCTTTTAAGTATGTAGGTGCCCTTGTATTTGGGGCATAGATATTTAGGATTGAGAGTTCATCTTGGTAGATTTTTCCTTTGATGAATATGAAGTGTCCTTCCTTATCTTTTTTGATGACTTTCAGTTGAAAATTGATTTTATTTGATATTAGAATGGCTACTCCAGCTTGCTTCTTCTGACCATTTGCTTGGAAATTTTTTTTTCAGCCTTTCACTTTGAGGTAGTGTCTGTCTTTGTCTCTGAGGTGTGTTTCCTGTAGGCAGCAGAATGCAGGGTCCTCGTTGAGTATCCAGTTTGTTAATCTATGTCTTTTTATTGGGGAGATGAGGCCATTGATGAGAGATATTAAGGAATAGTGATTATTGCTTGCTGTTATATTCATATTTGGATATGAGGTTATGATTGTGTGCTTTTCTTTGTTTTGTTGCCAAGACGATTAGTTTCTTTCTTTTTCTAGGGTGTAGCTTGCCTCCTTATGTTGGGCTTTACCATTTATTATCTTTTGAAGCGCTGGATTTGTAGAAAGATATTGTGTAAATTTGGTTTTGTCATGGAATATCTTGGTTTCTCCATCTATGTTAATTGAGAGTTTTGCAGGATACAGTAACCTGGGCTGGCATTTGTGTTCTCTTAGGGTCTGTATGACATCTGTCCAGGATTTTCTGGCTTTCATAGTCTCTGGCGAAAAGTCTGGTGTGATTCTGATAGGTCTGCCTTTATATGTTACTTGACCTTTTTCCCTTACTGCTTTTAATATTGTTTCTTTATTTTGTGCATTTGGTGTTTTGACCATTACGTGTCGGGATGTGTTTCTTTTCTGGTCCAATCGATTTGGAGTTCTGTAGGCTTCTTGTGTGCTTATGGGTATCTCTTTCTTTAGGTTAGGGAAGTTTTCTTCTATGATTTTGTTGAAGATATTTACTAGTCCTTTGATCTGGGAGTCTTCACTCTCTTCTCTACCTATTATCCTTCGGTTTGATCTTCTCATTGAGTCCTGGATTTCCTGTACGTTTTGGACCAGTAGCTTTTTCTGCTTTACCTTATTTTTGACAGTTGAGTCAATGATTTCTATGGAATCTTCTGCTCCTGAGATTCTCTCTTCTATCTCTTGTATTCTGTTGGTGAAGCTTGTATCTACAGCTCCTTGTCTCTTCTTTTGATTTTCTATATGCAGGGTTGTTTCCATGTCTTCTTTTTTGATTGCTTCTATTTCCATTTTTAATTCCTTCAACTGTTTGATTGTGTTTTCCTGGAATTCTTTCAGGGATTTTTGTGATTCCTCTCTGTAGGCTTCTACTTGTTTATTTATATTTTCCTGTGTTTCTCTAAGGGAGTTCTTCATGTCTTTCTTGAAGTCCTCCAGCATCATGATCAAATATGATTTTGAAACTAGATCTTGCTTTTCTGGTGTGTTTGGATATTCCGTGTTTGTTTTGGAGAAATGGGCTCGGATGATGCCATGTAGTCTTGGTTTCTGTTGCTTGGGTTCCTGCGCTTGCCTCTTGCCATCAGATTATCTCTAGTGTTACTTTGTTCTGCTATTTCTGACAGTGGCTAGCCTGTCCTATAAGCCTGTGTGTCAGGAGTGCTGTAGACCTGTTTCCCTGTTTTCTTTCAGCCAGTTATGGGAACAGAGAGTTCTGCTTTTGGGCGTGTAGTTTTTCCTATCTATAGGTCTTCAGCTGTTCCTGTGGGCCTGTGTCTTGAGTTCACCAGGCAGGTCACTTGGAGCAGGAAGGTTTTTCTTACCTGTTGTCCCGAGGCTCAAGTTTGCTTGTGGGGTGTTCCTTTTGAGCTCTCCGCGGGAGCAGCAACCAGGAAGATCTGCGCTGCCCTTTCCGGGAGCTTCCATGCACCAGGGTTCCAGATGGAGTTTGGTGTTTTCCTCTGCAATCAGTAATGTGGGCAGAGTGTAGTCTCTTCTGGTTTCCCAGGCGTGTCTGCCTCTCTGAAGGTTTAGCTCTCCCTCCCACAGTATTTGGGTGCAGAGAACTGTTTATCTGGTCGGTCCCTTCAGGTTCCGGCGGTGTCTCAGACGCTGGAGACCTACTGGTCCTGTGCCCTTATCTCCAGGAACCCAGAGGCCGTATACAGTTTCCTCTTGGGCCAGGGATGTGGGCAAGGGTGGGCAGTGTTGGTGGTCTCTTCTGCTCTGCAGTCTCAGGAGTGCCTACCTGTCCCGGCGGTGAGCTCTCTCTCCCATGGGGTTTGGGAGCAGTGAGCTGCTGCGGGCAGAGATCCAGGGGTTTGGGAATTCTGCTAAAAACCAGAAGTGTCTGGTCCTAGAGGAATTTTCCCTCTGTGTGTCCTGAGTTCACCAGGCAGGTCGGTTGGAGCAGGAAGGTTTGTCTTACCTGTGGTCCTGAGGCTCAAGTTTGCTCGTGGGTTGTTGCTTATGAGGTCTCCACGGGGGCAGCAACCAGGAAGCCAATATCAATTTTATAACACTCAAGAAACTCATTGTCTGATGGGTTTGACCTCTAATTATGCATCTGGCCTTGCTCTATTTATCACTTTTAAGGAGTATTGCATTTCTTCTTGCTTTACAGAGTTCATAAAATCCTAGTAGTATTTACTGGCCAGCCCTCCACCAGAAAAAAAATTGCTTGCTGCAATAGTTGGTTTTAATGTCAACTTGTCACGAATTAAAATTAACTGAGTAGAAAACTTCAGGAGAAGAATTATCCTGATTCATGTAGTTGATGTAGAAAGGCTCTCCCCAAATGTTGGTGGTACCTTCTTGGAGCATCATGGATAAAAGAGTGTATGAGAGCAGAAATATTGTGTGCCTTTCGCCCCTTGGCCTCCTACTTGTTGATTTACCCTATTGTTGCTTCACTAATAGAAGAACTGGCATTTTCCAGGTTTTTATTCTTGACCAAGGAAGGACCAGTGACTCTCCAAAAATCTTCTAATTTTTCAGCACCAGATTTGAATTCCTGAGGCACCAAGACTTGTGTACTGAACAAGTACCAGTTTCTTAGCCTCTCAAGTGTGAGGCAGCTGTTGTTACTATTTTAACATAAGCTGAATTAATATAATTCATTATATGAATATTTTTTCATCACCAGTTCTGTTCCCCAGAGAATCCTAACTAATGACCTAATGGACTGACCTTTGCGATTTATGTGTGTTGTCACAATATCCTTTGAATAGACAGTTTCAGTATTGGGCTCTCTTGAAATGACCTCTGTCAAAAACAGCAGTCCATTAATTTTCAAGTTAGCCTCAGTATATACTGAAAATGAGGACAGAAGGCAGTCAGATGATTTGCCAAAATATCGCAAGAATTGCCTCTATTCTCCTTGCTAGTATATGCCTTGCCTCCCTCTGAGCCCCCTTGACCTGGGCCACATTGCTCTTACCAGCACTATATACCAAGGTCCTATGAGAACAGCCTTATAAGCCCTGCTTGCAACATTCAGCTGCTTTCTCAGTCCAAAGTCCCAAAGCTTTCCTCAATCCTCCTCAAATAAAGATAGTTATTTTATTCACAGCAATACCACACTTCCTCACACCAACTCCTATGTTAGTTATCTTTCTGTCAGTGCAACAGTCTGACAAGGACAACTTATAAAAGAAAGTTTAATTGGCCGTGTGGTTCCACAAGATTAGAATCTGTGATGGGAGAGTAGACCAGATGGGTAGAGTAGATAGCAGGCAGCTGATACAGCAATTCAAAACTCACATCTTGAACATCAAACAAGAAACAAAGAGTGCAATAGGCATGACACATGGCCTTGGGAGCTTTAATGTCTTTACCAGGGACATCCTTCCTACAACAAAGCCACAACAACAAATCCTCCTGTCTTAGGGTTTCTTTTGCTGCAATGAAACACCATGACCAAAAAAGCAAGTTAGGGAGGAAAGGGTATATTTGGTTTATACTTCCATATCATAGTCTATCATTGGAGGAAGACAGAATAAGGAACTCAAGCATGTCTAGAACCTGGAAGCAGGAGCTGATGCAGAAGCAATGGAGGGGTGCTGCTTACTGTCTTGCTTCACATGGCTCAGGCTGCTTTCTTATAGAATCCAAGACCACCAACCCAACACGAGCTGTGCCCTCCTGCCATTGACTGCTCATTTTAAAAATGCCTTACAGCTGGAAAAAATAGAGGCATTTCCTCACCTGAAGTGCCCTCCTCTCTGATGACTCTAACTTGTCTCAAGTTGACACAAAATCAGCCAGTATACCTCTACAAACAGTTCTATAAACAGGGTAGTCTATGGGGGTCATTTTCATTCGAAGAGCTATACCCTCAAAACTATCACATTTTAAACAACACTCCCAATACTTTCCATATTCTCTCCCTCCTTTTCTCTCCTCCTTCTCTCTCCCTCCTTCTCTCTCTTTCTCTTCTCTCTCTCTCTCTCTGACTCTCTGTGTCTCTCTCTTTCTCTGTCTCTCTCTCTGACTCTCTGTGTCTCTCTGTCTTTCTCTGTCTCTCTCTGACTCTCTGTGTCTCTCTCCCTCTGTCTCTGTCTGTCTCTCTCTGACTGTCTGTGTCTCTCTGTGTGTCTCTGTCTCTCTGTCTGTCTGTCTGGCTCTTTCTCTCTCTCTCTCTCTCTCTCTCTCTCTCTCTCTCTCTCTCTCACACACACACACACACACACACACACACACACACACACACACACACACACACCTTAAATTTACTTTCTAATTTTAAAATATTTTGGTCATGCCTAACAAGAAATACTTTAAAATAGCCAAACACAAATTAAATATAATTCTGCTGACTCCTAAGTATCCTTTTTGGCCTCTTTTCTCATGTAAATATCAACACAAAGTTGGAAAATTCTTTTGCTGTGGACACACTCCTTTCATTTCCTTATTTTGCATGGATCTATTTCAAATGCTTAGAAACAGAAATTATTTCAAATCTCATGTTTTCTGAATTTTAGTAATATTTGCCTATAATAAGCAAGAAAGTTGGGAAATAAGATCCTGTCTAAATATAAAATTGATTTTATATTTCACATATACATTATGCCCTTAGCTACAGTTAGTATATGCAATAATTTTACTATAGGTGTGTTTTCTGGGTGACCCATCATTATACAGTGAATTCAGATGTGGTATTTTTCACTTTTTAGCTCATTTTTTTTTATTAACTTGAGTATTTCTTATATACATTTCGAGTGTTATTCCCTTTCCCGGTTTCCGGGCAAACATTCTCCTCCCCCCACCCTTCCTTATGGGTGTTCCCCTCCCTACCCTCCCCCCATTGCCACCCTCCCCCCAACAGTCTAGTTCTCTGGGGGTTCAGTCTTAGCAGGACCCATGGCTTCCCCTTCCACTGGTGCTCTTACTAGGATATTCATTGCTACCTATGAGGTCAGAATCCAAGGTCAGTCCATGTAGAGTCTTTAGGTAGTGGCTTAGTCCCTGGAAGCTCTGGTTGCTTGGTATTGTTGTACATATGGGGTCTCGAGCCCCTTTAAGCTCTTCCAGTTCTTTCTCTGATTCATTCAACGGGGGTCCTATTCTCAGTTCAGTGGTTTGCTGCTGGCATTCGCCTCTGTGTTTGCTGTATTCTGGCTGTGTCTCTCAGGAGCGATCAACATCTGGCTCCTGTCGGCCTGCACTTCTTTGCTTCATCCATCTTGTCTAATTGGGTGGCTGTATATGTATGGGCCACATGTGGGGCAGGCTCTGAAGGTGTTCCTTCAGTCTCTGTTTTAATCTTTGCCTCTCTATTCCCTGCCAAGGGTATTCTTGTTCCCCTTTTAAAGAAGAAGTGAAGCATTCACATTTTGATCATCCGTCTTGAGTTTCATTTGTTCTAGGCATCTAGGGTAATTCAAGCATTTGGGCTGAAAGCCACTTATCAGTCAGTGCATACCATGTGTGTTTATCTGTGATTGAGTTAGCTCACTCAGGATGATATTTCCCAGTTCCAACCATTTGCCTACGAATTTCATAAACTCATTGTTTTTGATAGCTGAGTAATATTCCATTGTGTAGATGTACCACATTTTCTGTATCCATTCCTCTGTTGAAGGGCATCTGGGTTCTTTCCAGCTTCTGGATATTATAAATAAGGCTGGGATGAACACAGTGGAGCACGTGTCTTTTTTATATGTTGGGGCATCGTTTGGGTATATGCCTAAGAGAGGTATAGCTGGATCCTCAGGCAGTTCAATGTTCAATTTTCTGAGGAACCTCCAGACTGATTTCCAGAATGGCTGTATCAGTCTGCAACCCCACCAACAATGGAGGAGTGTTCCTCTTTCTCCACATCCTCTCCAGCATCTGCTGTCACCTGAGTTTTTGATCTTAGCCATTCTCACTGGTGTGAGGTGAAATCTCAGGGTAGTTTTGATTTGCATTTCCCTTATGATTAAAGATGTTGAACGTTTCTTTAGGTGTTTCTCTGCCATTCGGCATTCCTCACCTGTGAATTCTTTGTTTAGCTCTGAACCCCATTTTTTAATTAGGTTATTTGTCTCCCTGCGGTCTAACTTCTTGAGTTCTTTGTATAGTTTGGATATAAGGCCTCTATCTGTTGTAGGATTGGTAAAGATCTTTTCCCAATCTGTTGGTTGCCGTTTTGTCCTAACCACAGTGTCCTTTGCCTTACAGATGCTTTGCAGTTTTATGAGATACCATTTGTTGATTCTTGATCTTAGAGCATAAGCCATTGGTGTTTTATTCAGGAAATTTTTTCCAGTGCCCATGTGTTCCAGATGCTTCCCTAGTTTTTCTTCTATTAGTTTGAGTGTGTCTGGTTTGATGTGGAGGTCCTTGATCCACTTGGACTTAAGCTTTGTACAAGGTGATAAGCATGGATCGATCTGCATTCTTATACATGTTGACCTCCAGTTGAACCAGCACCATTTGCTGAAAATGCTATCTTTTTTCCATTTGATGGTTTGGGCTCCTTTGTCAAAAATCAAGTGACCATAGGTGTGTGGGTTCATTTCTGGGTCTTCAATTCTATTCCATTGGTCAATCTGTCTGTCTCTGTACCAATACCGTGCAGTTTTTATCACTATTGCTCTGTAGTACTTCTTGAGTTCAGGGATAGTGATTCCCCCTGAAGTCCTTTTATTGTTGAGGATAGTTTTGGCTATCCTGGGTTTTTTGTTATTCCAGATGTATTTGCAAATTGTTCTGTCTAACTCTTTGAAGAATTGGATTGGTATTTTGATGGGGATTGCATTGAATCTGTAGATTGCTTTTGGACAAATGGCCATTTTTACTATATTAATCCTGCCAATCCATGAGCATGGGAGATCTTTCCATCTTCTGAGGTCTTCTTCAATTTCTTTCTTCAGTGTCTTGAAGTTCTTATTGTACAAATATTTTACTTGCTTGGTTAAAGTCACACCGAGGTACTTTATATTATTTGGGTCTATTATGAAGGGTGTCATTTCCCTAATTTCTTTCTCGGCTTGTTTCTCTTTTGTGTAGAGGAGGGCTACTGATTTATTTGAGTTAATTTTATAAACAGCCACTTTGCTGAAGTTGTTTATCAGCTTTAGTAGTTCTCTGGTGGAACTTTTGGGATGACTTAAATATACTATCATATCATCTGCAAATAGTGATATTTTGACTTCTTCTTTTCTGAACTGTATCCCCTTGACCTCCTTTTGTTGTCTGATTGCTCTGGCTAGCACTTCAAGAACTATATTGAATAAGTAGGGAGAGAGTGGACAGCCTTGTCTAGTGGGATTTTAGTGGGATTGCTTCAAGTTTCTCTCCATTTAGTTTAATGTTAGCAACTGGTTTGCTGTACATGGCGTTTACTATGTTTAGGCTTTACCATTTATTATCCTTTGTAGCACTGGATTTGTAGAAAGATATTGTGTAAATTTGATTTTGTCATGTAATATCTTGGTTTCTCCATCTATGTTAATTGAGAGTTTGCAGGATACAGTAATCTGGGCTGGCATTTGTGTTCTCTTAGGGTCTGTATGACATCTGTCCAGGATCTTCTGGCCTTCATAGTTTCTGGCGAAAAGTCTGGGGTGATTCTGATAGGTCTGCCCTTATATGTTACTTGACCTTTTTCCCTTACTGCTTTTAATATTCTTTCTTTATTTTGTGCGTTTGGTGTTTTGACTATTATGTGACGGGAGGTGTTTCTTTTCTGGTCAAATCTATTTGGAGTTCTGTAGGCTTCTTGTATGCCTGTGGTTATCTCTTTTTTTAGGTTAGGGAAGTTTTCTTCTATGATTTTGTTGAAGATATTTACTGGTCCTTTGAGCTGGGAGTCTTCACTCTCTTCTATACCTATTATCCTTAGGTTTGATCTTCTCCTTGAGTCCTGGATTTCCTGTATGTTTTGGACCAGTAGCTTTTTCTGCTTTACATTATCTTTGACAGTTGAGTCAATGATTTCTATGGAATCTTCTGCTCCTGAGATTCTCTCTTCCATCTCTTGTATTCTGTTGGTGAAGCTTGTATCTACAGCTCCTTGTCTCTTCTTTTGGTTTTCTATATCCAGGGTTGTTTCCATGTGTTCTTTCTTGATTGCTTCTATTTTTAACTCCTTCAACTGTTTGATTGTGTTTTCCTGGAATTCTTTCAGGGATTTTTGTGATTCCTCTCTGTAGGCTTCTACTTGTTCTCTAAGGGAGTTCTTCACGTCTTTCTTGAAGTCCTCCAGCATCATGATCAAATATGATTTTGAAACTAGATCTTGCTTTTCTGGTGTGTTTGGATATTCCATGTTTGTTTTGGTGGGAGAATTGGGCTCGGATGATGCCATGTAGTCTTGGTTTCTGTTGCTTGGGTTCCTGCGCTTGCCTCTCGCCATCAGATTATCTCTAGTGTTCCTTTGTTCTGCTATTTCTGACAGTGGCTAGACTGTCCTATAAGCCTGTGTGTCAGGAGTGCTGTAGACCTGTTTTCCTGTTTTCTTTCAGCCAGTTATGGGGACAAAGTGTTCTGCTTTCGGGCATGTAGTTTTTCCTCTCTACAGGTCTTCAGCTGTTCCTGTGGGCCTGTGTCTTGAGTTCACCAGGCAGGTCACTTGCAGCACAAAAGTTGGTCTTACCTGTTGTCCCGAAGCTCAAGTTTGCTCGTGGGGTGTTGCTTATGAGCTCTCCACGGCAGCAGCAACCAGGGAGATCTGTGCCGCCCTTTCCGGGAGCTTCCGTGCACCAGGGTTCCAGATGGCATTTGGTGTTTTCCTCTGGCATCCGAAATGTTTGCAGAGTGCAGTCTCTTCTGGTTTCCCAGGTGTGTCTGCCTCTCTGAAGGTTTAGCTCTCCCTCCCATGGGATTTGGGTGCAGAGAACTGTGTATCAGGTCTGTTCCTTCAGATTATGGCGGTGTCTCAGGCGCAGCGGTCCTCCTGCTCCTGGGCCCTCCTCTGCGGGAACCCAGAGGCTGTATACAGTTTCCTCTTGGGCCAGGGATGTGGGCAGGGGTGGGCAGTGTTGGTGGTCTCTTCCGCTCTGCAGCCTCAGGAGTGCCCACCTGATCAGGCGGTGAGGTTTCTCTCCCACGGGGTCTGGGAGCAGAGAGCTGCCGCAGGCCGGGATCCGCGAGTTTGGGGCTCCCGGTAAACACAAGAAGTACCCGGTCCTAGAGGAATTCTGCCTCTGTGTGTCCTGAGTTCACCAGGCAGGACTCTTGCAGCAGAAAAGTTGGTCTTACCTGTGGTCCCGAGGCTCAAGTTCACTCGCGGGGTGCTGCCCACGAGCTCTCTGAGGCGGCAGCAACCAGGAATATCTGCGCCGCCGTTTCCAGGAGCTTCTGTGCACCAGGGTTCCCGATGGCGTTTGGTATTTTCCTCTGGCGCCCGAAATGTGTGCAGAGTGCCTTAGCTCATCTTAATACTCAGAATATTTCAGACTTAGAGACAGCATAGATGTTTTAACTCCTGGATTATGAATAGTTGTTCATATAATTCAGTATAAGAGAAAGCACAATGTCTTTACATGCTATTTTATTTTAGTTAGATGACTTATATATAGATGGTATCAAGGATTTTGAGGTAGCAAATGTAATTAGCAAGAGAACACCAACGCCTATGCCAAAAGTAAATCTAATTTGCCTGTTATCTCCTATTACCATTACCACATGTAATACCTCACATTCACACTCCTGTACTTGTAATTACAGTTCAAAGTGTCTCTGTTATTTTGCTAATAGATAGTTAAAGCTTCTCATTGAACTCAGTACGGATTTGGATTTTCTGTCCTCTCTATTGGAATTGCAAAACTTTAACTCGCTCTTCTCAGTGGAACAGAGAAGTGCAAGTGAGTGAAAGATGTTTTATCAACACAATATCATTAAATTTAGTGTCACTAAACTTTAGCAATTGATTACTTTCTAGGAAATATGACTGCTGATTTCCAAACCTCTTTCAGGTTTTTTAAGACCATGAACTTATATTTGACTAAATGTGAGTATCTAAAGTCATTTGAAACTATTGCAATATTAAAAAAAAAAAAAACTAGCATGGTTAGAGCAAAATTAAACTATCCCTACATTGATCCACATATCTTTCCTAATGGTCCATAACTGCTTTCTGGTCAGTGGACCCACACTGAGTTGCTGTCACTAACATAAAAAACAAGCAATGCATTTCTGGGGTGGGGTTATCTAGAGACAGTTGTGATCCCCTGATAAGCAGTCCAACAGGTTGTACTTCCTCAGGCTTTGACTGTGGTCTAGGACCACAAATCAAATATTGCTGGTAGATTTAAATTGGGTGGGTCATCAGTGAGGAGAATACATGGCACAAAGTGTTCTGAAGCAAAAGTAAACTCACATTACAGAGAAGCAGAATCACTGGAAGAGAAACATCCAAGTATCTGAGTACAGAACATACAAGAGCAAACAGATAGAGTAGCTGGTCATGGAGTCAGAGGTTTGGTCATGAATGACAGTGTTATTCTGTTTCTGAGATAAGATCTTCTATAGCCCTGCCCAGCTTGCTTCAAACTCTTGGTCCTCTTGACTGAATCACGTCAGCATCACAGTTGATGGTATAAAACTGCATCCAAAAGAAGAAGTAAATTGGTGCTACCTCTAGACCCAGATGAGCTTGGTTTGGGATCAACTACTATAGTACTATCTGTCAAATAGTTGCTTCTTTCTGTGTTCTGATTTGCTTATTGTAAATTTAAGAAGTGATGGTTAATATAACTAATAATGTCTGTGCACAGATTCTGCACCTAGCTGAGACATTATACCCATTATAGAAATAACATTTTCAAAAAATGTCACTTTTCTCTAAATTAGTAGAGAGAATTGATGACAGAAAGAAAAGTATCTAAAATATACATTGGTTTCTTCTTTTAACTCTCACCTTGTAGAAAATAATGAAATCTAGATTTAAACGAATGATTATAAGCACTGACTGACAGATCGTTTCCTTCAGCTCAATAATCAGTCTTTGCCTTCATTTGTACCATAACTGTAATATCAACGTCAAACTTTAAAATGACTCATCTATATTAATTGAAAAGTTTCCAAGATGTGTGCCAAGCCTCACCCTGCTCCAGAAACTTCTGCATTACTTGCTAATATGTACTTTTCTGACACTAAATCTATTGCACCTCTAGGAAAGATACTGAAATCACTAGACTTTAGCTATCTGTGTGAACAAAGTTTTGTTTCATATGTAGTATTTTTCACAAATATAAAATTGAAATTGAGGTCTTCTTAATAAAGCATCAAGATACAGTATACTTTTTTATTGATAGCAATATGTTTGAATCAGAATATGAGAAAAGAGACTAATATTCTAAAGATGAGGCCAAAAACATTAATAACCCTATAACCTTGGGTTTGTGAAATGTCTTAGAAATTATGAGGTGAAAGCTCATTTTTATTTCCATGAACTAAGATTCCTCAACGTGATATTCCTCTAAGTTGGAAAAGGAGTGGAAAAGGAAGAGTGGGGACGGAAGCAGGAGAAGAAAGCCATGAGGAAGGAGGGCAGATAAAATGAAATCTCTGTGTATAATAGCACAGTGGCCATAAGTTTTAAGTAATATGCTATTGATGAAGAATTTACTATTAATTTAAGACTGTAAATCATTGATTATTATTATAGACATAAAATACAACTCTCCCAGTTTCCTCACTTAACCTCTCTGGGTCTCAAGTCTTCTCTTTTGTAAGAACAATTCTGGACACAATGGTCTTAATTTAATCAGAATGTTTTGCATTTCTTCTTTCTCTTCATTCTCTTCTTCCTCTTGATTTTTGTGAACAAGCATGTAAAGTATCAAACTGTCAAAGGAAGGTGGACATCCACAAGGACACATGCCCAGACAATGTTAAAGTACAAATTCAATACATATAGATTGTTCACCTTATTTTCAAATGCATTTTCCCAAAATAGTAACTGATTGCAGAAGAGAAATGAGTAAGTAACCTTACACTGGAGAAGTCTAGCAGATGCCTCCCCAGTGAAGTGAACAGAGAAAACATTGTCCAAAATTATGTGACTCAAAACTTGTACTCAGGAGAAGATACAAAGAGAAAAGATTGATATTGTTTCCATGTAGTATCGAACTAATTGCAAAGATGATATAAACAAGTAAAACAGAAGGACAATCTACAAAATTACTTTAATTTCCCAAAATACAATAGCCCATAATTGTCCAAGAAGACTAAGGTATCTTTTTTCACAGCAAAGTATACTAAGTATTATGTGGGAGTTGAATTCATTTACTGTGAAGGATTTGTCTGACAAAGCAGGTGAGACTCTAGTGGGTCTAAAGATTATGGCAAAGCAATTTCTGTTTTGTGAAAACTTTATATGTAACTCAATTGTTATGTATTAAGACAGTATCACAACACTAACATATTCAAATACATTAGAGAATGGCTTAATGATGTGGTTCTCTATCTTTTCTATATGTTTATGATTATATTAAAATGAAGAGAACTATATTAGAAAATATAAACTACCATAATGTTTTATAAAATCACTTCTGTCTCACCCTTTCTCTGCTTTAACATTTATTTTTTGTCAAAATAATTATTCAGTTATCATTCATCTTGTCTGGTTCAAATCTGTGTTATCTGAATAGTATGTATTGGCAAAGTAATTATTCACTGAACACAGATATGTTTGCATTAACCAATACATAAAACTACTATAAATACTATTTACCTTTTTTTTAGAAAGAAATAGAGAATGGGATGAAGGAATTATGCCCCCCAAAGACTATAAAAACAAGACATGCTACAAAGTCATTTGGAGAGCGATAGTCTAAAGCATCCTTCAGTTCATTTGAAGTGAAGTTTTGATGAGGTGTTGTGGAAGAAAGATGATTCCAGAAAGAAGCTGATTATTGGGAGCATTTTCCTTAGTATGGTTCATGCAGGCCATTTCAATGAAATCAGTAACCTTAGATATAAAATGATGATAAATTTGACCTGTACTGAATATTTAATAATTTAAAATGACACTCCTTCAGCCTCTTTCATAAGCATGGCAATTGCTGTGGCTCAAACCGGAGATAGCCAGAGGCAAGGAAGAGAGATCTTTCCAACTTGACAAATAGTGATAGAAAAGGACTGAAAAGACATTTATTGCTTGCACCTCACTCAGTCAGCCCAGTAAAAGTGACTGGGCACTTTACCTAAATAACTAACCAGTTGAAGCTAATGTCTATGACAATCATTCTTCAATCCCTTATATTGGACCCCCACACTGAACACAGAAAATGGAATGGTGGCCATATTGGTTCCTCACTTTTATGTTAATCCATATTAATTAAAATTGAGATGACCTAGTGTATTCATTTTATATTTCTCAAATCAGAGTTTTGTACCTTGAAGTTGTTGGAGAGATAAAGCATTCTTATCATAGCGGGATAAATTCATAAACTATATTCTTTATTCAAAATAAATGCTCAGCTTCAAAAGTCATTTTGTTAGAAACATGTGTTTAAATAACATTTTGGGGGAAGGAAACTGTCAGACCATGTGTGTGGATAAATCGAGGACTTTGTTGTCCTCTGGTATGATTATAAAACTAAAAAAGATGTTGACCAGTATTCATAAATTAACTGAAAAACACAAAATTATAATTAACACAAACTAGAATTCAACAAGAATACTTTAGTTTATGGCACTATTATATACTCAAGTAGTATTATTGAGATGCTCATGAATCTACTTTACATTTTGCAGTTAGTACACAAATACAAAAGGAAATCTGCTACTGCTGTCTTAATAAATTTCTGGGCATTTTTGATACCTTTGGAAAATCACAAGTATAAGCAGTATGACACTTAATGCTATAACACGTTGCCTTAACTGCTTTTCCTCAAGAGATTTAGTATTAATCATTTCTAAGAGACTTTTGTTGATCTTCCGACTTACAGAAAGTGGACTTAATCTTCTTCATCACTTCTATCCAGAACTCATAAGAAGAGAACCACATATTTTTACACAGCTTCTCGACACTGCTTGACCCAACTTCACTATTTTTTTATACTTTACTATACTATATTTTGCTGTGTGTTTTGTGTTGTGGCATATGTAATTGTCGGTACATATTTGCTCATGTATGTGCATAGGTACACGTGCCCATGTGCATATACAATTGGAATCCAAAACTGGATGTGGATGCCTTTTCCTGATTTCTCTTCACTTTTCTGTGAGGCTCTGTCTCAAACAGAAAATGAAGCTCATGAGTTCAGCTAGGTAGGCTAGACAAAGATTCTGGCAACTTCCTGTCACCTAACCCCGCCATCCCTCATCCTTACCATCACCACCTGTCATTTCTCTATCACCACCGCAGTATATACCACCATGCCCAGGTCTGTTGTTTATGAATCTTTATACTTAAAAGTCGGGCTTTTTATTCTCTGAGCCTTAGTTTAACTATATGAATTCCATTTTGGGACTGCCTACTGGATTGCTTATAGTCTGGATATTGAACTTCTAAGATACTTCTAAGAGTTCAATAAACAGTGATTTAGACAAACACTTGACACCATGGAGCTATTGTGGAATTTATTATTTAAAATTTGGAATTTAGCCAGTCAAAATAAAACTAGGCATGTTTGAAGAATTCTTTCATGCCTGTATTATTTTATTGACACCTGGGTAGTAAGAGTTAACTTAATTGATACAGTCAAAGTACAAGACTAAAATGACTGTTATGGTGGTACACATTCTAAAAGAAAACCATACTAAAATCACTAGGATTATTATCTGAGTATAAAAAAGGTAAAAACTGAGAATTCATTCCCCATGTGCTTAATTTGTTTAAATTATTGAATATTAATATAGGTAATTTCTGCATTTAAATGATGCAGAAAATCCATAAACCTCTTAAATTTTACATGTCAACTCTCTCCCACCTTATGTGAATTATGAACATTTTATTATGATCAATTATTAAGTTGTAAAAAAAGTAGTCAAATCAGAGTAATTGGACAATCATAAGAGCAAAGGGCAATATAAATGGAATATAATTGGCATTTCAATTTATCTATTTTTTTTTAAAAATGCCTTTTCTGGCTTTGCATTCACAGCAGTTTAAAAGATTCACAGATTTTAAAGTTTCAAAATGAGTTCACAGAACTAGAGTTACCTAGTGTTAAGTTCCTGGCCTCTGCATGAATTATCTTTAGATCATGTGAATTAGAAGACATTTTTCACCTAAAATTCATAAATAGGTTGAAATGGTCCCAGTATTATCCCTAGAGTCTGCAGTAAAAAAAAATAATGTGGCTTCCAGAAACCATCTATGCCCAGAGATAAGACTGTCACACAGTCCTCCAGAACAAAATCCTGCCAGGAAAGAGCTGGACTTACAGGAGTGCTCTTACTCCTAAAATCAAAGGCTCACAGGTCCACAGGAGGAACAAGCTCCAGTCAGATACAATAAGACCAACTAGCACCAGTGATAAGCAAATTGCAAGAGGCAAGAATAAGAACCTAAGAAACAGAAACCAAGACTTGCTATCATCAGAACCCAGTTCTCCCACCATAGCAAGTCCTGGATTCTACAACATACTAGAAAACCAAATCCCATCCCATGATGATGATAAAGGACTTTAAGAAAGACATAAATAACTCCCTTAAAGAAATACAGAAGAACACAGCTAAAAAAATAGAGGGCCTTAGAGAGGAAACACAAAAATACCTTAAAGAATTGCAGGGAAAAAAATCAAACAGGTGAAGGAATTGAACATAAGCATTCAGGATCTAAAAATGGAAATAGAACCAATAAAGAAATCACAAAGAGAGCAAACCCTAGATATGCAAAGTCATAGATGAAAGCATAACAAACAGAATACAAGGGATTGAAGACAGAATCTCAGGGGTAGAGGATACCATAGAAAGAATTGACACAATAGTCAAAGAAAATGCAAAATACAAAAAGTTCCTAACCCAAAGATCCAGGAAATCCAGGACACAATGAGAACACCAAACCTAAGGATAATACATATAGAAAAGAGTTAAGATTGCCAACTTAAAAGGCCAGTAAATACCTTCAACAAAATTATAGGAGAAAACTTTCCTAACTTAAAGAAAGACATGCCCATAAACATACAAGAAGCCTACAGAACTCCAAATGTATCAGATGAGAAAAGACTTTCCTCCCATCACATAATAGTCAAAACACCAAAGGCACAAAGCAAAGAAAGAATAATAAAAACAGTAAGGGAAAAAGGTCAAGTAACATATAAAGAGAATTAAACTAGACTTCTCACCAGAGACTATGAAAGCCAGAAGATTCTGGACAGATGTCATACAGACCCTAAGATAACACAAATGCCAACTCAGGCTATTGTATGCAGCAAAACTCTCAATTACCATAGATAGAGAAAGCAAGCAAAATATTCCATGACAAAACCAAATTTACACAATATCTGTCTACAAATCCAACCCTACAAAGGACAATAGGCAGGAAATTCCAACACAAGGAAAGAAAACACCTAGCAAAAACAAGAAAGTAATCTTCTTTCTACAAACCCGAAAGAAGATAGCCACACAAAAATAATTCCACTTCTAACAACAAAAATAACAGGAAACAATAATCACTACTCTTTAATAACTCTTAACATCAATGGAATCAATTCCCCAATAAAAAGGCATACACCGACTGGATACATAAACAGGACCAACATTTTACTGAATACAGAAAACATACCTCAGTGACAAAGACAGATATTACCTCAGAATAAAAGGCTGAATAAAATTTTTCCAAGGAAATGGTCCCAAGAAACAAACTGGAGTAGTCAGTCTCTTATTAAAGAAAATTGAGTTTCAACCAAAACTTGTCAAAGAAATAAAAAAAGTACATTTCATACTCATCAAAGGAAAATCTACCAAGAACTCTAAATTCTGAACATCTGTACTCCAAATGCAAGGGCACCCATATTCATTAAAGAAATGTTACTCTAAGCATGCATTGTACATCACACAATAATGGTGGGAGATTTCAACACCTCACTCTCATCAGTGGAAACAGAAATTAAACAGAAATACATTGAAACTAACAGAAGTTATGAAGCAAATGGACTTAACAGATATCTATAGAATATTTCTTTTTTATGAATCATCAAGAAATTTATTAATTAGTTTAAACCAAATAAAGCAAGTGATGAAATTGTTGTTCATTTTAGGCAATATAATTATCTACATGAGTGGTTTTCTTTATATTTATTTTTAATAGGTATATTTCTTTATTTACATTTCAATGTTATTTCCTTTCTCAGTTTCCTGTCCATAAGCCCTGTATCCTCTCCCCCTCCCCTACATTTATGTTCCCCCCCATTTATCCCCCTTACCAACCCTCCTGACTTTCCCTTGCACTAGAATCTAACCTTGGCAGAACCAAAGTCTTCCCCTTCCACTGGTGCCCAAACAAGGTTATTCTCTGCTACATATTCAGTTGGAACCCTGGGTGAGTCCATGTATAGTCTTTTGGCAGTGGTTTAGTCCCTGGAAGCTCTGGTTGGTTGGCATTGTTGCTCTTATGGAATTGCAAGCCCCTTCAACTCTTTCAATCCTTCCTTAAATTACCCCCAAGGGGGTCTTGTTCTCAGGTCAGTGGTTTACTGCTAGAATTCACCTCTGTATTTGACATTCTCTGAATGTGTCTCTCAGGAGAGATCTATATTTGGTCCCTTTCAGCATGCACTTTTTAGCTTTATCTAGTTTTGGTGGCTGTGTGTGTGTATATATATATATATATATGTGTGTGTGTGTGTGTGTGTGTGTGTGTTTATATATATGAGTCACATGTGGAGGAGGCTCTGAATGGCCATTCCTTCGGTCTCTACTCTAAACTTTGCCTCCATATTCCCTCCTATGGATATTTTTGTTCCTCCTTTTAAGAAGGAGTGGGAACATAACATTTTGGTCATCCTTCTTGAGCTTCCTGTGGTCTGTGGATAGCATCTTGGGTAATCCGAGCTTTTGGGCTAATATCCACTTATCAATGAGTGCATACCAAGTGTGTTTCATCCTGAAAAAAATACACCTTCTTCTCAGCACTTAATGGTACCTTCTCCAAAATTGACCTTATAATTGGTCAGCAAACAAGCCTCAACAGATACAGGAAGATTGAAATAATGCTAAGCATCCCATCAGATCACAGTGGATTAAGGTTGTTCTTCAATAACAACAAAAACAACACCAAGCCAACATATATATGGAAGCTGAACAAGATTCTACTCAATGAGATTTGGACAAGGAAGAAATAAAGAAAGAGTTTAATGCCATTTTAGAATTTTATGATAACGAAGGCACAACACAAACAAACTTATGGGACACAATGAAAGCAGTGCTAAGAAGAAAACTCATAGCTCTGAGTGCCTCCAAAAAGAAACTGGACAAAACACACACTGGCAGCTTGTCAGTATACCTGAAAGCTCTATAACAAAAAGAAAGAAACATACTTAAGAGGAATAGATGGCAGGAAATAAACCAAATCAAAATCAACCAAGTAGTAACAAAAAGAACTATAAAAAGAATCAACAAAACTAGGAGATGGTTCTTTGAGAAAATCAACAAGATAGAAAAACCCTTAGCCAGACTAACCAGAAGGCACAGACAGTGTGTCCAAATTAACAAAATCAGAAATGAAAATGGAGATGTAACAACAGAAACAGAGGAAGTTCATAAAAATTATCAGATCCTACTACAAAAGCCTATACTCCACAAAACTGGAAAATCTGAACAATTTTCTAGGCAGATACCAGAATCAAAGTTAAATCAGCATCAGATAAACCATTTAAACAGTCCACTTACCCCCAAAGAAATAGAAGCAGTTATTGAAAGTTTCCCAACAAAAAAGAACCCAGGACTATATTGGTTTAGAGCACAATTCTATCAGACATTCAAAGAAAACCTCATACCAATACTCTTCAAACTATTCCACAAAATAGAAACAGAAGGAACACTATTCATTTCGTTCTATGAAGTCATAATTATGCTTATACCTAAACCACACAAAGTCCCAAGAAAGAAAGAGAACTTCAGACCAATTTCTCTTATGAATATCGACACAAAAATACTCAATAAAATTCTTGCAAACAGAATCCAAGAATATATCAAAACAATCATCCATCATGATCAAGTAGCCTTCATCCCAGGGAAACACTGCTGGTACAATATATGTAAATCCATGAACATATTTCACTATATAGACAAATTCAAAGAAAAAAACCACATGATCATCTCGTTAGATGCTCTGAAAGCATTTGACAAATTCAACACACTTTTATGATTAATGTCTTGGAAAGATTAGGAATTCAAGGCCCACACATAGGCATAGTAAAAGCAATATACAGCAAACCAGGAGCCACATCAAACTAAATGGAAAGAAACTTGAAGCAATCCCACTAAAATCAGGGACTAGACAAAGCTGTCCATTCTCTCTCTCTACCTACTCAATATTGTACTTGAAGTATTAGCCAGAGCAATTTAACAACAAAAAGAGCTCAAAAGGATACAAATTGGAAGGGAAGAATTCAAAATATCATTATTTACAGATGATAGGATAGTATACTTATGTAACCCCAAAAATTCTGCCAGAGAACTCCTAAGCTTGATAATCAAATTCAGCAAAGTGACAGATATAAGATTATCTAAATTAGTAGCCTTCCTCAACTCAAAGGATAGACAGACTGACAAAGAAATTAGGGAAATGACGGCCTTCATAATAGTCATAAATAATATAAAATACCTTGGAGTGACTCTCACCAAGCAAGTATGACAAAAATTTCAAGTCTCCGAAGAAAGAAATTGAAGATGATCTCAGAAGATGGAAAGATCTTCCATGCTCATGGATTGGCAGGTTTAATATAGTAAAAATGGCCATTTTGCCAAAAGCAATCTACATATTCAATGCAATCCCCATCAAAATCCCAAGTCAATTCTTCACAGAGTTTGAAAGAGCAATTTGGAAATTCATTTGAAATGACCAAAAACCAGAACAACAAAAACTATCCTCAACAGTAAAAGAACTTCTGGGGTAATCACCATCCCTGACCTCAAGGTATATTATAGAGCAATTGTGATTTAAAAAAAACTGCATGGTATTGATATAGAAACAGGCAGGTAGATCAACCAAATAGAATTGAAGACCCAGAAGTGAACCCACACACCTACGGTCCATTGATCTTTGACAAAGTATCTAAAACCATCCAATGGAAAAAAGATAGCATTTTCAACAAATGGTGCTGGTTCAACTGGAAGTCAGCATGTAGAAGAATGCAAACAGATGTATTCTTTTCTCCTTGTGCAAAGCTCAAGTTCAAGTGCATCAAGCTCCACATAAAACCTGTTACATTAAAACTAATAGAAGAGAAAGTGGAAAAGAATCTTGAACAAATAGTCACATGGGGAATTTTCCTGAACAGAGCACCAATGGCTCATGCTGTAAGATCAAGAATCGACAAATGGGACCTCATTAAATTAGAAAGCTTATGTTTAGCAAAGGACACTGTCAATAGGATAAAATGGCAACCAACAGATTGGGAAAAGATCTTTACCAGTCCTACATCTGACAGAGGGCTTATATCTAATATATGCAGAGAACTCATGAAGTTAAACTTCAGAGAATTAAATAATCCTACAAAAAATGTGGTATAGAGCTAAACAAAGATTTCTTAACTGAGGAATGTCAAATGGCCAAGGATCACCTAAAGAAATGTTCAGCATCCTTAGTCATCAGGAAAATGCAAATCAAAACAGACCTGAGACATTGTCTCATACCAGTCAGAATGGCTAAGATCAAAAGCTCAGGTCATAGCAGATACTGGCAAGGATGTGGAGAAAGAGGAACACTCCTCCATTGTTGGTAGGATTGCAAGCTGGTACAGCTACTCTGGAAATCAGTCTGGTGGTTCCTCAGAACATTGGAAATAGTACTACTTGAGGACCCAGCTGTACCTCTCCTGGGCATATACCCAAAAGATGCTCCAACACATAACAAGGACACATGCTCTACTATGTTCATAGCAGCCTTATTTATAATAGCCAGCCTCTTTTTCCTGTCTGCATGCTGCTCCTTCTGCCTGTGTCTGCTCCTCCTGCTTGCGTGCTGCTCCTCCAGCATGCTAGAGTGTGGCTATAGCATACATAGAGCTTTAATGGTTTTCACTGAAATGTGAAATTTACAGAAGACCCAAGCTACCCATTTCAGGATCACTCTCCTGCCAGGTATGTTACAGATGAAGATTTTCAAAGTTCTTTGGCCAAAATCTTGTAGTTCTTTCATGGTGTTTGGTTATCTTTTCACTCTTTCTTACAATTGTGATTGCCCCAAATTTGACTTATCCAGCAATTTCATACGGGTAAATCTTCATTTCAGGCTCGTTTGGATTCAAAGGAAGATAGCATTACATGGGGTCAATTGTTCAAAAATATCTGTGGAACTTCATATTCATATTTAAATGAACATGCACACTTTAATTTGTTTATTTAAATTTGAGGGAGCCTTAAGAATATCTTGAACAGAGTTAAGTCTATGACATTTAGAGCCTTTACACTAACTAAGATAGAAAAACCTGTATACTGCCCAGAATTCTGCAGAACTATTTTTTCAACCCTTTTAGTGGGGACTTCTATTTCTCGTTTGAATGTCAACCTCTGCTTTAAAGCACCAGGCACTCTGCTGGGTAAGTGTCAAAGAGGATATTTCTGTACCACCTTCTTCATCTTCATACTCCAAGCAAATTTTATCAACAAAAAATTGTTCCTCATGGGACAGGTTGAATATCAATAAAGAAATTAATGAGAATGATTGAATATTGTGTATTATTTTGGAATGTAAGCACATTTTAGTGAAGGTCAATTATGTAATCATACATGCATGCAAAATATAAAGTAGTGATTGTCAAAACTGAAAAAAGAAGCTCTCTGCTCCCAAACCCCGTGGGAGAGAGACCTCACCGCCTGATTAGGTGGGCACTCCTGAGGCTGCAGAGCGGAGGAGACCACCAACACTGCCCACCCCTGCCCACATCCCTGGCCCAAGAGGCAACTGTATAAGGACTCTGGGTTCCCGTAGGGGAGGGCCCGGGAGCGGCAGGACCCCTGCGCCTGAGACACTGCCGGAACCTGAAGGAAACAGACCGGATAAACAGTTCTCTGCACCCAAATCCCGAGGGAGGGAGAGCTGAACCTTCAGAGAGGCGGACACGCCTGGGAAACCAGAAGAGACTGCACTCTGTGCACATCCAGGCGCCAGAGGAAAACACCAAACGCCATCTGGAACCCTGGTACACGGAGGCTCCCGGAAAGAGCGGCGCAGATCTTCCCGGTTGCTGCCACAGCGGAGAGGACTTAGGCAGTACCCCACGAGCAAACTTGAGCCTTGGAACTGCAGGTAGGACCAACTTTTCCCCTGCAAGAAACCTGCCTGGTGAACTCAGGACACACAGAGGCAAAATTCCTCTAAGGCCGGGCACTTCCTGTGTTTATCGGAAGTCCCACACCGGCGGATCCCGGACCGCAGCAGCTCTCTGCTCCCAAACCCCGTGGGAGAGAGACCCCACCGCCTGATCAGGTGGGCACTCCTGAGGCTGCAGAGCGGAGGAGACCACCAACACTGCCCACCCCTGCCCACATCCCTGGCCCAAGAGGCAACTGTATAAGGCCTCTGGGTTCCCGTAGGGGAGGGCCCGGGAGCTGCAGGACCCCTGCGCCTGAGACACTGACGGAACCTGAAGGAAACAGACCGGATAAACAGTTCTCTGCACCCAAATCCCGTGGGAGGGAGAGCTGAACCTTCAGAGAGGCGGACACGCCTGGGAAACCAGAAGAGACTGCACTCTGTGCAAATCCAGGCGCCAGAGGAAAACACCAAACGTCATCTGAAACCCTGGTGCACGGAGGCTCCCGGAAGGAGCGGCACAGATCTTCCCGGTTGCTGCCACAGCAGAGAGGACTTAGGCAGCACCCCACGAGCAAACTTGAGCCTTGGAACCACAGGTAGGACCAATTTTTCCCCTGCAAGAAACCTGCCTGGTGAACTCAAGACACAGGCCCACAGGAAAAGCTGAAGACCTGTAGAGAGGAAAAACTACACGCCCGAAAGCAGAACACTCTGTCCCCATAACTGGCTGAAAGAAAACAGGAAAACAGGTCTACAGCACTCCTGACACACAGGTTATAGGACAGTCTAGCCACAGTCAGAAATAGCAGAACAAAGTAACACTAGAGATAATCTGATGGCGAGAGGCAAGCACAGGAACCCAAGCCACAGAAACCAAGACTACATGGCATCATCGGAGCCCAATTCTCCCACCAAAGCAAACACGGAATATCCAAACACAACAGAAAAGCAAGACCTAGTTTCAAAATCATATTTGATCATGATGCTGGAGGACTTCAAGAAAGATATAAAGAACTCCCTTAGAGAACAAGTAGAAGCCTACAGAGAGGAATCGCAAAAATCCCTGAAAGAATTCCAGGAAAACACAATCAAACAGTTGAAGGAATTAAAAATGGAAATAGAAGCAATCAAGAAAGAACACATGGAAACAACCCTGGACATAGAAAATCAAAAGAAAAGACAAGGAGCTGTAGATACAAGCTTCACCAACAGAATTCAAGAGATGGAAGAGAGAATCTCGGGAGCAGAAGATTCCATAGAAATCATTGACTCAACTGTCAAAGATAATGTAAAGCGGAAAAAGCTACTGGTCCAAAACATACAGGAAATCCAGGACTCAATGAGAGGATCAAACCTAAGGATAATAGGTATAGAAGAGAGTGAAGACTCCCAGCTCAAAGGACCAGTAAATATCTTCAACAAAATCATAGAAGAAAACTTCCCTAACCTAAAAAAAGAGATACCCATAGGCATACAAGAAGCCTACAGAACTCCAAATAGATTTGACCAGAAAAGAAACACCTCCCGTCACATAATTGTCAAAACACCAAACGCACAAAATAAAGAAAGAATATTAAAAGCAGTAAGGGAAAAAGGTCAAGTAACATATAAAGGGAGACCTATCAGAATCACACCAGACTTTTCGCCAGAAACTATGAAGGCCAGAAGATCCTGGACAGATGTCATACAGACCCTAAGAGAACACAAATGCCAGCCCAGGTTACTGTATCCTGCAAAACTCTCAATTAACATAGATGGAGAAACCAAGATATTCCATGACAAAACCAAATTTACACAATATCTTTCTACAAATCCAGCACTACAAAGGATAATAAAGGGTAAAGCCCAACATAAGGAGGCAAGCTATACCCTAGAAGCAAGAAACTAATCATCTTGGCAACAAAACAAAGAGAATGAAAGCACACAATCATAACCTCACTTCCAAATATGAATATAACGGGAAGCAATAATCACTATTCCTTAATATCTCTCAATATCAATGGCCTCAACTCCCCAATAAAAAGACATAGATTAACAAACTGGATACGCAACGAGGACCCTGCATTCTGCTGCCTACAGGAAACACACCTCAGAGACAAAGACAGACATTACCTCAGAGTGAAAGGCTGGAAAACAATTTTCCAAGCAAATGGTCAGAAGAAGAAAGCTGGAGTAGCCATTCTAATATCAAATAAAATCAATTTTCAACTAAAAGTCATCAAAAAAGATAAGGAAGGACACTTCATATTCATCAAAGGAAAAATCCACCAAGATGAAGTCTCAATCCTAAATATCTATGCCCCAAATACAAGGGCACCTACATATGTAAAAGAAACCTTACTAAAGCTCAAAACACACATTGCACCTCACACAATAATAGTGGGAGATTTCAACACCCCACTCTCATCAATGGACAGATCATGGAAACAGAAATTAAACAGAGATGTAGACAGACTAAGAGAAGTCATGAGTCAAATGGACTTAACGGATATTTATAGAACATTCTATCCTAAAGCAAAAGGATATACCTTCTTCTCAGCTCCTCATGGTACTTTCTCCAAAATTGACCATATAATTGGTCAAAAAACGGGCCTCAACAGGTTCAGAAAGATAGAAATAATCCCATGCGTGCTATCGGACCACCACGTCCTAAAACTGGTCTTCAATAACAATAAGGGAAGAATGCCCACATATACGTGGAAATTGAACAATGCTCTACTCAAGGATAACCTGGTCAAGGAAGAAATAAAGAAAGAAATTAAAAACTTTTTAGAATTTAATGAAAATGAAGGTACAACATACCCAAACTTATGGGACACAATGAAAGCTGTGCTAAGAGGAAAACTCATAGCGCTGAGTGCCTGCAGAAAGAAACAGGAAAGAGCATATGTCAGCAGCTTGACAGCACACCTAAAAGCTCTAGAACAAAAAGAAGCAAATACACCCAGGAGGAGTAGAAGGCAGGAAATAATCAAACTCAGAGCTGAAATCAACCAAGTAGAAACAAAAAGGACCATAGAAAGAATCAACAGAACCAAAAGTTGGTTCTTTGAGAAAATCAACAAGATAGATAAACCCTTAGCCAGACTAACGAGAGGACACAGAGAGTGCGTCCAAACTAACCAAATCAGAAATGAAAAGGGAGACATAACTACAAATTCAGAGGAAATTCAAAAAATCATCAGATCTTACTACAAAAACCTATATTCAACAAAACTTGAAAATCTTCAGGAAATGGACAATTTCCTAGACAGATACAAGGTATCGAAGTTAAATCAGGAACAGATAAACCAGTTAAACAACCCCATAACTCCTAAAGAAATAGAAGCAGTCATTAAAGGTCTCCAAACCAAAAAGAGCCCAGGTCCAGACGGGTTTAGTGCAGAATTCTATCAAACCTTCATAGAAGACCTTATACCAATATTATCCAAACTATTCCACAAAATTGAAACAGATGGAGCCCTACCGAATTCCTTCTATGAAGCCACAATTACTCTTATACCTAAACCACACAAAGACCCAAAAAAGAAAGAGAACTTCAGACCAATTTCCCTTATGAATATCGACGCAAAAATACTCAATAAAATTCTGGCAAACCGAATTCAAGAGCACATCAAAACAATCATCCACCATGATCAAGTAGGCTTCATCCCAGGCATGCAGGGATGGTTTAATATAAGGAAAACCATCAACGTGATCCATCATATAAACAAACTGAAAGAACAGAACCACATGATCATTTCATTAGATGCTGAGAAAGCATTTGACAAAATTCAACACCCCTTCATGATAAAAGTCCTGGAAAGAATAGGTATTCAAGGCCCATACCTAAACATAGTAAAAGCCATATACAGCAAACCAGTTGCTAACATTAAACTAAATGGAGAGAAACTTGAAGCAATCCCACTAAAATCAGGGACTAGACAAGGCTGCCCACTCTCTCCCTACTTATTCAATATAGTTCTTGAAGTTCTAGCCAGAGCAATCAGACAACAAAAGGAGATCAAGGGGATACAGATCGGAAAAGAAGAGGTCAAAATATCACTATTTGCAGATGACATGATAGTATATTTAAGTGATCCCAAAAGTTCCACCAGAGAACTACTAAAGCTGATAAACAACTTCAGCGAAGTGGCTGGGTATAAAATTAACTCAAATAAATCAGTTGCCTTCCTCTATACAAAAGAGAAACAAGCCGAGAAAGAAATTAGGGAAACGACACCCTTCATAATAGACCCAAATAATATAAAGTACCTCGGTGTGACTTTAACCAAGCAAGTAAAAGATCTGTACAATAAGAACTTCAAGACACTGAGGAAAGAAATTGAAGAAGACCTCAGAAGATGGAAAGATCTCCCATGCTCATGGATTGGCAGGATTAATATAGTAAAAATGGCCATTTTACCAAAAGCAATCTACAGATTCAATGCAATCCCCATCAAAATACCAATCCAATTCTTCAAAGAGTTAGACAGAACAATTTGCAAATTCATCTGGAATAACAAAAAACCCAGGATAGCTAAAGCTATCCTCAACAATAAGAGGACTTCAGGGGGAATCACTATCCCTGAACTCAAGCAGTATTACAGAGCAATAGTGATAAAAACTGCATGGTATTGGTACAGAGACAGACAGATAGACCAATGGAATAGAATTGAAGACCCAGAAATGAACCCACACACCTATGGTCACTTGATTTTTGACAAAGGAGCCAAAACCATCCAATGGAAAAAAGATAGCATTTTCAGCAAATGGTGCTGGTTCAACTGGAGGGCAACATGTAGAAGAATGCAGATCGATCCATGCTTATCACCCTGTACAAAGCTTAAGTCCAAGTGGATCAAGGACCTCCACATCAAACCAGACACACTCAAACTAATAGAAGAAAAACTAGGGAAGCATCTGGAACACATGGGCACTGGA
The DNA here is from genome assembly GCF_021556685.1 of Rattus norvegicus. Lineage (NCBI taxonomy): Eukaryota > Metazoa > Chordata > Mammalia > Rodentia > Muridae > Rattus > Rattus norvegicus. The sequence continues at coordinate 34,117,589 of NC_141542.1, read as the reverse complement.
AAAAATTTCCTGAACAAAACACCAATGGCTTATGCTCTAAGATCAAGAATCGACAAATGGGATCTCATAAAACTGCAAAGCTTCTGTAAGGCAAAGGACACTGTGGTTAGGACAAAACGGCAACCAACAGATTGGGAAAAGATCTTTACCAATCCTATAACAGATAGAGGCCTTATATCCAAAATATACAAAGAACTCAAGAAGTTAGACCGCAGGGAAACAAATAACCCTATTAAAAAATGGGGTTCAGAGCTAAACAAAGAATTCACAGCTGAGGAATGCCGAATGGCTGAGAAACACCTAAAGAAATGTTCAACATCTTTAGTCATAAGGGAAATGCAAATCAAAACAACCCTGAGATTTCACCTCACACCAGTGAGAATGTCTAAGATCAAAAACTCAGGTGACAGCAGATGCTGGCGAGGATGTGGAGAAAGAGGAACACTCCTCCATTGTTGGTGGGATTGCAGACTGGTACAACCATTCTGGAAATCAGTCTGGAGGTTCCTCAGAAAATTGGACATTGAACTGCCTGAGGATCCAGCCATACCTCTCTTGGGCATATACCCAAAAGATGCCTCAACATATAAAAGAGACACGTGCTCCACTATGTTCATCGCAGCCTTATTTATAATAGCCAGAAAATGGAAAGAACCCAGATGCCCTTCAACAGAGGAATGGATACAGAAAATGTGGTACATCTACACAATGGAATATTACTCAGCTATCAAAAACAACGAGTTTATGAAATTCGTAGGCAAATGGTTGGAACTGGAAAATATCATCCTGAGTGAGCTAACCCACTCACAGAAAGACATACATGGTATGCACTCATTGATAAGTGGCTATTAGCCCAAATGCTTGAATTACCCTAGATCCCTAGAACAAAGGAAACTCAAGACGGATGATCAAAATGTGAATGCTTCACTCCTTCTTTAAATGAGGAAAAAGAATACCCTTGGCAGGGAAGGGAGAGGCAAAGATTAAAACAGAGACTGAAGAAACACCCATTCAGAGCCTGCCCCACATGTGGCCCATACATATACAGCCACCCTATTAGACACGATGGATGAAGCAAAGAAATGCAGACCGACAGGAGCCAGATGTAGATCGCTCTTGAGAGACACAGCCAGAATACAGCAAATACAGAGGCGAATGCCAGCAGCAAACCACTGAACTGAGAATAGGTCCCCCGTTGAAGGAATCAGAGAAAGAACTGGAAGAGCTTGAAGGGGCTCGAGACCCCAAAAGTACAACAATGCCAAGCAACCAGAGCTTCCAGGGACTAAGCCACTACCTAAAGACTATACATGGACTGACCCTGGACTCTGACCTCATAGGTAGCAATGAATATCCTAGTAAGAGCACCAGTGGAAGGGGAAGCCCTGGGTCCTGCTAAGACTGAACCCCCAGTGAACTAGACTATGCGGGGAGGGTGGCAATGGGGGGAGGTTTGGGAGGGGAACACCCATAAGGAAGGGGAGGGGGGAGGGTGATGTTTGTCCGGAAACCGGGAAAGGGAATAACACTTGAAATGTATATAAGAAATACTCAAGTTAATAAAAAAAAAAAAAGAATGGGCTAAAAAATTTCATAAAAAGTTCAATTTTCTATAATGTACCCATAGAAGATACATACAATGTTCTACCTTAAAATGTTTTTTTGAACTAAGAAGTATTTCATATACCATGCCCCCAAATTAAGTAAACCCATATTTTTCAGACAAAAATTTCTTATGTTATCTTTTATTATTAGTAGTACCCTACATTGGGAAACCATGGGTTGAATTTTCCTCACATTTTCTGGTTTGAATCCTTCTTGAGAGCATATGATCTATTAAACTAACATGTTATAATTTTGACTATCAGTTTCTTTTGTTCTTCTGTTAACTCTTATGATTATATAGACCTTGATTCTGACCACTGAGAACACCTTGGTTACATCTGGTCCTTGTTTTTGTCTCCACCAATTTGCCCAAGAGAAGAGATTGTCTCTTTTCTCAAATGACTATCTCATATGAAATTCTTGAATTCGCTGTACAGGGCCTATATAAGACCCACCCAATAAATACTTAAAGATGGAAGAGGACTCCTGTCCCCAGTCCCAACCCAAGAAGAGTTAATAGCAATCAATGGGTACTGGAGGCTGTGTGATTTTCTCCAGTGATTTGGCCATTAGTGTTACTCATGGCCCAGTAGATAGTACAACACCCCTGCCAACATAAGTAGCTTTGGTTAGGTCTAGTAGTCCACAAAACAAAAACAAAGAAACACACCAACAAAAACCCTTTTAGGGTTTTACAACAAACTACACAAAAAAAGAAATGAAAATGGCATGGATACTTATAGGGAATGTGGGTGGATGGATAGAAGGTAAAGTAAACTGGAGGGATGGGTGTGACCAGAATGCATGCTATACATTAAAAAAAATAATAGGTTAGCACTGCATCACTGTACCAGCTCCGGCTTACTTCTGACATGGCCAAAGTTAGGTGAGCACTAGTGTTTATGAAGTAATATATTGTTCTCTGATCTTGAATATGGATTTAACTTGGCAAACTGCTTCAAGTTGACTTCTTGGAGTTGTGAGCCAGATGATCTCTTTCTCTCATAAATTATTATTTTCAGGCCATTTTATCCTAGAAACAGGAAAATAAATAAACAAACAAAAAAACCACCAATACCTTTTTTGATAAAAATGATATTTATTAGTAATGCCTTTTTCTCTGCCTTATACCTATTAATGTAACACTTTCTTAGGAAAAGTGAGGTAGATATTAATATCACTTCTAATGTTATTAAGGAGACTGAGAAAGCTAGGAGCCACAAATACTTAGCAATCCACCAAAGATAATATATGTTTAGTACTACCCAATCCTCAAAATCATTGCTACTACTCTCTTAAATAATATAAACATTCTTTAAAACATGGGAGTGGTTGGGGAGGGGGAAGAGCCTTATAGAAGAAGGGGAGGGGGACGGGCTAGGGAGCTGATGTCTGGGAAACTGGGAAAGGGAATAACATTTGAAATATAAATTAAAAATATCCAAGAAAAAAGAAAAAAAACACATGGAAGCATTCTGATGCTGGTAATGAATATGATTAAGATGAGCTTTGTGTTTCCTTATGATGCGTGTCAGTGAAAAAGATTCTTCTACTAGTTACTGTATCAATACCAAAGAATTCAAACTTTTCTGGTGGTTTATCAGAAAATTGGAAATAGTTCTACCTTAAGACCCAACTGTATTGATCCTGGGCAAATACCCAAAAGAGCTTCCATGATACCACAAGGACACATGTTCCATTATGTTCATAGCAACTTTAATCGTAATAGCCAGAATCTGGAATCAACCCAGATATCCCTCAGCTGAAGAATGGATACAAAAAATATGGTTTATTTATACAATATAATTTATTTAGCTATTAAAAATAAGAACATCATGAATTTTGGAGAAAAACGGATGGAACTAAGAAACATCATCCTGAGTGAGGTAACCAAGACCCTAAAGGATTTGCACGTTATGTACTCAGTGATAATTAGATATTAGTCATAAAGTACAGAATACCTAGGATATACCCCATGAACCCAAAGAAGTTAAACAAGAAGGAAGGCCCAAGCAATATGCTTGAATTACACTTAGAAACCAAAATAATCATAGGAGATAGAGGGAGGGTGGAGGAAGAGAGAAATAGGCACGATCAGGTGCTGGGAAATACAGCAGAAGGCCCAGAGGGCTAGAAGAATGAATGGAAATATGCAGCTACTGCAGGGGGCAGAGGGCACTCTCTACGAACTCCTAGAGAGCTGGGATAGGGGAGGCTATAGTTGCCTGGGCAGCACAGTACACGTGTCCATGGATGTAGGGGGTGCAAGTGAGGCATCCCTGTCTCTTGTCTAGTGGGCAGTGTCTCAGAAAATGGAGAGATACCTCTTCATTTCCCAGGTGGGAGAACCAATTCTAGGGTCATGAGAATGAAAGAACCGGCCTTATGGCTCCACCTTCCCTCCGCATCATGGTAGATTCACCCCTTCTTGCAGGGTTGCAGGTGAGTCAGGCTTGAGGACATAAGAATAGAAGAACCTCCAGGCTGAACAGCCAGACCTCTCAGGCTCAGATCCAGGGCTTTGAATTGGCCCACCCCAATGTCTACCACATTGCTAAAACTGTTGGAGTCCATGAAGGAGCTATTCCTACAGATCCGAAACTACAGGCTCTTCATGACAGCGGGCAATAGCAGGATATCTGAGAAGAGACTCAGCACTGATTGTGCAGCAGAAGCCACAGGCCTTGTACCAGACCAGCTATTCATTGCAATGAACACTTGCAAGCAAAAAAGTAGAGGCAAAAGAGTTTTCTGTGGAATGCATTGCAGCTTCCACAATGATGTATTTTCTTGTCTATTGGGGGAGAGGGTTACAAGTGGGGAAGGCAGCTGTAAGGGGAGGGGAGATGAGTGGGGTTGTTGTGCATGATGATAAATTCACAAGGAACCAGTAAAAAGGCTTTTCAAAGTGCTTCCTCAGCTTCCTGTTCTTGACACTCACAATGTCCAACATTTACTTGCATGTCTCTAGCCCAGTATGATAGACATTTATCTCTCTGAAACCAAAAGCCTGAGTTAATTCTTTTCTGCCTTTAATTGCCCTTAGTCACATGTTTTATAAAAGAAGCAGAAAAGTGACTAATCCAAAGTGTATACTGCTCTTTCAGGATACCCAACTTTGCTTCCTAGAATGCATATAAAGAGGCTCACAACCATCTGTTTCTTCAGCCCCGAGGCATCTGCCACAAAGCCTGCGCATTCACACACACACACACACACACACACACACACACACACACACACACACCAACACCACCAACACCACATCACATACAACACACACACCAAATTCACCACACATACACAAATGTAAGTACCACACATATCATACACCAAACATCACACACACAATCATATACCACATATATATGTTATGTATAACACACTACATATATATATATGTATATATATATACTACACACATACATTTGCATGCATACCACATACACATACCATACCCTATCACACATACCATACAGATAATACTCAGACCACATTCACTCACTCTCACACACAAATAGACACATACACTACTTTCACTACACCACATCATACGCACCAAATACACCACCCCACACATACCATGGGCACGCATACACACACACACACACACACACACACATCTATAATATACAAATTAAATAAATATTCATAAAGCACAACAAATAATAATAACTAGTTTGAGTTTGTAACAGACAGTGGTATCACGTATGGTCATAGTAACCAGACTCTTCATTCCTGTCCTTCAAGTTCTTTCTCTTTCCGTTACTTCTACCTGGGATTTTTCCGCCTGTCGATTTTTGTTTGTTTGTGCTTTAGTATCAGCATAAGAATAAAGAAAGGGAACAACTAAACTGATCAATGCCAGATCCTCAGAATCTTCTTGTGGCATACAAAGGGGTCGATGTTGTACTAAATATAGATTTGATGAAAACTATTAGAAGAATAAGAATCTCTCAATGCAGTATGGATGAACTTCAAGCAGTTTTAAAGCTGTGCAAGAAGAAACACTTTGAAGGAAAAAAATTGAAACAATTCAAGACAAATTGAGCACTGCAAAATGAAAATGTCAAAATCAAGTTAACTTATGTCAACAACTGCAGGAACTTTGACAGAATAAAATAATTGTGTTTTAACAGAATTTCTTCTCTTTGGGTGTTTCCCTCTCATGTGAACAGAAATGCAGACATAGAGGTGAAGTAGAAAGTTCTGGTTCTGTCATGTGGTACATGGCTCATGTGATGTTTTGCTGAAGCAGATTCATGGGATGTTTTGCTGAAGAAAACCTGTGAGAGGACACATAATGTTTGGAGAGAGTATAAGTAGAACTCAAAAGACAGTGATGGCTTCTTGCATAGCTATTCATGCAGTGCTTCGCTGGATTGAAGTCTTTGATGATCTTCATTTCTATGAGAGAGGCACAGCAGAGAACTCCTGGCATTCCAGATTAATCTTGTCACTCCTGTTGATTCATGCCTGTTCAGCAGAGGCCTGACTCTTTCCGCTAGATCAGGCTCCTGCTGCTGATTTGTGTTTGGTGGCACTTTTAAGCTGGATGGTTGGTATCCTGACACTGCTAAACTCAGTGCTGGTACCCTAACAATGGTGATTAGAATTCCCACCACAAAGAACTAATTCCGAATAGATTCACATCCCCTTGTCCTACTTACTATCTATTCTCCCCTACCTCTGGATAGTGGATCCGAAGCATTTGAGACCCTTATTAAAGTAGGTTTTGACATATTTAAGCCTGAATAGAGGCCTGCAACAAGGCTAATCAGACGTGAAAAGAATCTCTTGCTTTCAGTTAGTCATTCCTATGCTTTTTTAAGATTTTTTTAATTTTTATTTTTTTATTCATATTATATCCCATCCCTCATTTCCTCTCAGTCTCGCCCTTACCAAATGCCCCCCCCCATTGCTTCCTCTCCTACTCTTCAGAGAAGGGGAGTTTCTCTTGGTTACCACTCAACCCTAGGGCATCTAGTTCCAGCAGGTGTAGGCACATCTTCTCCCACTGAGGGCCAACCAGGCAGTCTAAGTAGTGGAGTAAGGAGTCCAATGGCATGGAACAGGGACCAAAACACTCCCAGCTCCACCTGTTAGGGTGCTCATATGAAGAGCGAGCTACCCTTTTGCTATAAATGTATAGGGGGTCCAGGTGTCCAGCTCATGCGTGCTCCCTGGTTGGTGGGCCAGTATCTGTGAGCTGCTATGGGCCCAGGTTAGTTGACTCTGTAGATCTTCTTGTGCTGTCCTTGACCCCTCCAACTCATTCACTTCTGTCCCTCGCTCTTCCACAACACTCCCTGGGCTCTGCCTGATGTTTGGCTGTGGGTGCCTTTATCTGCCTCCATCCAATGCTGAATGAAACCTCTCGGGAGACACTTATGCTAGGTTCCTGTCTGCAAGCATAGCAGATTATCATTGATAGTGTCAGGGATTGGCACTTTCACATGGGATGGGTCTCAGCTTGGAGAAGTCATCGGTTGATTCCCTCAGTCTCTGCTCCATTTTTATCTCTGAACATTTTTTTATGTAAGACAAATTTTGAACTGAAGGTTTTGTGGGTGGAGTGATGTCCCCCTCCCTCCCCTAGATGTCCTGTCTGGCTAGAGGAGGTGGCCACTTCAGTCCCTCTATACCCCTCTGGTAGGAATCTAAGCTAGTGTCACACCTAGACTCCCTCTATCTTCGCTCATCCCAACCCTCAACTTAGTCACTAGAAATGGGCCCTATCCCAGCCAATTTCCATTTTCACTCCCATCCCTCTCTTGCTATCCCCTCCCTACACCTGATGATGTTCCCCTTCTTACCTGACTTATTTATGGGTTTGGAGGGTAGAGTGGTGAACGTGGATGCCGGTTACCCAGAACCCAGAATACACAAAGCCATGTGAAGCTGGAGTTAACAAGATTGTTGTGAGCAGCCTGTTAGGAGTGCTGGGAAATGAACTCAGATCCTCTGGTTGTACAGGAAGCCCTCTTAACCTCAGAGGCATCTCACCAGCCAACACTTATCTTTCTCATCTCACCTCTGTTCTTTCTGACTTAAGTAATGATGACAGAGCTTAAGCAGCTCAGTTGAACTATTTAACCCTGAATTCTGAGCTAAATATTGAGGCTGATGAGACAACAAATTAAGAAGCATACAGTTTCTTCACCCATTGTACCCGGTTGAGCCCTAGAAAACTTCTGTTTAGATTTTCTTTCTATAGGCTGTGCTCTGTATTAGGAATATGATGCCAAGAACCAGCCTCAGCTTGAAGAGGGCTCCTGGTAAAGGAGTGTTTGGGAGTGGTGAAAGAGAGTGGCTCAAAATCAATCATGGGTACAAGTTGACAGCTCTGTAGTTTGCCCAAGATGGCTCCCTAGACAGCTCTCTGCTTGAGACAGCTCTCTCTTGCTAGACCAAAGATCAGACCAAAGTCAGAAAACACATTAGAAAAAAAATTATTGGGTTTTCTCTCCAAAGTCAGAAAGCACACCATACAAATTCTAAAAAGGAACTGCTATAGCTCTCTAGACAGCTCATCTCTTGCAGATCAAACAGCCACTCTTTTATTTCTGTATCAATTGAATGGTTTACCCAGATTCTCCTTTGGTTATTGCATGAAGTAGCATTTTATGAACTTAGCTCCTTTATCCTTAGAAAAAGAGAACAAGTACATTTTTGTAGCATAACAAATGAACTTAGAGATCTGCCTGCCTTTGTAAGCACAAATAATAAATTTATCTGGGTGGGATCTTGTCCTGAGTTTAGCATTCCCACCATGTCTGGACCTAAACTCACTCTGTCCTAGGCTGACCTTGATCTCGGAAATCTGCCTGCCTTTGTATCTTTCTGACAAGTTGGTTCGTTAGTGCAGCTGCCTTTGTTCTATTAGTTCTAGGAAGCCCCCTCATAGAATTCATATCGCATCTCCTGAATTTAGATTTTATTTCTTATATTTTGCATAGATATATCTCAGGCTGGGGTAGTCACTGGTTAGGTCCCTTAGTCTCTGCTTTAACTTTATCTCTGAACATTTTGCAGGCAAGACAAATTTTGGCTTGAAATATTCTTCAACCTGCAGGTTTAGCTTGAGGATTTACTTCTGATTAATTTGGTAGGACTAAAACTTATAGTCTTTCCATTGCTGTTCCTGTGTTTAACTATCATTAATCATTGTTGCTAATATTCTTATATTTTGCCTAGTTGATGAATAATACATCCTTTAATTCATGTTTTCTGAGTTCTTTCCCACAGCCTTAAGGGCTGTCCTGAAGGTCACAGCATTTACCATTTTTGTTAAGAAATGCATTCTCGCGTCCCAGAATTCATGCTGTTTCTAATTATAATGGAGTTATTAACCTTAACAGGGAGAGCATTTCCCTAAAGGGAAACATGAAAATACAAGCCATACACCTAGCAACCCATGCTCAACTAGCTCTGCTCCAGGGATGGGAACTGTGCCATGCCTTCCTGTCTATATGGCAGGACTTGGCAGGAATATGCCCTGTGTCGTCCCAGGAAATGAGGTCAAGGCCACCTGTACAGGTGATATCATTTCAAGGAGCAGAATGCAGTGGAAAACTAGGCAGTAACCCAGGTGGACATGATGTCTGACTCAAGGAAGTGTACTCCCAGAGATGATCCACAGTAGACACTGTATAAAGAGGAAGCCATTACAAAAGCCATGGTATTGGGCCCTCACTAAAAGCCCTTGGGAAGAAGCTATAAAGGGAGGGAAAAGAGGATATAATGAACAAAGTACATAGCTCAATACCCTTCAGAAGGTAAACATTCAAAGTCAACTCTGTTGAGAAACAGGTGTTATATTGAAAATAGTTATGACAACATCCAGATGATAGAATAACTTCACTAAAAAAATTAAATTCAGCTTAAAACTTATGAGGGTGAAGGTGTAAGACCATTGGGTTGACCTCAGAGGACATTCAATCAACACTTTGACAACAGAACTCGTGTGTAAGCAAAGATCACACTTTGAAACATGGAGTCAAAAATGAATAGTGCGTCAGTTTGATCTTATACCAAATCACTATTAGTAGAGCTCAGAGGTCCCATGAAATTTATTTTAATGACTCCCAAGGGAAGCTCCCCAATGTTTTTAACGACTTTGTTTGAGACTTTATAGCCTCTCTGCCCTGCCACACTGAAGAGAACAGGTTCTCAATTCATGAACACTTAGAGTCCACACTTAAGCCATACCTGCTGTTAGGAATAAAGTCTTTCATAAGTCAGCTGGACATGAAATGATAGGCAGTACCCACTCATGAAGAAATGCTCCAAAACTGAAATTGCTCTGTGCTATGCCTCTTTTGGCAGAATCTCACTGTTCTTTTAAACACTGGATCAATGTACATTCTCAATTTAGTTCTAGTCGTCCAGTAATGATTAATGATAGTTAAGCACAGAAGCAATAATGGAAAGACCCTTCGAGTTTTAGTCCTACAAATTCAATCAGAAATAAATTCTCAAGCTAAGCCTGCAGGTTGAAGTGGAGCTTTGTGAAATTATAATTTATGAAGGCTGACTCTTGCCAGTAACCTTTAAGTCTTGTCAGCCAGCTGATTGAATTTACAATTCCACAAATGTTTCCAGTAAACTAAATTCACATAACAATACACTTTTATATTTCCTCAGAAATTTACCAGAAAAATAAACACATTTATGACCATTTTTCCTAGCTAACAATTGTTTTGTAGTTCTGACTCCCATCTTCTTGCCAGTAGAGCTCATGAGAATTATTTTATCGTGTGTGTGTGTGTGTGTGTGTGTGTGTGTGTGTGTGTGTTCAAAGATTTACAAATGCTATAAAAGAGTTGTCTTTATAGAATTTTCCATGAACAAAGATTTTATAGTCTCTTCAAGGGGGAAATGCTGAATATAAGAGCTAATTTTATCTAACTATTAAGAATAAAAATTAAGTGCATTATCTTTATAACTGCTTTATAATAGCACCTAAATTTAAAGAAATATTCAGACATTTACATTCATTGTGAAGAGAAATAAGAGGACATGACTTTTCTTAATGAGAGGATGTTTGAGCTCATTAGAAATGATACCAATGTTTGATAGCCTAAGCTTCAAAGAGCTCTCCATTCGTGCATTATGAACTCTGGCATTTCATAGCACAGGGAGAGCAAAAACAACAACAGCAGCAACAAAAACAACAGCAAAACAGTAGATAATTAAAACAACAGGGACCCAGGTATTTTATATCCCCTGATCTTCAGTTGGCTATATATCAAAACCACGGGTTTTTCATGGGTCTCAGATGTTAGAAAAGTAGATGTACTTTAAGACAAGTCCTTTATATTTTTACTAAGATGATAATTAATTCTGAAGAGAGATTTGAGTAATTAATAAAAGCTGAAAGGATTACTCTAAACAATTTTACCACTAACAACTAACTGAAGAGATAAATGTTTGTTCATCTTTAAATATAAATGGATATATATAATATATATTCTGTATATATATTATACATATACTTGTGTACATATATTTGTATTGTATGTATATGCATATATTTATATATGTATACACACATGTATATGCATTTTTATAGATGTAACAACAATTAAAAAATAAGGCAATGTATCTGAGAAAGATCAAGAGGTACATTGGAAATATCTCAGGACAAAAAGGGAAGAAGAAAATGATATAATTACATATAATTAAAAATAATAATTATTATTATAAAATGCACTTGAAATGAGAGCCACTAACACCAATTTAAAAGGTTGTAAATATTAAAAATATCTAAGAGCGATTACACCCTGATTAAATGAAACCTTGGGGGTGGAGGCCAAGCACTGGACAGTTTTGAGTACCCTGGTTTTTTTTCTAATACAAATGGAGTTTGAAATCCAACTGAATTTTAACTAAGATGCTCTATAGAGAAGATCTATTAATTTTAGGAACAAGGCGATGGTACCACATATACTGCTTTCTCTGGTCATTTGCTAATGGTTTTTCCTTGGGAAACGAGACAGTCTCACTGAGAAGCAATTTGTGGAAACTGGTATGGTGAGACTCAGGAAACCTCTAGATCCTTCATTCTTAGCTACTTCATGTACCAAATTCTATATCAAATGGATGTGGTGTCCATGAGTTTCATATAGTAGACACCTTCCTTTATCCATTGATCAGCATCAGTCCATGCATGAATTAGTATGGGGGTTACTCTAAAGAACTTGCTCCTAAAAGTCTTCATATCACTTTCATTTTAAGATTCGGCTCCTTGAAGGTTTACCTTGTGAGAATGCAACTTTGTAGTTAAATAAATTAAAGTTTTCTTGTCATTCTTGAACAGATGGATTCAGCCCTTGTTCACCTATATATAATATACCACTATGGTATTGTGAGGCTCCCAGGGTAACAATATGTACTTACTACATGAGATCCCTTCACTGTAGAGGCATATGTCATTGATTGTATAAAAGAAAAGAAAGTAGGCTAGCTGATGTCTTAAAACTTACTGCAAAGTCTCAAAATAATTTATACTCTGCGAAGTACTTGAAATAGCAGTTTCAGGAAGGAAGGGTTTATCATTGCTCATAGTTTGTGTGTAGAAGCCATCACTGTGATGAAAGCAAGGCAGGACAGCTATAAGAAATTTGTTCACATTGCATCCCCTCATGGAGGAGAGACAGATAGGTGCTACTGTTCAACTTGCATTCCCCCCTCTTATTTTCAAAATAAAATCCAAATCCATGGAATGATACATTCCCCTTTCAGCATAGCTCTTCCCACTTCAATCAACCAAGTTTAGAAATGCTTTCACTGATGTGACCAGAGATTCACCTCCTGGTAATTCTTGATACTGTCAAGTTTACTGTCAATATTAACTATCATACACACCAAACAGATTTCAATTTTCAGATATTTCTAATTACTAGTCTACTTTGTGGACGATTTCTGTCTGATCCGTCCAAAAGTGGAGCCTACATTATCTCTTACATTCTGCTCTACCATCTCCTCCTGTGATCCTGTTGTAGTTTCTCATTGCACAAATAAAGAAACGCTTAATTTTTCATGACTTGAGACTATCTTTACTTTCCCAACAAGTACAAATTTCCCAAATGATAAATGTCAATTACTAAATAGTCTAGAGTTACATCAATGTCTCATCTCACTGTTTAATGGCCAGTAACTCCTTAAGTAAATTCCTAATCTTCTCGGTGGATAGTCCACATCACATATTGAATAGGACACACTAGTGTTTGGAGAGACACATTGACATTTCTATGATTCATATACAAATGAAAGTTTCAGATTGGATTCTTGACCTCATTCTGAAGCAGGCTTGGACAAAGCTGCCAAGAACAATTGTTGGTCTGCTAGAAAATATTTCAGACAGTTTGGAAATCTGATACAGCAGAGATGATGACAGTAAAAACAAGATTATGGATCTAAAGACGATGATCTTTGACTCTGATCTGGCCCTCCAGTAATTCATCATGCTATTAGGAGTACTTAAAATACGCTTTGGGCCATCAGAAAAGTAACATTAATAATAGTTAATTCTTTTATACAACAGAAACCTTGTGCTTACTCTTGTCTGAAATTTTACCTACTTTCTAAACTTTTGGCATTTTAATGTGTACATGTGTACAGCTGTATGTGGATATGAATAACTGCAGAGGCTAAAAGAGGTCATCAGCAAAATACGAATGCTTCACTCATTCTTTAAAAGGGAACAAGAATACCCTTGGCAGGGAATCGGGAGGCAAAGTTTAGAACAGAGGCAGAAGGAACACCCATTCAGAACCCGCCCCACATGTGGCCCATACATATAGAGCCACCCAATTAGACAAGATGGATGAAGCAAAGAAGTGCAGGCCTACAGGAACCGGATGTAGATCTCTCCTGAGAGATACAGCCAGAATACAGCAAATACATAGGCAAATGCCAGCAGCAAACCACTGAGCTGAGAATGGGACCCCCGTTGAAGGAATCAGAGAAAGGACTGGAAGAGCTTGAAGGGGCTCCAGACCCCATATGAACAACAATGCCAACCAACCAGAGCTTCCAGGGACTAAGCCATCACCCAAAGACTATACATGGACAGACCCTGGGCTCCAACCTCATAGGTCGCAATGAATAGCCTAGTAAGAGCACCAGTGGAAGGGAAAGCCCTGGGTCCTGCCAAGACTGAACCCCCAGTAAAGGTGATTGTTGGGGGGAGGGCAGTAATGGGGGGAGGATGGTGATGGGAACACCCATATAGAAGGGGAGGGGGAGGGGTTGGGGGATGTTGGCCCGGAAACCGGGAAGGGGAGTAACAATCTAGTAAATAAGAAATACTCAAGTTAATAAAGATAAATGAAAAAAGAGGTCATCAGGTCTCCTGGGGCCAGAATTACAGGTGGTTATGAGCTGCTTCATCTATGCATTGGGAACTTAACTCATTTCTGGAAAATTAGTGAACACTCCATATTTTCTGAAATTTCCACAACTTCTCTATAAAATCCTTCACTTATAAGCTCACCACTATCCCACTCTAATGTTTCACAGATTTCAATACAGCACACAGAAATGAGATCATGTGAGGACTTTCCCCATACAAACAAGTATGAGAGTTAAAGTATGCACTAATTAACTTAGCCATTTTACAATGCATGCGTATTTCTAAAGGCCTTTGTATAAATAATATATTCTATATCATCTTTCATTAAAAGAACTTTTAAAAAGTTTTAAACACGACCATATGTATCTTGTCGGTATCTATGCTGAGCAAGAAGAGACACAAAGACAGAGCACACAGCCTTTGGTGGAAAAAAAGCTGTGAAGTTTGTTTGAAAGAGCTGAAGCACAGAGATGCACCTCTAGAGAGGAAAGTTCTATGGAGCTATGGCCAGGTTTCAGGCAAGCATATATGTCATGCATTTACATGTAAGTCCTGTCTCTTGATGGCTTGTTTTCAGTTGCCAACATGCTTGAACACTATGAAACACACAATGACAGTGGACTGGTTATTCTCACCTGCAAACTATATGAATTACTGCGACTTTATTCACTTATCTTCGGTGATCATACATTAAGATCCAGGTTTCCTGGACTGGCCTTAGCTGAACTATGCAAACTTGGCTGAATACAACTTTCTCCCTACACTTTTTTTTTACTTAGAATATCTCACTATAGGAAACATTGAAATTCAACTCAGAATTCAACACCAATTTCAATTCCACTTGGTTGATACTCCTATGTCCCATTATGAGTCCCATCGCTACACTTCATGAATATTTCCTCATGAATTTTAAAGTTTGATTTATTCAGTTTCTTTATTCAGTCCACTATCAGTGTGTCGCCCTCCTTGAAATTGGATAGTGATTCAATCACTCTTCACCCCTATGTAATGGATCTAATACCCGCATTTTACTTAGAGTATATTTGGCTACTCTGGCCATACAAATGTCTTATTTGATTTCCATGGCACATTTGATATATTGTTCTTCTGACACCATTCTAACTTAAGCGGGAAGCAGCATTGTTCAGTGCAAAGTATCCTAAGGAGATGTAAAATTGTGTCTGTGTGACACACTCTTAGGAGTTTGAAGTACATGGAAGATCAGTGAAAGACGAATTATATTTCCAGTTTCGAACTTTATGATGGAAGGTGACACGGTACACCAAAAATTCAGTCAGGTAAGCGCAGACTTGATTAATTGTAGAACACATCATTGACTGCACCTCTAGGACCCAGATATACATGCAGGTAGGACTTTGAATGGGTGTTAGTTTCCTTAGAGATCAGCTTGAAAAGCAAGTTTAGTACTTTTTGGTGTAAATAAGAAATACAGAGGCGAATGCCAGCAGCAAACCACTGAACTGAGAACGGGACCTCCGTTCAAGGAATCAGAGAAAGAACTGGAAGAGCTTGAAGGGGCTCGAGACCCCATATGAACAACAATGCCAAGCAACCAGAGATTCCAGGGACTAAGCCACTACCCAAAGACTATACATGGACTGACCCTGGACTCTGACCTCATAGGTAGCAATGAATATCCTAGTAAGATCACCAGTGGAAGGGGAAGCCCTGGGTCCTGCTAAGACTGAACCCCCAGTGAACTAGACTGTGGGGGGGAGGGCGGCAATGGGGGGAGGATGGGAAGGGGAATACCCACATAGAAGGGGAAGGGGAGGGGTTAGGAGGATGTTGGCCTGGAAACCGGGAAAGTGAATAATATTTGAAATATAAATAAGAAATGCCCAATTTAATAAAGATGGAGAAAAAAGAAAGAATAGAAGCTCTTTGCCTATAGAGAGATACTAGAGCCATAACTGACACCAGAGGTTAAAACAGTATTACTATTACTCTTCTAATTGTAATATGCATATAAGCCATCTCAGGATCTTGGGAAAATGAGCATTCTTTTTGAAAAGGCCTCCATAAGACCCATATTTGGCATTTCTGTTAAACTTTCAGGTGACAAAGACAATCCTTTGAATAACAAGGCACAGTAATATCTTTGTGCCACTGACATGGAACATGTGTTCTATTTCTCTCAATCCTGCCAATCTTGGCAGTGGAGCCATCGGAAACTGTCACATCTAAAAGATGAAGGAAGTCTGTCTGTCTTTACTTCTGTAATAACCATTGTTTCGATGATGATTTTGTGTAATTGATTAGCTTATTTCAGTTACTCACATATGTATGCCATCTGTGGAAGACAGAGTAAGGATATTGTCCTAGTTAGTTTCGTGCTATGAACAGACACCATGACCAAGTCATGGTCTTATAAGGACATGTAATTGGGGCTGGCTTACAGGTTCAGAGGTTCAGTCCATTATCATCAAGGTGGGAACTTGGCAGCATCCAGGCAGGCATGGTGCAGGAGGAGCTGAGAGTTCTACATCTTCATCTGAAGGCTGCTAGCAGAACACTCACTTCCAGGCAGCTAGGATGAGGATCTTAAAGCTCACACCCTCAGTGACACACCTACTCCAAGAAGGTCACAGCAACTCCAACAGGACCCCACCTTCTAATAGTAACACTCCCACTGCCGAGCATATAGAAACCATCACAACAATGTCACCTACAGCATTCATTATCACATATAATACTATTATTATTTGGACTTTTATCTCCCAAACTATGATAAACATATTCAGAGACTGCATTGATATCATTAATTAAACCATCTCTAGAAAATATTTACAAACTCATTTTTTATTTTTCCATTTAACATTAGTCATTCAGACCACAAGTCCTTATAATTTCCTTTCACTTATTAATTCCACTTTCTTATTTGTAGGATAGTGGAAAGAGAGTATTTATGCAAATATTTAAAAACTAGTTTTCTAATCAAACTAGCACTGTTTTCCTCAGGTTAATATTATTATGTCCATGGGTTCTTGCATCACAAATAAATTGAATATAGCATTAACAATGATATTACCTGAGATAACAATGCCTGCCTCCACTGACCTCAAAAATATAGCCATCAGGGACTGGAAAGGTGACTCAGAGGTTAAGAACACATATTGCTCCTCCAGAGGTCCTGAGTTCAATTCCCAGCAACCACATGGTGGCTCACAACCATCTGTAATGGGATTGAGCACCCTCTTCTGGTGTGTCTGAAGAGAGGGACAGTGTAGTTGCATACATAAAATAAATAAATACATCACACACACACACACACACACACACACACACACACACACACACACATCTACCTGTCATTTAACAAATGCTGATTATACATAGGGAAAGACCACCTCAGATGACTGTGTACTTGAGTGGTTGTCTTATAAAATAACGTGCTTTCATAGTGATGGTCTAATCAATAGTTTACTATCTCCTTCCCAGTACAATCCTTCCTGACAGGCATTACTCTATGCAGTCTTGTCAGAAAAGGAACAGAAACGCAGAGAAGTTAGGATGGTATCTCCCATTTACAACATGTAGCAAAGGCTAGCCGTTCACTAGGTGGCTTGAATCCAAGTCTTGTTTTAAGGTCTTTTCGCCTTGGACTTTAGCACAGCTGTGCTGCCAGCTCCTTCAATGGCAGCAGCTGCTTTAAGGTCCAGTCCACTTGCCTTCTCAGTAACATTAAGAAGTTGGAAGGGTATAATTACAGTGTTGGTAGTAAGCCTCTTTATCTTACTTCGGCGTTTTCAATAGCTACTGGTACTCCATTCCAACCTGTTTTGTCTCAAAATTAGGGGCCATGCCATATATGTTTCTGTATCCTTATGTCCAGAATAATGCTGACTAAGCTGCAGATGTTCCATGAATTGGATTTAAATGAATCTTTTTGAAAATGCCTGGCATATATGCACAGACTTGTAACTTCCACACTAGAATTTAAAACTTACAGGATGTCACACATTTACTTGATTGCTACATGTATGTCCAGTCTGCTTCTGATTTTCTTTGAATATTTAAACTAAAATTTAAAGTACCATATTGAACAGAATATTCCTCAGACATGATACAAGGAGGAACTTAGAAAAACAGACTATTTGTAAATATAAATATTGCTCTCTAATGATATAAGGCCAAATTCTGTCAGGACCCCCTTAGTTTGCTTTCAAGTATTACAACATCAACTATATGTCCCATGCTCTCTCTGCTGGACTACGTTTCTGCTGTATTGATGATAGCTCTTAAGTTGTTAAACCTGCGACAATTTAGTAAAATGGCAAACTGTTTCAAAAGCAATTAAAATCAAGCAAATAAAAACGCAAAAATGACAACTCCAGAACAAAGACAAGGCTAAAATAAATTATACCATAAATTATGGGGAACAGAGTCAGCTGCTTCACTCCCCTGAAGAAATGCCTACTCATTAGTAAACTCCAGCATGCTGTCATTCACACTAACCTTGTTTGTAACTCTCCTCCATGCTTTCAAAGTTATTAACCTCCTCTGTTCAGTTAAATATTTTTCTTCAGCAACTGGATATTTCAGAAACAGAGAAGAGTTACAGCTTTACATAATTGAAATGTCATCTATTTCTTATTAATATGATTAAGGCCATAATCTGATCAGATTCTTATAACACAAGGAACAAAACCCAAGGATGTCTGTTTAAAAAAATATTAGATAGTCCATAAAACTGGACAGAAGTACTTACAGGTATGCAAATGCATAATATACAAATAAATGTCTTTTTTCAAGTATCAATTTCCTTTTAGAGGGAGGAATTCTGTTATATAATCTGGGAAGGATATACAAAAACATTGATGCTTTTGTTTGAAATTACTGATTCCTTACAAGGGGTTAGAGAGATGGCTCAGAGGTTAAGCCACTGACTGCTCTTCTAGAGGTCCTGAGTTCAAATCCCAGCAACCACATTGTGACTCACAACCATCTGTAATGTGATCTGATTCCCTCTTCTGGTGTGTCTGAAGAGGTTGACAGTGTACTTATATACATAAAATCAAACAATAAATCTTTCTTCAAGTTTTCTTATAAATGTTCTTATTTTAAATAAAATCTTGTTTTCCAACTTGAGGTAACATTCTGTTCAGGAGTTAATGGGGCCCCAGAGTCATGAATTCATTTCTAGGATGACCTAGAAGCAGTGATCCTCTGGTCTTTGCCCTCTTTAGAAAATCCTACCGCATGTACCACTAAAACTGGAAAACTCAATTCATTTCTAAACGAGCTGTTAGGAACCAAGGCCTGAGTGGAATATTCCTTTGAAAGGTAGATCTGGTTGGTCTTCAGCCCCTCTTCTCTGGTCTCCTCACCTTTCCTTTTTTTCTCCAAATTGTCAGATATAAGCAACTTTATGCCTAAACGTAGTGCTCTGCCTCACCTTGTCCATGAGTATGGAATAAAAACCTATATAACAGTAAGTCAGGATAATTATTTATTCTTTTAACTCCCTTGTTATTTAAAATAAGTGCACCTCTCCTGTTTTGTATGTTGGTGTTTTGCCTGAATGTATGTATGTATGTATGTAAATATCAGAAATCCTGGAACTCGAGTTAAAGAAATGTGTGAGCGGCAATGTGGGTCCTGGGAATTGAAACATGATCTTCTGGAAGAGAAGTCAGTGCTCTTAATCGCTGAGCCATCTCTACAGCCCCCTAAATTCATTCTTACTAGGTGTTTTGTCATAGCACTGGGAAGACAATCGATACTAGGTAACATTCTTAAAGACTTCCTGTAGTCTGTTAGGAAATGTAATTGTTCTTTGCCCTAAACAAAAGTTTTAATAACTCTTAGAACGTTTCATGCAATGTGTATCAAAAATATGCATTCTCCCTTCTCCATCTCCTCTTATATTTACCCTCTTCACCCTTCCACCTGCATCAAGCATTCTTCCTTTTTCCAACCCCATGTCTACTACAGAAGCAGTTATACCAGTGTTTACAACAGTAGAAATATGGATGCAACTTACTTTCCAATTAGCAAATGAACCATTTAATAAAATATGGAATAATCATTTAGGGTAGTATTGTCCACTCTTAAAAGTGGTGTGTATGAGCCAGACTACAGCAAATACAGAGGCGAATGCCAGCAGCAAACCACTGAACTGAGAATAGGACCCCCGTTGAAGGAATCTTAGAAAGGACTGGAAGAGCTTGAAGGGGCTTGAGACTCCATATGAACAACAATGCCAAGCAACCAGAGCTTCCTGGGACTAAGCCACTACCCAAAGACTATACATGGACTGACCCTGGGCTCCAACCTCATAGGTAGCAATAAATAGCCTAGTAAGGGCACCAGTGGAAGGGGAAGCCCCTGGTCCTGCCAAGACTGAACCCCCAGTGAATGTGATTGTTGGGGGGAGGGCGGTAATGGGGGGAGAATGCGGAGGGGAATACCCATAAAGAAGGGGAATGGGAGGGGTTAGGGGGATGTTGGCCCGGAAACCAGGAAGGGGAATAACAATCGAAATATAAATAAGAAATATTCAAGTTAATAAAGATAAAAAGTGGTGTGTATGATTCTGATGCATGCTAGAAGATGAATCTTGAGGCTAACTACAATAGACCTAACAAAGAACGATATATATGATCTCACTGATGTGAGGTATCATACAAGATTCAATTCATAAAATCACAAAGAGAGGTGGTAGCCAGGGACTTATGTGGGGGCAACAGGGAGTTGGTGTTTCTGGTGTACTGGAGTTTTAGTTCTGAAAGGTGAAAATGTTCCAAAGATTTCTTGCACATGACTGTGAAGATATTTGACCCTACTGAACTGCATGGAAAAAAAATGATCATGATAGAAAATGCTATGACACACGCATTATACCGCAAGGAAAAAGAGGCTGCAACAGAAAGATATAATTCTTGGATTTATGTTTTGGCTACCAAGCAAAGTTGAGAAAATATGACTCATTCTGTGTTGTAATGAGCGGATACTATCAGCCTGTTGTAAAGTAAAAGCATATCTCTCTCCTGGCAGCAGACCACAAGGGACGTGCTCAACTTCAATGATTATCCATCAAAAGGATGATATGAGTGCAGTTCAGTTCAACAAGACTGTGGATCATACATGACATAATTAAGGGAAGATGCTCTTATTTTGATCATCAGTAAGATCTGCAGAAAGCATACAACATTGAAGTATAGATATGAATGAATAATCACTCATTTACTGTTTATTCTATTCAGCAATACACTTCTCAAGTGACTTTTCTGAACCCAGCATCCTCCGAACAGAAAACCTCTGCTGTGTAATTCCTCAGCACCTTTCTGGGAGTGCCCTATATATTTATAGCTTGGTGAGTCATTTTCCCAGGGTGAGATTCTGTTCTGGGCTGTCAGTTTATTCATTAGAATGTGCCAAACTACTGCAGCTACACTAAACCAATTTATTATCCCATTAAAAAAAAAGTGAGGGGAAGAAGACCAGGGGATTCGTCAAACACAATCCTGTGTCCTGTGTGGTTATGCTTCCTGATGATTGAAAAATCTTACAACTTAAATTCTAATGTTAAAAGTACTACTATATACATGAACACAGGAGAAGGTTTTATGTGTGATTGCAGATTGGATATGTGTGTTTATACTTGAACAATAAACAGGGAAAGGAAACCCTGTTCACAGAATCACATGAATCACGTTGTTTTCTAACTTATGTTACAGGGTAACTAAAAGTATATATATATATATATATATAGATATAGATATAGATATAGATATAGATATAGATATAGATATAGATATAGATAGATAGATATAGATATAGATATAGATATAGATATAGATATAGATATAGATATAGATATAGATATAGATATAGATATAGATATAGATATAGATAGATAGATAGATAGATATAGATATAGATATAGATACACACGTGTGTGTTCATGTATATATGTGTACCTATGTATGTCTGTGTGTTATCTAATTATGAAAAGCCTAAGAAAATTAAAACTCAGTAATTGCTCTTGATTTGTACATCCTGAAGTTTCAGAGCACCATAATTCAACAATCCTTAATTTATCTACATACAAAGCATCAGTTGCAAGAGAAAGCAAAATGCCTGTCCTGACAGAATGAGGAATATAAGCTTGCACACTGAAATCTCCTAGAAGTGTTTAGAAGTCTGTATCAGCAATTTCCAGTCTATGATTTTTGATTTAATATGCCTGAGTTTGAGCTGCGTGTTGTCTTAATGTCCTAGCTGATGTATCACATATGTCACTACCAAATATACCTAAACCTGTGTGATTGATTATATTAATCATCTCCTCTCTTTTTTGAGGTTTATATGAAATGATAAAAAATTGCATGTTAAACATATAATGCAAAGAAGAAGGTCTAGGAAGAAGAAAAAGATGAGGAAGATGAGGAGACAGAAAAGAAAAGGGGAGAAGAGCAGGAAGTAGTATGTAAAAGTAGCTTTTGTAAGCCAGATGTAATTGTCATGTCGGAGACTTCTGCTTCTTCGCTGGCTCTTTCTGTATTTATCTGTGTCTCGGTTACTCTCTCTGCAACCTGACTGCAAAGCTGTCCCTGGAAAACCTGCCTCTGCTGACCTACACTGAACTGCATGAACTCACAAATGAACTCCACTGCACTGTACTGCCTTTCAACTCACTGACTCAATGGAACTGACTGAAGAGCACTCAGATCGGTAGGTGACTAAAGGCATATACCACCACCCCTGTGCCTAAGCTTTTCTTGCTTTTCTTTACCTGAAACTTGCTATATACTAGGCTGGCCTTGAACTCGAGGTCTGCTTCTCTCTCTCTCTCTCTCTCTCTCTCTCTCTCTCTCTCTCTCTCTCTCTCTCTCTCTCTCTCTCTCTCTCTCTCCTGGGATTAAAGGTGTCTCTGATTTTCAGTCACACAGACCTATAAGGTATGTGAATGTTATCCCTTGCCAGAGCAGCCATGTTGTTGGATTAAAATTTCTCTACAGTAGTGGTCATGGGAAGATAGGACTTATGGTAGGATTTCCAGAAGGTGTGTAAAATCCTGTTTGCTGGAGGTAACAGGAGTTACATGTGCATGCATAACTGCACATACATGTGTATGGGTGTGGGTGGAAGCTAGAGGTCAGCCTTGGATTTCACTCCTTTGCAGTGGATAACTTTACCTTTCTTTTTGGCAAAGACTCACTCACTAATGAGGCTAAAATGATGAATTAAGCAGAGAGATCTTTTCTCGTCCCACCTTCAGGTCAGGGATGTGGAAGACCTAACCCCAAGCCTAGATTTTTGCAGTTGGTCCTCATTTTCATGCAATAAGCAGTTTACCAACTAAGTTACATTTCCAACCTTCAAGAGAAAGTATTGTTCTGGAGGAAAGAACATCTACAACTAGACACAGAAATATTGGCTTACAGCAGTGTTTACGTTCTGCTCTGTATTTGGCATTTCATGAATATTTATTACATGAATAAACAAGAAAGAGGAATTAGTAAATGCTAACTCATGTGAAAAGATTGGAATGTGTATTACAGATGAATGGAATTTATGTTTATTTTCTTTTCCATGTGGAGAGGTGCCAGCATTTTCTTACAGAAATGGAAAAATGGATAGCAACAATTCGTGTTAGTGTGAGTGGTTAGTGTGATGGAGATGCAAGGATGGCAGTTATGTCAAGTCATAAAAAACTATTGGGGGAATGGAGTTACAGATCTGGAGAATAGGTCACTTCTTGTATTGGGAAGTGAGAAGCATGAATCAAGACCATCACTCAAGGTCGGTGCTTAAGTGGCTGGATCTGTATGTCTGAGGCTGGTAGAGTAACAGAAGAATATTTTGAAAGCTGATTAACCCAACACTCAAAATATTGAATTCCTTTTCTATGATACAGTTAGCAGCAAAGTTAAAAAAAAAGTCTAGAATTAAGGTTGATTTGGCACTAGGAGAATTGTTCAAGTAAGGGCACTTGTGGCCAAGGCTTCAACCTGCATTTAACAAAGAGAACCAACATAGTAGGGTAAAGAACTGATTCCCATGCCTTGTATCTTTCCACATGCATGCGAACTTTCTTTATTAGATATTTCATTTATTTACACCTTAAATATTATCCCCTTTCCCACTTTCCCCTCCAGAAACCCCCTACCCCATTACCTCTCCCCCAACTTCTAAGAGGGTACTCCCCCACCCACCCACTCACTTCCACCTCCCAGTCCTAGCATTCCTCCACACTAGGACATTGAGCCTTCACAGGTCCAAGGGCCTCTCCTCCATTGCTGTCTGACAAGTCCATCCTCTGCAATACATACATCTGGAGCCATGGGTCCACCCATGTGTACTCTTCGGTTGGTACTTTAGTCCCTGGGAGCTCTGCAAAGTCTGATTACAGTGATATTGCTGTTTTTCCTATGGGGATACAAAGTGATTCAGCTCTTGCAGTAAATAGTGTCTGAGTATGATGTATATATATGGGCTGGATCCCCAGCTGTGGCATGGTTGGCCTTTCCTTCAGCCCCCGCTCCACACTTTGTCTCCATATTTCCTCACCTCAGTATTTTTGTTCCCAGTTCTAAGAACAGGAGCATCCACACTTTGGTTATTCTTCTTGAGCTTCATGTAGTATGTGGACTGTATCTTGTGTATTCTGAGGGTTTGGCTAATATCCACTTATCAGTGAGTGTACACCATCAGTGCTCCTTTATGACTGGGATACCTTACTCAGAATGATATTTTCTAGTTTCATCCATTTGCCTAAGAATTTCATGAAGTCATCGCTTTTAATAGCTGAATAGTACTCCATTGTGTAAATATTCTAGATTTTCTGTATCCATTCCCCTGCTGAGAATATGTCGGTTCTTTCCAGTTTCTTTCTCTTATAAATAAGGTTGCTATGAACATAGTGGAGCATGTGTTCTTGTTAAATGTTGAACCATATTTTGGGTATATGCCCAGGAGTGGTGTAGCTTGTTTCTCAGGTAGCACTATGTTCAATATTCTGAGGAACCTCCAGAATGATTTCCAGAGTGGTTGTACCAGCTTGCAATCCTACCAACAAGAAAGGAGTGTTCCTTTCTCCAAATCCGCACCAGCATCTGCTGTTGCCTAAGTTTTTGATCTTAGCCATTCTAACTGGTGTGAAGTGCAATCTCAGAGTTGTATTAATTTGCATTTCCCTGATGACTAAGGATGTTGAACATTTCTTTATGTGCTTCTCAGTCATTCGATATTCCTCAGCTGTGAATTCTTTGTTTAGCTCTGTACCCCATTTTTAATAGGGTCATTTGGCTCTCTGGAGTCTAACTTCTTGAGTTCTTTGTATATTTTGGATATTAGCCCTCTATCAGATGTGATTGTTAAGGATCTTTTCCAAATCTGTTGGTTACCATTTTGTCCTACTGACAGTGTCCTTTGCCTTACAGAAGCTTTGCAACTTTTTGACGTCCCATTTGTCAATTCTTGATCTTAGAGCATAAGCCATTGGTGTTCAAGAAAAACTTCCCCTGTGCCAATGTGTTCAAGGCTCTTCCCCACTTTCTTGTCTATTAGTTTCAATGTATCTGGTTTTATGTCGAGGTCCTTGATCCACTTGGACTTGAGCTTTTTACGGGAGATGAGAATAGATCGATTTGCATTCTTCTCCACGCTTACCTCCAGTTGAACCAACACCATTTATTGAAAATGTTATCTTTTTTCCACTGGATGGTGTTAACTGCTTTGTCAAATATAAAGAGACCATAGGTGTGTCATTTCTGGGTCTTCAATTCTATTCCACTGTTCTACCTGCCTGTCTCTGTACCAATACCATACAGTTTTTATCATGATTGCTTGGCAATACAGCTTGAGATCAGCAACAGTGATTCTCCCAGAAGTTGTTTTTTTTTTAATTCACTACATTTTTTATTAGATATATTTCTTTACTTACATTTCAAATGTTATTCCCTTTCCCAGTTTCCTGTCCATAAGCCCTTCCCATACCCTCCCCCTCCCCCATACAGGTGTTCCTACCATGCATCCCTCTTACTGCCCCCCGCCCCCACCACATTCCCCTGCACTGAGGATCCAACCTTGGCAGGACCAAGGACTTTCCCTTCCACTGGTGCCCCAACAAGGCTATTCTCTGCTACATATGCAGTTGGAGCCCTGGGTCAGTCGATGTATAGCCTTTCAGTGGTGGTTTAGTCCCTGGAAGCTCTGGTTGGTTGGCATTGTTGTTATTATGGGGCTGCAAGTCCCTTCAGTTCTTTCAAGCCTTCCTCTAATTACCCCCAAGGGGGTCCTTTTTTTTTTCAGTTCAGTGGTTTGCTGCTAGCATTGACCTCTGTATTAGACATGCTCTGATGTGTCTCTCAGGAGAGATATATATCTGGTCCCTTTCAGCATACATTTTTTTAGCTTCATCAATCTTATCTAGTTTTGTTGGCTGTATATATATGGGCCACATGTGGGGTAGACTCTGAATGGCCATTCCTTCAGTCACTGCTCTAAACTTTGCTTCCATATTCTTTCCTATGCTTTCATACTTTTTCCCCTTTTAAAAAGGATTGGGAACATCTACATTTTGGTCATCCTTCTTCCTGAGCTTCCTGTGGTCTGTGGATTGTATCTTGGATAATTCGAGCATCTGGGCTAATAGCCACTTATCAGTGAGTACATACCATGTGTGTTTTTCTGTGATTGGGTTACCTCACTCAGGATGAAAAGTTCCAGTTCCATCCATTGCCTGTGAATTTCATGAAGACATTGTTTTTTATAGCTGAGTAGTATCCATTGTGTAGATGTACCACATTTTTTTATCCATTCTTCTGTTGAAGGGCATCTGGGTTCTTTCCAGCTTCTGGCTATTATAAATAAGGCTGCTATGAACATAGTGGTGCATGTGTCTTTGTTATATGTTGGAGCATCTTCTGGGTATATGCCCAGGAGACAGATAGCTGGGTCCTCAGGTAGTGGAATGTCCAATTTTCTGAGGAACCTCCAGACTGATTTCCAGAGTGGTTATACCAGTTCGTAATCCCACCAACAATGGAGGAGTGTTCCTCTTTCTCCACATCCTTGCTATCATCTATTGTCACCTGAGTTTTTGATCTTAGCCATTCTGACTGGTGTGAGGTGGAATCTCAGGGTTGTTTTGGTTTGCATTTCCCTGATGACTAAAGATGTTGAACATTTCTTTAGGTACATCTCAGCCATTCGATATTCCTCAGCTGAGAGGATATGATAGTACCACAAAAGTTTCACCAGAGAACTACTTAACCTGATAAACTTCAGCAAAGTGTCTGGGCAGAAGTTCTTTTATTATTGAGAATAGTTTTCACTATCCTGGATTTTTTGTTATTCCAAATGAACTGCTTTCTCTAACTCTGTGAAGAATTGAGTTGGAATTTTGATGGGGATTGCATTGAATCTGTAGATTGCTTTTGGCAAGATGGTCATTGTTACTATACTAATCTTTCCAATCTATGAGCATGGGAGGTCTTTCCATCTTCTGGAATCTTCAGTTTCTTTCTTCAGAGACTTGAAGATCTTGTTATGTAGATCTTTGACTTGTTTGAATAGAGCTACACCAAGGTGCTTTATATTATTTGTGAGGATTGTGAAGGGTGTCATTTCCTTAATTTATTTCTCAGCCTGTTTATCCTTTAAGTAGAGGAAAGCTACTGATTTGTTTGAGATAATGTTATACTTAGCTACATTGCTGAAGTCTTTATCAAGTTTAATGCTTCTCTGGTGGAATTTCTGGGATCATTAAGTATACTATCATATCATCAGCATATAGTGACATTTTAACTTCTTCCTTTACAATTTGTATTCCTCTGACCTCTTTTTGTAGTCTGATTGCTCTGGCTAGGACTTCAAGTACTATATTGAATAGATAGGGAGAAAGTGGGGAGCCTCGTCTAGTCTCTGATTTCAGTGGGATTGCTTCAAGTTTCTCTCCATTCAGTTTCATGCTGACTACTGGTTTGCAGTATATTGCTTTTACTGTGTTGATGTGTGGGCCTTGAATTCATGATCTTTCTAACACTTTTAACATGAAGGAGTCTTGAATTTTGTCAAATGCTTCCTCAGCATCTAATGAGAGAGTCATTTTTTTCTTTGAGTTTGTTCATATAGTAGATTACATTGATGGATTTCCATCTACTGAACCATCCCTGCATCCCTGGAGTGAAGCCTCCTTGATCATAATAATGATCATTTTGATGTGTTCTCGGATTCGGTTTGCAATAATTTTATTGACTATTTTTGTATTGTTATTCATAAGGGAAATTGATCTGAAGTTATCTTATTTTGTTGGGTCTTTGTGTGGTTTAAGTATGAGCATAATTGTGGTTTCATAGGATGAATTGGATAGTGTTCCTTCTGGTTCTATTTTGTGGAATAGTTTGAACAGTATTGGTATTAGGTCTTCTTTGAAAGTGCGAAAGAATTTTACATTAAACCCCTCTGTTCCTGGACTTTTTCAGTTGGGAGACTTTTAATGACTGCTTCTATTTCTTCAGGTATTATAGGACTGTCTGAATGGTTTATCTGATTCTGATTTAACTTTGGTACCTGGTGTCTGTCTAGAAAATTGTCTATATTATCCATAGTTTCCAGTTTTGTTGAGTATAGGCTTTTGTAGTAGGATCTGATTTTTTTTAAATTTTCCAAGTTTCTGCTGCTATCTATATCTCCCTTTTCATTTCTGATTTTGTTTTGGAAACTGCCTCTGTGCCCTCTGGTTTGTCAGGCTAAAGGTTTATCTATCCTGTTGATAATTTTCAAAGAAAAACCTCCTGGTTTTATTGATTCTTTGTAGAGTTTTGTTCTCTATTTGGTTGATTTCAGCCCTGAGTTTGATTATTTCCTGCCATCTTTAGGTACTCTTGGGTACCTAAAGTTTGATTATTTCCTGCCATCTTTAGGTATCTCTTGGGTATATTTGCTTCTTTTTGTTCTAGAGATTTTATGTATGCTGTCAAGCTGCTGATGTATGTCTCTTCAGTTTCTCTTTGGAGTTACTCCATGCTATGATTTTTCCTCTTAGCACTGCTTTGATTGCATTCCATAAGTTTGGGTAACCTATGCCTCCATTAAATTCTAAAAAGTCTTTCATTTCTTTATTTCTTCCTTGACTAAGCTATCATTGAATAGAGTGTTGTTTAGCTTCCATGTGTATATGGACTTTCTGTTGTTCTTGTTGTTATTGAAGTACAGCCTTAGTCTATGTGGATCTAATAGGATTCACGAGACTATTCCAATTTTCTTTTATCTGTTGAGGCTTACTTTGTGACCAATTATCTGGTCAATTTTGGAGAATGTACCATGATGTGCTGAGAAGAAAGTATATTCTTTTGTTTTAGGATAAAATGTTCTATAGATATCTGTTAAATTCAGTTGATTCATACCTTCTATTAGTTTCACTATGTCTCTGTTTAGTTTCTGTTTCCATGACCTGTCTACTGATGAGATTGGGGTGCTGAAATCTCCCACTATTATTGCAATGTGTGCTTTGAGATTTAACAAAATTTCCTTTATGAATGTGGGTACTCTTGTATTTGGAGCACAGATATTCAGAATTGTGAATTCATCGTGGTAGATTTTTTTCTTTGATGAGTATGAAGGCCCTTCCTTAGCTTTTTTGATAACTTTTGGTTGAAAGTCAATTTTCTTCAATATTAGAATTGGTATTCCAGCTTGTTCTTTGGGACCATTTGCTCAGAAATTTATTTTCCATCCTTTTACTGTGAGCTAGTGTCTGTCTTTGTCACCGAGGTTCATTTTCCATAGGCAGCAAAATGCTGGATCCAGTTTTCACAACAAGTCTTTTAGTCTATGTCTTTTTATTGGGGAATTGAGTCCATTCCAATGGGTAAGAGATACTAAGGAAAATGATTGTTGCTTCCTGTTATTTTTGTTGTTACAGGTGGAATTATGTTTGTGTGGCTATCTTCTTTTGTATTTGTTGAAAGATTTCTTTCTCACTTTTGCTAAGGTATTAGAGTTTTCCATCTATTATTCTTTGTAGGGCTGGATTTGTGCAACAATATTGTGAAAATTTGATTTTTGTCATGGAATATCTTGGTTTCTCCATCTATTTTAAGTGAGAGTTTTACTTGGTATACTAGCCTGTTATGGCATTTGTATACTCTTGGGGTCTGGTCTGTGTGACATTAACCCAGGATCTTCTGGCTTTTAAAGTCTCTTATGAGAAGTCTGAGGAGAAGTCTGGGGTAGTTCTGATAGGTCTGTCTTTATACATTACTTGAACTTTTTCCCTTACTGCTTTTAAAATTCTTTCTTTCTTTTATGCATTTGGTGTTTTGACTATTATGTGACAGGAGGAATTTCTTTTCTCATCTGGTACATTTGGAGTTCTGTAGGCTTCTTGTATGTTCATAGGCATGTCTTTCTTTAGGCGAGGGAAATTTTCTTCTTTAATTTTGTTGAAAATACTTACTGGCCCTTTAAGTTGGGAATCTTTGATCTCTTCTATTCCTATTTTCCATAGATTTGGCTTTCTAATTGTGTCCTGGATTTCCTGGATGTTTTGGGTTAAGAGCTTTTTGCATTTTGCATTTTCTTTGACTATTATTTCAATGTTTTTTATGGCATCTTCTGCCCCTGAGATTCTCTCTTCTATCTCTTGTATTCTCATGGTGATGCTTGTATCTATGACTCCTGATCTCTTCCCTAGGTTTTCTATCTCCAGGATTGTCTCCTTTTGTGATTTCTTTATTAATTTTATTTCAATTTTTAGATCCTGGATGCTTTTGTTCAGTTCTTTCACCTGTTTTGTTGTATTGTGTTTGGTTGTACAGTTCTTTAAGGGATTTTTGTGTTTCCTCTTTAAAGGCTTCTGCCTGTTTACCTGTGTTCTGTATTTCATTAAGGGAGTTATTATATCCTTCCTAAAATCCTCTATCATCATCATCATCATCATCATCATCATCATCATCATCATCATCAGATTTGATTTCAACTCAGAATCTGGCTTTTCTAGTTGTTGGGGAATCTAGGACTTGCTCTAGTGGGAGAACTAGGTTCTGATGATGCCAAGTAACCTTGGTTTCTGTTGCTTAGATCCTTGTGCTTGCCTCTTGCCATCTGGTTATCTCTGCTGTTAATTGGTCTTGCTGACTCTGACTGGAGCCTGTCCCACCTCCTAGCCTATGAGCCTGTGATCTTACTTGTGTCAGCACTCCTGGGAGACAAGCTCACTCCAGGGTGCAGATAGAGACCAGAAGTTTCCTGTCTCCAGTGTGGGTCCTGAGCCCAGTGGTCTCCTGCAGGGTTCCTCTTTGGCCAGTAATTGGAGCAAAACTGTTCGTCTCACTTAGGAGTGACAGCACTCCTGGGATACCAGCTTTCTATGGGCAGCATTTGTGTATGGAGAGCTACGCCACAAGTTTAACTCGAGGGCACAGATGAAGACCAGAAGGCACATGAGGACTTTTACACATGCACATAAACTCTTGCAAACATGCATGCACAGACACACATACACACACATACACACACACACACACACACACATGCTTACATGCATGCATGCATGCAGACATGCATGTAACAAAATATACATAAAAGCAAGAACCTTTTAGAAAGATGTGTTTGGCCTAAAATCTAGAATTTAAAAAATTCAATCGGTTTTTTGTTTAAATACTAGAAACTTTTAGAATTATCAACATGTAAATGAACTAACAAGAAAGCTAAATAATTAAATAACTGCTAGATTAATATATTTTGATTTAAGAGAGAATATATTCATAATTTGAAAGTCATCTTCCCAAATTTTCTCTTCCATTATCAACTCACATTATATAGAGTATAATGTGAAGAAAACAAATTCTTGACTCTACCACTCTCTGATGACCCTGAAGGATCACAGGAAGTAGTGCATAGAATTCTACCTGCTTTGTTTTGTTTTAAACACTGTACTTTATTTTGATGTTCTTTTCCAGTTTTCAACTAAGACTGTAGACATTCATAACACTGTTCATTTAATCTTAGGAGAATATAGATTTCCGCTCATGGACATATTATGTGAAACTGAAATCTATAACTGTATTCTGTCATTTAGAAATTGAGATAATAGGCACCATAATCTCAATGTCTACTATATATTTAAGATTTATATAATGAAGATCTTCCTGGTTGCTGCCACCTCGGAGAGCTCATAGGCAACACCCCACGAGCAAACTTGAGACTCGGGACCTCAGGTAAGACTAACTTTTCTGCTGCAAGCAACCTGACTGGTGAACTCAAGACACAGGCCCACAGGAACAGCTGAAGACCTGTAGATAGGAAAAACTACACGCCCGAAAGCAGAACACTCTCTCCCCATAACTGGCTGAAAGAAAAGATGAACACAGGTCTACAGCAATCCTGACACAAAGGCTCATAGGACAGTCTAGCCACTGTCAGAAATAGCAGAACAAAGTAACACTAGAGATAATCGGATGGCGAAAGGCAAGCACAGGAACCCAAGAAACAGAAACCAAGACTACATGGAATCATCGGAGCCCAATTCTCCCACCAAAGCAAACACGGAATATCCAAACACACCAGAAAAGCAAGATCTAGTTTCAAAATCATATTTGATCATGGTGCTGGAGGACTTCAAGAAAGACATGAAGAACTCCCTTAGAGAAACACAGGAAAACATAAATAAACAAGTAGAAGCCTACAGAGAGGAATCACAAAAATCCCTGAAAGAATTCCAGGAAAACATACATAAATAAGTAGAAGCCTATAGAGAGGAATCACAAAAATCCCTGAAAGAATTCCAGGAAAACACAATCAAACAATTGAAGGAATTAAAAATGGAAATAGAAGCAAACAAGAAAGAACAAATGGAAACAACACTGGATATAGAAAACCAAAAGAAGAGACAAGGAGCTGTAGATACAAGCATCACAAACAGAGTACAAGAGATAGAAGAGAGAATCTCAGGAGCAGAAGATTCCATAGAAATCATCGAATCAACAGTGAAAGATAATGTAAAGCTGAAAAAGCTACTGGTCCAAAACATACAGGAAATCTAGGACTCAATGAGAAGATCAAATCTAAGGATAATAGGTAGAGAAGAGAGTGAAGACTCCCAGCTCAAAGAAACAGTAAATATCTTCAACAAAATCATAGACGAAAACTTCCCTAACCTAAAAAAAGTGATACCCATAGGCATACAAGAAGCCTACAGAACTCCAAATAGATTGGACCAGAAAAGAAACTCCTCCTGTCACATAATAGTGAAAACACCAAATGCACAAAATAAAGAAAGAATATTAAAAGCAGTAAGGGAAAACGGTCAAGTAACATATAAAGGCAGATCTATCAGAATCACACCAGACTTTTCGCCAGAGACTATGAAAGCCAGAAGACCCTGGACAGATATCATACAGAACCTAAGAGAAAACAAATGCCAGCCCAGGTTACTGTATCCTGCAAAACTCTCAATTAACATAGATGGAGAAACCAAGATATTCCATGACAAAACCAAATTTACACAATATCTTTCTACAAATCCAGCACTACAAAGGATAATAAATGGTAAAGCACAACATAAGGAGGGAAGCTAAACCCTAGAAAAAGCAAGAAACTAATCATCTTGGCAACAAAACAAAGAGAAGAAAAGCACAAAAGCATAACCTCACATCCAAATATGAATATAACAGGGAGCAATAATCACTATTCCTTAATGTCTCTCAACATCAATGGTCTCAACTCCCCAATAAAAAGACATAGATTAACAAACTGAATACGCAATGAGGACCCTGCATTCTGCTGCCTACAGGACACACACCTCAGAGACAAAGACAGACACTACCTCAGAGTGAAAGGCTGGAAATCAACTTTCCAAGCAAATGGTCAGAAGAAGCAAGCTGGAGTAGCCATTCTAATATCAAATAAAATCAATTTTCAACTAAAATTCATCAAAAAAGATAAGTAAGGACACTTCATATTCATCAAAGGAAAAATCCACCAAGATGAACTCTCAACCTAAATATCTATGCTCCAAATACAAGGGCACCTACACACGTAAAAGAAACCTTACTAAAGCACAAAACACACATTGCACCTCACACAATAATAGTAGGAGATTTCAACACCCCACTCTCATCAATGGACAGAACATGGAAACAGAAATTAAACAGACATGTAGACAGACTAAGAGAAGTCATGAACCAAATGGACTTAACAGATATTTATAGAACATTCTATCCTAAAGCAAAAGGATATACATTCTTCTCAGCTCCCCATGGTACTTTCTCCAAAATTGACCATATAATTGGTCAAAAAGCGGGCCTCAACAGGTACAGAAAGATAGAAATAATCCCATGCGTGCTATCGGACCACCACGGCCTAAAACTGGTCTTCAATAACAATAAGGGAAGAACGCCCACATATACATGGAAGTTGAACAATGCTCTACTCAAAAATAACCTGGTCAAGGAAGAAATAAAGAAATTAAAAACTTCTTAGAATTTAATGAAAATGAAGGTACAACATACCCAAATTTATGGGACACAATGAAAGCTGTGCTAAGAGGAAAACTCATAGCTCTGAGTGCCTGCAGAAAGAAATAGGAGAGAGCATATGTCAGCAGCTTGACAGCACACCTAAAAGCTCTAGAACAAAAAGGAGCAAATACACCCAGGAGGAGTAGAAGGCAGGAAATAATCAAACTCAGAGCTGAAATCAGCCAAGTCGAAACAAGAAGGACCATAGAAAGAATCAACAGAACCAAAAGTTGGTTCTTTGAGAAAATCAACAACATAGATAAACCCTTAACCAGACTAACGAGAGGACACAGAGAGTGTTTCCAAATTAGCAAAATCAGAAATGAAAAGGGAGGCATAACTACAGATTCTGAGGAAATTCAAAAGATCCTCAGATCTTACTATAAAAGCCTATATTCAACAAAACTTGAAAATCTGCAGGAAATGGACAATTTCCTAGACAGGTACCGGGAACCAAAGTTAAATCAGGAACAGATACACCATTTAAACAACCCCATAATTCCTAACAAAATGGAAGCAGTCATTAAAGGTCTCCCAACCAAAAAGAGCCCAGGTCCAGACGGGTTTAGTGCAGAATTCTATCAGACCTTCATAGAAGACCTCATACCAATACTATCCAAACTATTCCACAAAATTGAAACAGATGGAGCACTACCGAATTCCTTCTATGAAGCCACAATTACTCTTGTACATTAACCACACAAAGACCCAACAAAGAAAAAAGAACTTCAGACCAATTTCCATTATAAATATCGACGCAAACTTTCTCAAATACTGGCAAAACGAATCCAGGAGCACATCAAAACAATCATCCACCATGATCAAGTAGGCTTCATCCCAGGCATGCAGGGATGGTTTAATATACGGAAAACCATCAACATGGTCCATTATATAAACAAACTGAAAGAACAAAACCACATGATCATTTCATTAGACCCTGAGAAAGCATTTGACAAAATTCAACACCCCTTAATGATAAAAGTCCTGGAAAGAATAGGAATTCAAGGCCCATACCTAAACATAGTAAAAGCCATATACAGCAAACCAGTTGCTAACATTAAACTAAATGGAGAGAAACTTGAAGCAATCCCACTAAAATCCGGGACTAGACAAGGCTGCCCACTCTCTCCCTACTTATTCAATATAGTTCTTGAAGTTCTAGCCAGAGCAATCAGACAACAAAAGGAAATCGAGGGGATTCAGATTGGTAAAGAAGAGGTCAAAATATCACTACTTGCAGATGATATGATAGTATATTTAAGTGATCCCAAAAGTTCCACCAGAGAACTACTAAAGCTGATAAACAACTTCAGCAAAGTGGCTGGGTATAAAATTAACTCAAATAAATCAGTAGCCTTCCTCTACACAAAAGAGAAACAAGCCGAGAAAGAAATTAGGGAAACGACACCCTTCATAATAGACCCAAACAATATAAAGTACCTCGGTGTGACTTTAACCAAGCAAGTAAAAGATCTGTACAATAAGAACTTCAAGACACTGAGGAAAGAAATTGTAGAAGACCTCAGAAGATGGAAAGATCTCGCATGCTCATGGATTGGCAGGATTAATATAGTAAAAATGGCCATTTTACCAAAAGCGATCTACAGATTCAATGCAATCCCCATCAAATTACCAATCCAATTCTTCAAAGAGTTAGATAGAACAATTTGCTAATTCATCTGGAATAACAAAAAACCCAGGATAGCTAAAACTATTCTCAACAATAAAAGAACTTCAGGGGGAATCACTATCCCTGAACTCAAGCAATATTACAGAGCAATAGTGATAAAAACTGCATGGTATTGGTACAGAGACAGACAGATAGACCAATGGAACAGAATT
The DNA here is from genome assembly GCF_021556685.1 of Rattus norvegicus. Taxonomy (NCBI): domain Eukaryota; kingdom Metazoa; phylum Chordata; class Mammalia; order Rodentia; family Muridae; genus Rattus; species Rattus norvegicus. Next base: position 34,081,289 of record NC_141542.1, on the reverse strand, counting down.
GAAGACCCAGAAATGAACCCTCACACCTATGGGCACCTGATTTTTGACAAAGGAGCCAAAACCATCCAATGGAAAAAAGATAGCATTTTCAGCAAATGGTGCTGGTCCAACTGGAGGTCAACATGTAGAGGAATGGAAATCGATCCATTCTTATCACCCAGTACAAAGCTTAAGTCCAAGTGGATCAAGGACCTCCACATCAAACGAGATACACTCAAACTAATAGAAGAAAAACTAGGGCAGCATTTCGAACACATGGGCACTGGAAAAAATTTCCTGAACAAAACACCAATGGCTTATGCTCTAAGATCAGGAATCGACAAATGGGATCTCATAAAACTGCAACACTTATGTAAGGTAAAGGACACTGTGGTTAGGACAAAACGGCAACCAACAGATTGGGAAAAGATCTTTACCAATCCTACAACAAATAGAGGACTTATATCCAAAATATACAAAGAACTCAAGAAGTTAGACCGCAGAGAAACAAATAACCCTGTTAAAAATGGGGTTCAGAACTAAACAAAGAATTCACAGCTGAGGAATGCCGAATGGCTGAGAAACACCTAAAGAAATGTTCAACATCTTTAGTCATAAGGGAAATGCAAATCAAAACAACCATGAGACTTCACCTCACACCAGTGAGAATGGCTAAGATCAAAAACTCAGGTGACAGCAAATGCTGGCGAGGATGTGGAGAAAGAGGAACACTCCTCCATTGTTGGTGGGATTGCAGAGTGGTACAACCATTCTGGAAATCAGTCTGGAGGTTCCTCAGAAAAATGGACATTGAGCTGCCTGAGGATCCAGATATACCTCTCTTGGGCATATATCCAAAAGATGCCCCAACATATAAAAAAGACACATGCTCCACTATGTTCATAGCACCCTTATTTATAATAGCCAGAAGGTGGAAGGAACCCAGATGCCCTTCAACAGAGGAATGGATACAGAAAACGTGTTACATCTACACAATGGAATATTACTCAGCTATCAAAAACAATGACTTCATGAAATTCGAAGGCAAATGGTTGGAACTGGAAATTATCATCCTGAGTGAGGTAACCCAATCACAGAAAAACACTCATGGTATGCACTCATTGATAAGTGGCTATTAACCCAAAGCTTGAATTACCCTAGATGCCTAGAACACATGAAACTCAAGACAGATGATCAAAATGTGAATGCTTCACTCCTTCTTTAAAAGGGGAACAAGAATATCCTTGGCAGGGAATAGAGAGGCAAAGATTTAAACAGAGACAGAAGTAACACCCATTCAGAGCCTGCCCCACATGTGGCCCATACATATACAGCCACCCAATTAGACAAGATGGATGAAGCAAAGAAGTGCAGGCTGACAGGAGCCTGGATGTAGATCTCTCCTGAGAGACACAGCCAGAATACAGCAAACACAGAGGCGAATGCCAGCAGCAAACCACTGAACTGAGAACAGGACCCCCGTTGAAGAATCAGAGAAAGAACTGGAAGAGCTTGAATGGGCTCGAGACCCCAAAAGTACAACAATGCCAAGCAACCAGAGCTTCCAGGAACTAAGCCACTACCTAAAGACTATACATGGACTGACCCTGGACTCTGACCTCATAGGTAGCAATGAATATCCTAGTAAGATCACCAGTGTAAGGGGAAGCCCTGGGTCCTGCTAAGACTGAACCCCCAGTGAACGTAGTTGTTGGGGGGAGGGTGGCAATGGGGGAGGATGGGGGGGGTGGAACATCTATAAATAAGGGGAGGGGGAGGGGTTAGGAGGATGTTGGCCCGTAAACCCGGAAAGGGAATAACACTCAAAATGTAAATAAGAAATACTCAAGTTAATAAAAAAAAAGGATTTATATATGGTTGTGTTTTGAAACAATACCTGGCTTTCATCATATTTATTTATATATACACATACATATTTTTTTCTTTCTGCTTCCATTTAGGTAGCGTTGACTCAGTTTCATTACCAAGACACAATAGTCTTCACAAAGTCCTCTAGGAAATATTCTGAAACCAATGTAAGTGCTTCTCCTGCTTTTTGAAATAAAACCCAGCTTACTTCTTACATCTCTATTTCTATTAATTGTCAAGCACCCTAGAACTCACCTTCCTGTCCAGTCTCCTCTCTACCCACTATAGCTCACAACACAGTTACTGCTCTATAATCTCTAACACACCATAAGTGAACCTTCTTCATCCTATTCGTGGATTTTCTGGCATATCATTTCAAATTTCTACACTCATCATCTTTGAAATTTGCCAAATTATCCTCTTGTAGAGTCCTTCTTCCCACTCTAAGTCAGTTCTATTACTCCATTTCTGGGCTTCTGCTGTCAAAGAACCCACCTTTCAAGCTGGTGTCTTCCATGAAGATAGAGGTTGCTATTGTCCATCTTTATTTATATATATACTCACATACATATCATACAAATTACCATATGATATATAAATTGTAATGTATACATTATGTTATATTTTTATATCATATAGCTATATATTATTTTAATATATAATATATTTGTACATCTATAAAATTTATATATGATATATAAGATATTTGCATATATTATATAATTCATAGATAGTATATACTATATATTTAAAGATATATATGGTAAATAGCATATATGAAAATTGTTCAAAAGGCACTAAATCTAATTTTCACTTGGATAATTAGCATATCTACTTTTGATTTATTGTATTGCCTACTTTTAATGATTATTTTTGTAATGAATTACCTTACTTCTATAACAGTATAACCTTTATAATCATCTAAAATTTAATTTGATTTTATATGAAGGTCATTAAAAAAGCTACCATATATTTAATTTTTGAATTAGAATAAAATGAAAGAGTTTAATTTTTAATTTGCTAAGCTAGATAAATTATCTTGATAAATTCATCCCACAATTTTGAGAGATAGTTGACCAAATTAAGTCATTTTTCATACTAATTAAAGACTCATAGTCCTTAGTGGTTATATTATTGAATTAAATTACTACTGAAATAAAAGATATAATTTATTATACACTATTTTATTTGGGGTACTGTTTTAGTAGTTTTAATTAAGGATATCTCAGTAAATACACACAATTATCCGTATGTAAGGCTAATACGGTGCTAAAAAAAAGGAGCATTACAGTGAATTAAATAGAAGCTGAGGTTTCAATGTACTGGCTCTATTTCTGAGTATTTTTTATATAAAAGAAATATCTAATTAAATGAGGTTTAATCAACTAGAGACTGACAGTTGAATATAACACATACAGCAAAATATGCCAAGGACATGTTGTAGAGCAATCTTAGGGATTAAGGAATTTTACGAATCAAGACAGAGTTTACCCTTTAGAAATGATTATGAAGAGTAACTACAGTAGTGAAATATATTATCCCATGTATTTTTTTCTTCATTACCTATGAACTAGTTTAGTTTTTTAAAAAATATTATTTGTTTCCTTGTGTAAAGTTCAACATGTTCACCTCTCATTGTTCTCTTATCCTCTTTTAGTCTTTTAGTTGCTTATATTCAGTGGAATTTGTAAAAATAAATATAGTAATAATAGCCCAAAAACAAATACATGATTAATCTTCAATTAATGCTTGTTTTATGGGCAAAAAGCATGGTTTCATTGCCATTGAAAAGTCTATAAGTGCCTTTACTATGTGGAATATCTTTGTTGACATGATCTGTTCATTTGATTTTCTTATCTACCTGAACTTTTGGAGTCTTGCCTATGAAATCATCATCTATCCTAATATTCAGAGGTTTCTAAAATTTTACAATTTAAAATATAGTGCTATATCTTTTCCCATGCTGCATTTAAACTTTGCATGGGATAGGTAAGAGCTCAGATCTATTTCTTTGCAGGTGAATATCAATTAACACAGTGCACAAACATACTTTCCATTGGGAAAAATAATAGCAAATAGTGCAATTAATAAAGAATATATACATATATTCACACACATAAAATCTCTCGTCATAGTCACTGCAGTAAGAATTCATAATAGCCAGTTTGTAAAAAAGCAATATATGTCATCAAGAGAAGAATTGCCAAATGTGACATCTTGTCTGTATACAATAGAATATTACTCGGCCTTTATGAAAAGGAAATTCTATCATTTGTATTAACATGGAAGACATTTGTGAGAATTTTTCAAAGCAAAATTATCTTGACCTAAAAAGACAATCCTGCCATTTGTTGTCACTCTGGGTGAAAGTCTAAATAATCTAAATCATGGAAAAGGACAGAGTGGGGTTAAGAGGATGAGGGTTGACATAGAGACATGATGAGAAAAGAAAAGAAAATCCAAAAAGAATAAGAAGATTTTAAGGTTCTTTTTAGTTTCATTGTGTAGCATGATTAAATATTGTTCCATTTTCAAACTGCCAAAAATAAAGATTTAATGTTCTTACTATGAAATATATGACAACACAGATAATACATGATACAAAGGGTATTAAATTACAATGACATCAGTTTTTGTTTGTTTTACTCTTCTGGCTACTTTACAAATGTGAATAAGAGGAGTTATAACATTTAAAAACTGTAGCCAAACTGGGGTCTATCAGGAGCATAAGAGCAGCTGTTAAGGGAACTATATTTTTGGAGGGGGAGATGATGTGGAGTGCCCAACCAGCTGATACATACAAAATGCAATTCTTACCCCTAAGTGTCAATAAATAGCAATAAAGAAACCAGAAATCTTATTGGAGCTATAGGAACAGGAAATCTGCTGAGATTTTGTTGTGGATTTGGTTGCAGTGGATAAATCAACTACAGAAACAAGATTATATTCCATATACAACAAGGAAGCTTTGCCTATAATATCTAAAACGTAATCACTTAAATAAGAGCTGTACGACAACATCAGTTGACAAGCCAGCCTAAATAGGGAAAATCTCATAAAGCCCCACCTATTCATGAAAATAGAGGCAATTAATGACTGCAGAGAGAACCTCTTGAGTAGCCAGTTCTAAACTCATAACATACATTTGAGCAACTCCAAATGGACTTAGACTGTATTTAAGTGTGTGTGTGTGTGTGTGTGTGTGTGTGTTTGTGTGTGTTTGTGTGTGTGTGTGTGTGTAAGTAATAATAGTCAATGAAAAGATTATGGGTGTGAAAGGGAGTAGGGGCCATAGGAGGAATAGGATGGGGACAGGGAGGAAGGAGTGAATGATGTGAATGCAGATCTTATGTATAAAATTCTCAAAAAAACTAAACTCTATTTTTTAACACACACATTGATAGGCCTAGATATGCACAGCACATACCAGTCAATTTAATTGATTTGAACTGAGCCATCTGCTGTCTAATTGCTTCTTAGCCACTGGGATTCATGTAAGTAAATGAACATAAAAGATAGAAAGAATACTAATGTGAAGTTTATGTTTCATTAAGAATGCCTCCTTGTTCTTGGCCAAAAATTAAATACGTGAAAATTGATGTAAATTGAAAGAGTCTATTTTCAAAGTTCTACCCTTGACGAAAGTGGAATATCCTTTGCCAGCACTTAAAAGTAGCCACAATACAAAAAAAAATCTAAGATGTTGGATATCAGCCAAGGAGAAAGAGCCAGTAACTAAGGGATGCAAGTGAAACAGATAAACTCCCTGATTGTGTACAATGTGCGTGTTGGGGGGGGTGGATATTTCCCTGGCAGAAGAGTGGACAAAGCAGAAAGAGTACTTGGGTCAAAGAGACCTAATGGGGATCATGGTAGAAATAAGACCCAGAAGGAAATTTCAAGAAGAGAAATCAAGAAGGGTAGTGGACATTCTTCATGTTGAATGCTGAATGTTGATCATAAGGAAACAACGTCCAGCTTTAGAAAACTGCATGAAAAGATGAAAGGCCACATGCGTTGTTTCAGTTACATGGGACTGAGATAGCAAACGTCCATTTGATGAGCCATACAGGAAATCCATAACATATGGAACACTTGGGCAATTTTATTAGCACAATTTTGATACAAAACTGTCCATAGGTCAAATTCTGCCCTGGTCTTGCCTAAGTTGAAAAGAAATAACTTTAGTTATTGATGAAGCAATTTTTTATATTGAGAATAATAAAACCCATGCAAATAACTCACAAAAATGATTCATTGTGATCCTCAGTAAAAATCACATTTCAGCAGTTTGTTTGGGGCTTTCACATTAGATGATGAATAATGCAAATTCTACATTGTTGGATACTAGCTTTATTTTCTTTTTAACTTGATCATTGTTTTTTTATTCTGAACATGATTACATTTTTGGAAGCAGCATGTTTGTGTGTTTTTGCCTTAGCATTTATACAAAGGCCTAGTGAATGTAAAACCCAAGAATGCAAGTTCCATGCTCAGAACATTTCTTCACTGGTATTCTGAAGGAAGGGTAGTATATTGCTAGTATATTGGGGTATCTCCTGAAGTATTTAACCAAATGGCGGTCAAAGAATAGCTATGAGATCCTGTCCTCACAGATTACATGAACTGAAAAATCTACTGTGTTCTTTGTAGAAATGGAATATAAATGGTGTGCAACTGATAAGGTATCTTTCATGTATTTATCATTCTGTCTATGGTATGAAACTGACTTTATTCATGAATAATGCAACATAAAAGAAAGAAAACAAAAGCAAAACTTGGAATTTGATTTTTCAAAATATTTATTTGAAGCATGGATACTTTTCAAGCCACAAAAGTACAACTTTCATATCTCCTTTCTCAGCAAATGTGTTATACTATAGCCAATGAACAAAGGCTCATATTTCTGTACATAATGTACTATATGTGATCAGGATAGATTGTTGGATAGAGTTGTAATTAATTTAACTAAAAAACTAAACTAGATTTAATTAACTAAAATTGCTTTGGTAAAGCTAAATAGCAATAGTGACTAATTCTTAGATCAAAAACTAAATATAAAAAATAGAACTCAAGTAGAAGAAACCTGCTTTACCAGAGACCACATCAGCACCCAGGACCCCAGATACAAGCACTCCCTCAGCATCTTCCCAGTCTACTACCAACAGTCCACATTTCCTTGTCACCATATGCCTGCCCAGAACTCCGTGGGAAGGTCCATAACCCACTAGAGGACATGCCAATAATCAGAGCCCCAAATAAGCTGACTGCCCAAGAACTGTGCCCACTTTCTCCATGCTTGCCCAACCTCCAACCAGCCCCTTTTTCCCATCACCATATTCTAGCAACCAACTCCTGTGGAGATGCACAGCTAGAACAGAGGCCACTCTTGGCCACTAGAACCTCATATTTGAAATTGAGTAGAGACTCTTTACTCAACTTCTGGCAGAAGACCAGTGAGAAAATGGAAACCAAGGGGAAAAGAGCATGTAACAAGCAAAGACACAAACATTTACACCTATAATCACGGCAAACCCAAATGCTAGACACCTATGTCAGAACCCAACCAACAGCCAGGGCAATATTTCACCACCAGAGTCCAATTGTGCTATTATAACAATCCCTACATTATGTAACACATGAAAACCACCTTAAAACTACTTTAGGAAGATGATAGCAGTCTTTAAAGTGGAAATGAATAAAACTCTTAAAAAATGCCAAGAAAGACAAAGACAAATAACAGTTAAAGGAAATAAATAACAATAAACAATAAATTATTCAGAACCTAGAAATAGAAATAAAATCAATGAGAAAAACACAAACTGAGGGAATTCTGGAGACCAAGTATCTAGGCAAGCAAACAGAAAAGGCAACTACAAGCTTCACTACCACAACAAGAGAGATGAAAGACAGAATTTCAAGCAATGAAGATATGATAGAAAAATAAAAATACATCAGTCAAAGAAACTCTTAAATCTAAAAATATTCTGAAATGAAATACTGAAGAAATGCGTGACACCCCAAAAAGATCAAAACAAAAAATAATAGGAATAGAAGAAGAGAATCCCAGATCAAAATGCAGAAAATATATTTAATAAAGTCATAAAAGAAAACTTTTCTTAAAAAGGACATACCTAAAAAGATACGAGAAGCTTACAGAACACCCCAATAGATTGGACCAGAAAAGAATATTCCCTTGCCACATAATAACCAAACATTAAATATACAAAACAAAAAAGAATTTTAAAAGTTGCCAGAGAAAAAGGCTAATTACACCTCATTTTTCAATGGAGACTTTCAATGGAAAAGCAAGAAGGGTCTAAGAAGACCCCATAGGTGGAGAAAATAAGATAAAATCAAATTTCTTCAAAACATATCCACAAATCCAGTCTTGCAGAAGGTATTAGCAGGTAAACTCCAACCCAAGGAGGTTAACTACTCCCATAGAAACACAGGAAATAATCTCACACCAACAAAACAGAAAAAATAAATAAATAAAACAGAACACACACATAAACTATCACTACAATCACTAAACACCAAAATACCAGGAATTATCAATCCTTAATCATTTTTATCTTTCAATATTAATGGGTTCAATTCCCATATAAAAAGACAGAGAGAATGGATACCAAAACAGGATTCATCTTTCTGCTACATGAAAGAAACACAACTCAACATCAAAGATAAACGTTATCCCAAATTAAATGGTTAGAAAAATATTTTCCAAGCAAATGAACCTAAAAAACAACCTGGTATGGGAAGGACACTTCACATTCCTCCAAGAAGGGTTCCCCAAGATAATCTTCCAGTTCTTAACATCTATGCCTCAAAAACAAATGCATCTGTGCCTGTACAGGAAAACAATATTAAACACAAATTGACCCTTACACACTAAGAGTGGGAGACTTCAATATCCACTCTCATGAATAGATTGATCATCCAAGCAAAAACTAAACAGAGAAATATTAGATCAACAAATGCTATGAACCGAATAAATGTAACAAATATCTACAGAACATTTTACCTATACACACAAAATACACCTTCTTTCAGTATCTCAAAAAACATTCTTTAAAATTAAGCACATACATGGTCACAAAGCAATCTCAGGAGATACGATACAATTTAAAAGGGGCACTGCAGTGTATCAGATCACCATGGATTAGAGTGATTTCAGCAACAGAAACAACAGAAAGCCTATGAATTCATGGATATAGAACAGTTCTCAACTGAATGACTGTTTGATCAAGGCAGAAGTAAAGAAATTAAAGACTTCCTAGATCTCAGTGAAAATTATTAATGTGCAACATACCCAAATGATTAGAACACTACGAAATCAGTGCTAAGAGCAAAGTTCATATTACTAAGGGCCCTCATAAATAAATTGGAGAGATCTCATAGTAGCAACTTAGTAGCACACCTGAAAACTCTAGAACAAAAAGAAACCAACACACTCAAGAGCAGTAGACTGCAAGAAATAACCAAAGTAAGAGCTGAAATTAATAAAATAGAAACAAAAAAGAACAATACAAAGAATCATTGAAACAAAAAAAGTTTTTTGAGAAAATGAACAAGATAAACAAACATCCAAACAAACAAACATAAAGTTAATCCTAATCAACAAAATCAGAAAAAAGGTGTGGCATAACAACACATACTGAGTGTACCCAAAGAAAAATTAGGTCATACTTTAAAAATCTCTACTCTACGAAACTGGAATATCGAAAAGAAATTGATAACTTTTCTCAATAGATACCACTTAACAGAGTCAAGATCAGATTAAATAATTTAAATAAACCCATAATCCCTAAGAAAATATACGCAGTCATTAAAATCTCCCAACCAAAAACATCTAGGGTAAGAGAATTTTAGCACAGAATTCTACAAGATTTTCAAAAGAGTTAATCCCGATATTCCTCTGTTTTGTTTTGGTTTTTTGTTTTGTTTTGTTTTGTTTGGAGCAGAACTTTAAGAAATATTTATCTCACAGTTATCTTTTCTTATTCTCCAAAAAGTTTATACATGTAAACACCCCATCTTGGACATAGTCACACACCCTTTGCATCTCTTACATTGTCCTCTAAACTATTTTCCTCACTGCACCATGTCCTCTGAAAAAACAAAAGCAAAACCAACCTACTAATTCAGACATGCACTGGGAGTCAGGCAGTTACCCATGACCATCTTGCTCAAATAAAGTGGCTGTCTTTCAGCAGTCATCAACTACCCTCAGCTTTGCAGTAGGGGTGGGCATCTAGAGCCCTAGTTGTGTGTTGGAATTTTTAACTAGTTTGAACCTGTGCAAGTCTTTTGCAGGTAACACAGCTCCAGTCAGTTCACACATGTCTATTATCAACAATATTACATGTAAAACTTGCTGTGGGCTCTGCTGCAACTTGGACAGGTGAGTCCATGTTTCTGACACTAAGGCTATTATTTCATGTTATAAGACACATATGGCTCAGATATTAATATGAGTCATATATATATTAATGAAAACAGAGTATTAAAAATCTCTGATAATACAAAGTACAGCAGATAATATAAAATAGAACATAGGTATTCATTACTTTCCTGCTGCTATAATAAAACACCATATTCAAAACAATGTACAGTAGAGCTTATTTGTACCTTGTCTGGCATGACTGCCTAAGGCAAGGCATTGTTTCTGTTCCTGGCACATTGCCAGATCATTAATCCTTGCACATGCTGATGTTTGCTGTTACCCTGCAACAGATTTGCAGTCTCTTCTATTTTACATTCAATTTCTCTTTCTGGGGAATATACGTTCCCCTTTACTCAGAGCTAATCAATCCATAATAAATGAAATAGATGTGATTCCCAGGATTGAGAAATGGAGTTGGAAATGAGGTTATGGAGGACAAGGAACAGGCCTTCAAATTGACTGTTAGGGCCATGAGAAAGGATCTAGACAACATAAACACAGACACATTCAAACCCTACATGTTCCTTTGTGGAAATTGTTCATTGTGAGACTTGTCCTTGGAATTATGAGGAGATATATGTACCTTCTGGTCCAATCTCTGCTGCATTAATTAGCCAGGGGCAAACTCGGGGGCATCAAAGATAAAGAGTTAAAATGATCTCAAGAAGAAAAGACATGGACAGGGGAAAAAAGAATCTGTAAATAAATAAATAAATAAATAAATAAATAAATAAATAAATACAAGCAAATGATAGATGGGTTTATTTTATAGGATAAAGGCTTGTATGTGATCTAGAAATAAATAGCATTAGAAGGAAAGATTATGAGGTCATGGAATTGCTAAAATAGGAAACAAAGTTTAGAGAATTGAAGGATTATGCAAAAGTATATAACAAAGTAGTATTTAGGTCTCCAAGCTACTTGAAGGATTGGAAATGACAATACCTAGAGAGATATTAGAGAGAGCTAGCCACTTTACTTGCATAAAATTTAAAACTTTGTAAGAAATTATTTTAACCTTAGTGGTCTGTCATCTTTCTGTTCTTACCTGAAAGCAATTACTAAAGACTGCTGTCTACTCTACCAGGAAACTGTAAGAGCTGTGCCTAGCCACCCATGAAGAACAGGCTGTGTGAAAACTATAAGGATATGTTCTTTTGCTCTGTGTTTAGTTTCTGTTTTAAGGAAGCAGGAATTGGAACTATTGATCTGGGACTCACAGAATTTATCTAAATATAAGAATTCATTGGGGTTGGGGATTTAGCTCAGTGGTAGAGCGCTTGCCTAGGAAGCGCAAGGCCCTGGGTTCAGTCCCCAGCTCTGAAAAAAAAAGAACCAAAAAAGAATTCATTAACAATAATCAAATCCTTGATGATGTAACTTTAGTAAATAAAAGATTGGGTTCAGGCTGTCTGGTCAGGGGAAGACAAAAAGAATAAGAAGGGTGAAGGGGAAAATGAGAAGGGAGAAGGAAAAATATAAAGGAAAAAGGAAGAAAGGGGAGAAGGATGGAAGAATGATGAGAATCCTTGGGTAAACAGAAAGCACATAAACTGACAGCTTGCATCCACTACTGACTCTGAGTCATTATTGGATTAGCATCACTCCCATTCCCCCATTTCTCAGGATCCTCCTCATGATGAGGCTGAACCTTTGTATATTTGGGCTGATAGGTCTAGAGGAATGAGAATCCATCATGCCAGGAAAACATGGCAGCAGCAATGAAGGCAGATACAAGAAGAAGGAATGCCACATCTTTTACCATAAACACGAAGTAGAGAAAGCGAACTTAAAGTAGGCCATGATGTGTACTCTCAAAGCCCAACCCCAGGGACATACTTCATCCAGAAAAGCCACATGTCCTTAATTTCCCAAGATAGCATCACCAACGGGAGAATCAAGTGTTTAAATGCTTGAGAAGATGGGAAATATTTCTCACTTAAAAAAATAGAAATGTACATCTCCTCTTTTATTCTAGATGACTTTTGCTACTTTAGAATGATATCTCTTAGTAAACCTGAAGTACAATGAAGAATACATAGTAAAATATTTGTGTATTTAGGTCTATTAAAACTGTTAGCTTAATGCTAGGCAAAACTGGAATGATGGTACCTTTCCTAACTTTTATGCTTATTCATTTCTGCTCAGCTGCATAGTCATTTGATGTATGTAAATTTAAAACTTTTACGTGGCATAAAATGGTGTATTTGTATTCTAAATTAGTGAACAATAGAAAACCTGCTAGAGAAAAAAGCAATTAACTATGACCGTAAAGAACAATTGCCCTCTTAGTACAATCTACTCTCATTTTAGAAGGTCAACTAGACTGGAAAATACAATTAAACCAAAGAATTATGGAAAAGCCTTAGACGGAATGAAAGGAGGAAAGAAACTAAATCTTATAAATGTGTTTATTTCTAGAAATGAAGCTTATAAGCAAAAAAAAAAAGGAAACAAGACATTTACAAAGATTTTAACAGCTTTCTGACAATCAGATTACTGAGATAATGGAGTTGTGCCCCTGGGATAGTCCAAGTATGCTATTACTTAGGAAATGTAAAACTTAGTTTGGACAAGTCATTAGGCACAGAGACAGGAGAGAAATTCCACAGGCATTGGCAAGTATTTGTTTTTCTGAAATATTCATGGTGACAAATGCACTAGAAGGTGGAAGGGCAGTGTGTGCTTGCATAACTAATAGATCACATTCTCTTTGGTGATGGGTGTTTATAAAAACCTGTTATTTCTCTTCTATTAGACATCACCTTTTACTTAGGTTATAGGTTGTTTGTTTTATTTTAGATTCTGTGTGGTTGGTTGGTTGGTTGGTTGGTTGGTTGGTTGGTTGGTTGGTTGGTTGGATGGATGGTTGGTTGGTTGGTTGGTTGGTTGGTTGGTTGGTTGGTTGGATGGTTGGTTGGTTGGATGGTTGGTTGGTTGGTTGGATGGTTGGTTGGTTGGTTGGATGGTTGGTTGGTTGGTTGGTTGGTTGGTTGGTTGGATGGTTGGTTGGTTGGTTGGTTGATTGGTTGGTTGGTTGGTTGGTTGGTTGGTTGGTTGGATGGTTGGTTGGTTGGATGGTTGGTTGGTTGGTTCAGTTTGGTTTTGTTGTAGAAAACAGATTCCTTCCCTTGTCTCAATTGAGTTAATATTTTCTTCCTTGTTAAGATTTTTAATTAATTCATTTGTGTTTCAATCAAGTCAGTGATTGAAATTTGTTTATATTTGAATCCTTGAGTAGTTTTAAAATATAGACTTTGAGTATAAAAAGTCCAGTTAAAGAGCAATAACATGGGGCTGGGGATTTAGCTCAGTGGTAGAGCGCTTGCCTAGGAAGCACAAGGCCCTGGGTTCGGTCCCCAGCTCCGGAAAAAAAAAAAAAAAAAAAAAAAAAAAAAAAGAGCAATAACATTTCATCCAGTGTTATAGGAATTGATTTTCTATTAATACACTCAGGCATCTCTTTATAGTGCCAAGGATGCTATAGAGTCTATTGAAGGAGAAAAGTCATTAACATTTTTACCTATCTGTAAATATTGGAGGCTCAGTGATAATCAACCTAGCAAGATATGCCTAGGATATGGCAAGATATGCAATAATGGCATGAATATTCTGAGGTGTAACCAACCACCTACTGACTCCATTTAAAGAATACTACACAGACCGAAATTCATGGCTGGTACTATAAACAGAGCCAAATAACTGTTGATGGCATTATAGAAATTCTATTTTTATTTTGCTAAATTGACACAGTATTAACTTGTCTCCTAAATTCCAATCTTTATGCCAGTATTAGTACTGGTTTCAACTCTCATCACAGAAGCTTTTTTGTGAAATGAATGATGGTGACTAAATATGAAGCTGGTTGAAGTAAAAAGAAAAAAGTGACTGTTGGAGTGCTCAGCCCTGGTGGGAGTGCTCAGACATGAATAGAATATTTACTCACTTTCTAACTCTGAAGCTCATATATCAGACTGAGAAATAAACCAGAGAAATAATTTCATCCACAATTGTCTCAAAAAATACCTTAGAATAAATTTAACCAAGTAAATGAAATACTCGTACAATTCAAACTTCAAAACACTAAAGGGAAAAAAAACTGAAGAAAATACCAGAAGGTAGTGAGACCTCTCATACAATTACATTGGAGTGACTAATATGAAAACAGCCATCCAACCAAAATCAATATATAGATTCAATGTAGTGCCTATAAAAATTCCAGTGCAATTTTTTACAGACAAAATCTAGATATGTGTGTTGAAATACAAATAATAGCAGCAGATATGTGAAACTATTCTGAGCAATAAAAACACTACTGGAGGTATGTATTACAACTCTAATTCTTTATCAGAGAAAAAAATCTATGAATTGTGTTTAACATAAAAACTCACAATGGGTTGAAGTGCAAAGACAATATTTCAGCCACAAGTAGGATATCTATACCACTGCCTGATCACTCCATAGCACAGAAACTATTACAGAAAATTTGTAAGAAATACAGATTGGGGAAGACTTGTGTAAAACATTGAATTGGAAAGTATACGACTACACATGAACTTACAACAGCTGAGGCTGCTTGCAAAAACCTTAGCAAGATTGGTCTATTCAAATTCTGGCATGAAGGCTGTAGATATTTCACAATCCTTCTTTTTGCTGGGAAATGATTGACAGTTGATGGCTTCTTGGAAAGGGAGAGTTGGTTGCCTGTAAGCATTGGTCCCTGAGAAGTGAACTAAGCTTTGACAGATGGCCCTATACATGTGAGCAAATAGAGGTATAAAGAGAATCAATGAGTTAGATTTTTAAAAGAATAGAGGACACAAATTTGGGAGGCTATAGGGCTGTGAAGGAGTAGATATAAGAGGAGTTACATGAAGCAGTAAGAGATGAAAATGATCAAATACATTTTTAAAATTCCCAAAGAATTAGTACATCCTTTCAATCCCAGCATTGATGAGCTCCACAACTAACTGAGGGACTACTGCCAGTCGATAGCTGCCAGAAAACACATCTGCAAATTGTCAATAGCAATACTATTTGAACTTGAAAATAAGAAACGAGGAAGAAGCAAAAAAGCAAAAGACAATATTAATAAATAAATGACCTGAGCAGCAGGAGAAAACATCAGAGACTGGATTTGTTGAACGTTTACTTTGTACTACATTCACTGTTTTATTTGTTTTGTATTATCATTACATCTACACAGATTATGTGTTCTGGTGTGTCCATGTGTGCACTGTGTGTGTGTCTGTGTGTGTGTATGTGGGGTGTGTGTGTGCATGTGTGTGTGTGTCTGAATGTGTCCCATCACACATGTGAAGATCAGAGTACAATTTTTAAGAGTTGATTACCTTTCCATCTGGAGATCTAGGAAATTGAGCTTAGCTCATCAGGCTTGCCAGCTCATACCTTTCTCTAACGAGCTGTCTTGCCTTGCTTATGCCACATTTAAAATATCAAGTTATCATAAAACATTCAGAATTATAATGCTGATGCTGACTTTCTCTTTGAGGTGGAAAGGTTCAGTAATTCCTTTGAGGTTAATATCAAGGTTAACTTCTGGACTGTAGCCAGTCAGCTCTTGCTCACAGGCGTGTAGATGTTTAGGAAGATAAGACACTGAATGATGTTCTATCTGGAGCTGAAGCTTGGATTAATTGTTCATAGGAGGCTAGTATAATAAAACTCTAAACCTAGGGTCTACTTCTCTGAACATATTAAGGCTCTATTTTTACCTCCACAATTTGTCTTTAGCATTGGGATAGTCAAAGACAAGATGTTCTACTATTTTCATTCCATGATTGCAAACTTCCACCAGTGTTGTAATGCACTAAAGGAGCAGCAGTCTCTGAAAATGATATAAATCTAACATTGAGCTCTCCTATTCTTGCAACAATTTATTTCTGAACAATAATCTACATGATAAGTCAAGGCTTTGAAGCAAATATTTTGCATTTTTCATAATGTTGAGAGTGGTTAATTTGTGAATAGCTTTACTGACCAATCTGCATCTATCTATTCATGCAAAACCTTGAAGTGAAACACCCCACTAAAACAAAATGGGTTGATATAGTAAAGACTTTTACCAGCATAGAGATCTGTCTCAAGTGTCTGGTTTGGTCAAAGGATGCAGAAATGTAGACTAGCTAGATGAAAATGCATGAAAATGCTAGGATACTGTAACATGAGAACAAAGAACACTGTATAGCTTTTTAGTCTCTCAATTGACCACTGAAATTCACTATATAAAGCTAAGAAGAATGTTAAAGTTTTCTTGGCCACACATAGACAATAGGCTACAACCTAACTGTAACATTACTATTGTTGAAAAGTATACCAAAAAGTTTCATGTGTTGTAATATCAAAATTCATATGCAAAAGGTACTGGGAATTCAAGCAATTCATAGATAATTATAATTAGAAAAGGCTGTGAAGAGATGTCTTCTATACTGGCATCAGTAGCTTTATTGGGAGAGGACTAGAAAGATGAGTCCTTGTTACTGCCTTGTCATGAGATGTCTCTTCTCAGGTTGTGGTATAGTACAAGCCCTCACCAGATGAGGAACAGATGTCATGTCGGGATTATGTCACTCTACTTTCCAGCTTCCAAAGAAACAACCCAAGTAAATTTCTATTCATTATTAATAATCTAGTTTGTGTCATTTTGTAATATAAAATATAATAGTTTTAGCAACCACACTTCCAAAAGGTTTCTTAAAATTAATTCTGTGCTACAGAACTTTAAACTGCATAATGGACCTAGACATATCCCTCAGTTTCAATTTTTCCCTCTAGTCAAATTGAAATAGAAAGTAATTATTGTGATGGTGCTCCACACAGAAGAAAACAGAACCTATACCCAGCTTTACCCAAGTTTAGCAAATGCAACAACATTAATTTTGCAGTGGGTAGCGAATAGTAAATTCAGCAACCTTATATCCTTAGTTAAAAGTAATTTAAGACCTTGAAATTCTACCTTATAGAGGCTGTGCTCTGACAGGAACACCAGGTGCACCTAAAGCTTTCGAAAATAGAATCCCCTCATAGAAAAACTGCCAATCTTACAAGCTGCAAGATGTTTACTCTAGGCTGTGGTTGGGTGGTTCTGGAAAATAGTGTCTGAGTATTTTACATTCTGGAACACTTGTTTTATAAATCATATAAAGCTTTTCTAGAATTTTATGGGAGGCAGAAGTACATCGCTTGAGCTCCAACATACAATAAAAAGAAAAGCCCCAGAAAATGAAAGTAATAGATATTTGCCACCTGGCATTCATCACATCAAACATAATCCACAGCACTGTAATCTTACACTTTTAAAAAACTCATTTTAATGATTGTACTTAAAAATACTTTAACCTCTTTTCTAGCCCATGCCATATCAGAGGTATTGGAAATGAAAAGTTAATAGAGCAAAGGCAGATGTGGACCTGTTTAAAATAGTTCTTTGAGGCAAAACCAATCTGCTTTGGCAGTATATCAGCAGTTCCATTCACGCAAATCACCTCTAGTAGCTTGATCCTCTAGCAAACACCATTCATGAGTCAGCAATAGCATTTTGATCCAGAAGAAACCTGAGGTTCTGCCAGTTGGCCTAAGTCCAGAGAAGTAACAAAAGGCTGCCAGAACACCAACGGAAGTTCTCTCTCCAAAGTCATAACAAACAATGATCAGCAATGAGTAGCAAGGCGAACCAATACCATACAGACTCATCAGCAAAGACCAGCATCAGCACACCCAATGAAGACCAACAGAATGGCAAGGTGAACCAATTCCACACTGTCATACACTGTCTGTTGAGTTATATTTATACCCTTTCCAAACATCAGGCATTCTCTTAAGCATCTCTTCTAACAAAACATCACATGCTCCCTTTGCAGGCAGCTTCCAGGAAAAAGAAAACAAACAAACAAACAAAAACCTAAAAACACATGTATGTTCTCAGCAAAATATCTTCCCATGTGTCTGCTCCAGCATAAATATCCTCCCATAAGGCAGTTTCCAGAGAAACATCACAGGACACAACTGAGTCTCCAAAGGAACCAGAAATTTCCTCATCATAAGTCAATGAGAGGCATATATGTTGCTGTTATCTGCTTCAATCAAATGAAAACATTTTAGTCTATTTCAGGAGTATTCTTAACATTTACTCTAAATATTTTTACGATATTTAAATTGAGCATGTATGGATTATATTTTCAGTTTCTGATCTTGGGAAACTGCAAGTATATCAAAGAAAAGTTGAGGCTTACAATTCTGACACTCTGTTCCTTGGGTGCACTAGGAGCTCTGACGTTGAAAAAAGATGATTGTGGACAAGTGTCAGTTTCCGAATAGCCTATGGCAAGCAACCAAATTGTTTGGCAAATAAAATGCTAAATGTTTGAGTATTCAGATTTGGGAACTATCTATTACACTATCATCCCACAGCAAACATTGATGGATGTAGGTGACGGTTAGGGAACCATTAAGAAAAGAGAACCAGAAAATTAAATTGAGAGAATTAATAAGAACAGAAAGCCTGAGTCTGTCTCTGTTATATAACAAAAATGAATACATGCATGCAAGATTATCCAAATGTTAGTTCTCTAAAAAGCAATAAAATAAAACTAATGAAGTTTTAAGACACTAGTTGAGGCTAGGAAATGAATATAACAACTATACTGAATGAAATACAGGAATTCACGTCACCACCATATATTTAAAAAACAGTGCAGCAACCATAGCCAAATGTATTGCAGTTTTGTGGCAACACATGAGTGTGAAATTTTGGAGACTGGAAAAAGATGCTAAGTCACTAGGATACTACATACTGGAGAGATAAGGGACTTTAAAAATCTTTTTCTTCAGCAAGACACCAGTAAATGTAACTTTCCCTCCCCTTAAATTTAGGTTATCCACGTTGTTTTGCCTCATTGGGACAATAGGAAATATGGTGGCACCAACAGAGGTTGGAATGTGTTTATGGATAGAACTAGTACTTTTTAGCTGTTTTGGGTAAATCTGTAATCATCATCACATAAACAACCCAAGTTATGGCCCTGTTAACAAAAATGATCCAGATGGACTTTCTGTAAATATATATGGCATATCTCTGCAGAATGTTAGATTGCCCAGGAAATCAACACTAAATTGCAGATTCAACAACCGTATGTTGAAGTGTAAATGCCCAGTCTTGAAGTTGAGTCCAATTGATCAATAGAAACATTCTTTCAAAAATAAAAACCTTGACATATGCACCTAGTGCCCTCCTGATTTTATATTATTGGGACCCAGCATAAACAGTTCAAACATGACAATTTGGACTACATTACAATTGAGATAAGTTCAGTTACACAAAAAGACAGGTGATCTGAAGTTGCAACCAAGTAGAAGAAATACAAAAACCTCTATGCTGAACAAATTATGCATATACTACACATAGGCAAGAAAAGATAACTGGAAACTATTTGAATCTTCCGCATGAAATAATAACATCAGAGGAAAATGTACTCATTGTAATTTTTAATCTGAGATATTAATCCTAATGAAGTGTTATCAGTACTAGTGAAGCTCGTGAGGTACTGTAATTGTTGGTGGTGAATGATTTCATGTCTCCTAAATCCAAACTATTGATGCATATAATATATATGATAGAAAGTCTATTTGCTGACTTGACAAGGTCCTAGGTTAACTGTGTAATAATATGGCATTACACTGGAACAAAGATCCAAAAGAGACATTAACATAGGTCATAAACCAAAACATCATGGCTTTAATCAGTGCCTGATTTACCATTGGAATATTAAGATTTAATTACTCTGGGACACCTTCAGGAAATGTTCCTGTGTCCCTGTAGAAACAAATCCCTGTGAGAAGAAACTGAAGCCCTTTCCTCTCAATTTTAATCACAGAATTTGGGCAATGTAATTTTTAATGACTTTCCTATAAATATTTTTTACCCATTTTACTTTTTAAGGAACATTCACATTTGTCCATACCTTGAGGGAACAATCTATCTAGAAAATATATGTGTAAAGTAGACCACGAGGAAAGCCAATTGCCACTTTACATATTAATAACTAATCATTGCCCATTGAGTGTTGCTAGGGAGTTTGTGATGATTTGCGAGCATACATTTTTCTTTCTGCACGTTGAATTTGGAAGATTCTTATAAATGGAGACAGACAGATAATATGCAAAGTCAGTCTTACATTCTCATCTTTTTTTAATTTAATGCATTTTAATTTATTCTTTGAAAATTTTATACATTTGTACAATGTAGTTTGTACGTTGCACTCCCATCACTCTCTTCAACTACTTCCAGATCTCCATCCCACAACCCTTCCCCAAATTTCTTGCCTCTCTATCTTATCACACAGAATCTAGTGTTTCCCATATTTGTATGGGTGTTAGAAGCTATTCCCTTGGACATGGGCCATCTACCAGGGACCATTTCCCTGAAGAAAACTGACATTTTCTCCTCTAGCCATCAAGTACCAACAGTTCTTTATATGTTCACATTTGTAAACTAGCTAGCCATGTGCCATCTTCTTTAGTCTTATTTATCATAATTTGCTCAAGCCATTTTTGCTTATTCCCTGTGATGGCTATTCCTGTTTTCAATTTGACTACATCTGGAATGAACTACAATTCATTAATAGAGGGCACATCTGTGATCCAGATCCTCAGGCACAGTAGCCAAGAAAAGCTTAGGCCCAGGCAAGGTAGTACATGCCTTTAATTTCAGGACATAGCCGCAAACAGCTCTCCAAGTTCAAGGCCAGATTGGGGCAGAGCAAGTTCTAATTCCAGGCACAGTGGTACACACTTTTAATCTGGGCCATACCTTCTGCTGGAAGCCTGCATAAGGACAATGGAAGAAGGAAAAAAAGGGGAGTATTCTTCATCTGCTTGCACTTACTTTCCAGCACATCTGTTGGAACCTACTTCTTAAGGACTCCATCTTAGACAGAAAACCAGCTGAAACACCTACCCTCAT
Organism: Rattus norvegicus; assembly: GCF_021556685.1. Classification (NCBI taxonomy): domain Eukaryota; kingdom Metazoa; phylum Chordata; class Mammalia; order Rodentia; family Muridae; genus Rattus; species Rattus norvegicus. The sequence goes on along the minus strand of NC_141542.1, from coordinate 34,060,011 downwards.
AGGACTGATCAACTTTTAGATTCTTGGACTTCCTATTGACAGCTGCCTATTGTTGGGTTAGTGGGACTGCAGACTGTAAGTCATTCCAATAAACTCCCTTAATATATAGAGACATTCCGTAAGTTCTTTGACTCTAGAGAACCCTGAATAACATTTGCCTTACACCTTGGAGATATTTCTGATGTAAGAGGCAATTGCAGGAATTATTTTAAAGGAAATTAACCTTCATGACTGCTATTCTTGGATTTGGGGAATGTTTCTTTTCTTTTCTGTGGCGACTCCTTTCTTATATCATATGTGATAAGCTTAATTTGAATAGAATTTAATGAAAATGTTTAATTTTTAATTAATAGATATTTCAAATAAACATTGATAATGCTCATGGTGTTATGATAAAATACTAATTGTTCCCTATTTTCCCAAAATGTCTAGCATTTATGCTGTATCTACTTGATCTACAAGTCTAATAATCTATTCATGTGTAAATTTTATTTTCTCAGGAATTTTCTCATTTATATCCTATGGAATATTTATATATATATATACATATATGTACATATATATTATCTCTTTCCCTGACAACTGTATATGTGGCATGTCACAAATATAAAATTTGGTGAGAGAAAACCAAATATGGGTTCTGTGAGTGTGTAGAAGGAAGAGGTGTGACAAATTACCTGAAAATTAAAATTACTTAAGACTGAAGCCAAATTTGCCAAGAACAGATTCATTTAGGAAGCTGAAATGAGCACTCTGAAGTCTAACTTGGGGCTAAATGTGAGTATTTGGAAGCTAGCTATATAATCAAATGGCAAAGCTTTAACAAAGTACTGTTAGTTTGAGTAGTGACTAGAGAGGTGGCTTACCAGTTAGTACTTGTTGCCCTTCCAAAGGTCACTAGTTCAGTTTCAAACACCAAAGGCTTACAGCTTCAGCTCCAGGGAATCTGAAACCCATGAATACACACACACACACACACACACACACACACACACACACACACACACGTGCGTGCACGCACACACCATGCATACACACAAGTAAATATACACACACAATCACACACATACAATCTACAATCACATACACAAGAAAACAAATCTTTAAAATATATACATTACTTTTACTAATTGTAACAAATAAGAGGCATTTTAGCTTACAGAATTGATATTAAATTTAAAAAGTGCAAAATTCAAGGGACATTGATAATAACCATACAGAATGAAGAGACTCATTTTTTAAAAAGAAAATGAAATAGATGGTTTCTAAATTCCAGATGATTTTAATTCAAATATATATTTTTAAAAAAAATTGTGTGAATTATCCTAAAATGCAGTTAAAAGAAAATTTGACACAAAATTTTAAGTATCTAATTACTTCAAGCTAGGGAAATTACTTAACAAAAGTAAAATGGAGTAAAACAACAACATCATCAACTCTTCAGAAGCTGTTCTGGATATTAAGATCTAACAATAATAGACACTCTTACTAAATTAAAAAAAATTCCATTGCAAGAACTCATGGCTTTATTTTTTAGAAAGTCAGATAGGGAAGTCAACACAGAGCCAGAGAACGAAGACCCCAACATCAGTGATCTAGGTTATTCAGAGATTTCCTGGAGACATTGGAAGCATTCAGAGTGTTTTAGAGGGATATAACTTCTATGTCTGGGTACATAATAATTCTTCTGATTCTCAGATCAACCCAAAGCCTCTTACAGGCTAAGCAGAGGCTCCACCACTGAGCCACATCTCAGCTGCTTGATAGACTTTTTAACCCCACATTAGGAACAACTTTATTAAAGAGCTTTGCAAATGCTAAATGAACTGCCTCAGCAAATGATAAATTCCCTATTAATCAAATTACTTATGTGTATATTTAACAGACATTTGGCAGGATTGCCCTTTCAGAGTTCTCACAAGACTGACTATATTGAAAATAAATCAACCTTAGTAGGGACTTTTTTTCCCCTGAAGCCAGTAATTCACTTGAGTACAACTAACCATTTTGAAAGACAGAGTCACTTCATGTAGCTTAATCTAGCCCCGAACTCACAATTCCCCTGCCTCAACTCTAAAGCCTTAACAAAGGCACAGGAAAACGTACTCCTAAACTAAGGAACTACAGCACAGAGTAGAACGATTTAACCTGAGCTGAACCAGGTAGAGGTCGAGCTATGGCGTCTCCTTTGAGGAGGTCTGCAGCTCAGTCAAAGAAGGTATGTCTGTAACGAAGTATATTACTTGCAGCTGCTGAACGGGGTCGGTGAAAAAGTGTGAATGGCCAAGCGTATCAAGAATCATGGCAAGGGTCATAACAGAGGAGTCTTAAAAATGAGCTCAAATAGATGAACAGAGGTAGAAAGGCATCATGGGTAGAAACTCAATTCAAAACAGACCCTCCTTTGAGTCACTGTTCACTTTAGATTAGTGCTGAAACCAGGGTTTGCTTTATGTTTACATATTGCTGCATTGGCAAGCATCCCGAACCATGACAGCGTTGATGAAATATGCTGAGCCTGGACCAAAGCCAGATGCACACAGTCCAGTGAAGCTGTGTTAGGGGAAAAACTGTGCCTAGCAGAAGCAGGGGAAACACACTGGCTGAGTAAATTGCTTAGACACACATAGAGCAGCGCTCAGTATCCCTATAGAGATTGCCCGCTCTGTGCTCCTATGGTAAAGTCATGCGTTCTTTCTTCAAAGCTCTGAGAATATGGTAAAACACAATGACCAGAAACTTAAAGAGGAAAAGCAGACCACAGAAGGTAAACACATACTAAAATCAGAAATACTCTGTAGCAGAATCAAGAAAGATAAGAATGAGGCATAAGCAAAATTCAAGTGTCAGCAGCCCTACTACACCCAGTCCATAGCATTGTGTAGTGTTTGCTGGGAGTTGTGGCCAAACTATCTATTTGTTTCAGTGACTTGGGAAAGAAGTAGGGAGCAAGATAGATTTTGTCTTTGCTTATAAAAGCTTTTATCCAGGAAAACAACAACAACAACAACAAAATCAAAATGGCATCATGAAAAAGAAACCCACAGCTGGCTTAACCAAACAATGGAAATATATGCCAATGGGGCTCGGGTCACATGTCCATCACCTACTTCAACACACAGTGCATGATGCAAAGAGCATACCCTCCATATCAGGCAGTACAGTGGTATTCGTTCACACATATTGCAGAAGACCATTCTCCATCCTTTCATAGTAAAACTTACACTGATCACCTCTAATACCTTTCTTAAGGCAAAGTGTAGTATTTTTTGTTCATTATGTATTGCTTCAATATTTGGCATGTCTAAAACTGTGGTACTAAGATTCCTAGGGATTTGTCTACTATATTATTGAGCTAAGATTCAGGGCTGTGCTTGGTACTCTGTGATGTTTCTTCTGAACACTGAATAATATGGTCATTTTTTATTCGATATTTTCTTTATTTGCATTTTGAATAGTTATCACTTTTCTCCGTTTCCCCTCCAGCAAACCCCTATGCCATCCTCCCTCCCCCTACTTCAATGGGGGTGCTTTCACACCCACCCTTCCACCCATTCACTCCCTCCTACCAGCCTTGGCATTCCCCTACAATGGGGCATCGAGTCTTCACACAACCAAGGGCCTCTCCTCCCATGGATGTTCTACAGGGCCATCCTGAGCTATATATTTGGCTGGAGTCATGGGTCTCTCCATGTGTACTCATTTGTTGGTGGTTTAGTACCTAGGAGTTCTAGGGAATCTGATTGATTGATATTGTTGTTCTTTCCATGTTGTTCTCCTTCAGCTCCTTCAGTCCTTTCTCTAATTCCTCCATTGAGTACCCCATTCTCAGTCCATTGGTTGGCTGTGAGCATCTGCCTCTGTATTTGTCAGGCTCTGTCAGAGCCTCTCAGATGACAGCTATATTAGACTCCTGTCAGCATGCAAATTTTGGCATCCACAATATTGTCTGGGTTTGGTGACTATATGGGATAGATCCCCAGATGGGGCAGTCTCTGGATGGCCTTTCCTTCAGTCCTGACTCCACTCTTTGTCCCTGTAGTTCCTCCCATGATTATGTTGCTCCCCCTTCTTAGAAGGAATGAAGCATGTACATTTTGGTCTTCCTTCTTCTTGAGCTTCATATGATCTGTGAATTGTATCTTGGGTATTCTGAGCTATTGGACTAATATCCACTTATCAGTCACTGTATACCATCTGTGTTCTTTTGTGGCTGGGTTACCTCCCTCAGAATGATATTTCCTAGTTTCATCCATTTGCCTAATAATTTCATGAAGTCATTGTTTTCAGTGGTCATTTTTTTAAAGTATTACATACATTGCCTGAGAATAGAACTGACTCTAATATGAAAATTCTTTGTTCAGTGAAGCCAATGTCACTGTGTAGCTTAGAGAAAGGGCCACTAAGGATCTCAGCAGACACTGATCCAAGTTTGCAGCAAATATTTTGCAGACAATAGAAAAGAATGTTCAAAAATGCAGATACATTGTCCACCTACCAGTGATTTCTGAATTGACACAACCTGTGGTCAGCTAAGAAGAAAGCCTTCACTGAAGAATTTAATAAATCAGATTGAGCTTTGGGTATGACTATTCTGGGACTGCCTTCATTTTTCATTGATGTACAAAGGCTCAAATCACTGTGGGTATCCTGTCTCTATACAAATGTGGTCCTAGACTATATACAAAAGCTACCTAAGCATGAGCTTACAAAATGCAGCTACAAGAAACACTTTCTTAATAGGACTACAAGTTCTCTAGAATTAATCCCAACAATTTATACGAGGCTTCATGAAATACTCATTTATAGCAAAGAAAAACTAACCAAGCGAAGAGGATGCTCACAGTATAGAAATCTTTGCCAGTTATACATCTGATAAAGGATTAATATCCAGAATATTCAAAGAACTCAAAAAATAAAGAATTAACAATTAAAAATAGGATACAAATATGAACAGGAAATTTTTAAAAGAAGAGATAAAAAATGGTTAAGAAGTATCGTTAAAAGTGTTCAACACTCCTACTCATTAGGGAAACACAAAGAAGATCACACCAATTGGTTTACCGAATACCGAATAGTCAGTCACCCTTAAAAACACACATACAAGTAGCATTATGCAGACTGAACATTCTATGTTAATGTATTTAGAAACACACACACACACACAGACATGTTGGCAAATATTTTTGAAATCACTGAAAATGCTGAATATACGTGTGTGTGTGTGTGTGTGTGTGTGTGTGTATGTATGTGTGTGTCTGTGTGTGTAGCAACAATTTAGGAAAAAAGAGACCATAGATTTGAAAAAGAGCAAGGAGGGGTATTTGGAAGGATTTGGAGAGAGGAAAAGGAAGGGGGAAATGACGCAATTATATTATTATCTCCAAAACTAAAAAAAAATGAAAAATGAAAATTAAAACTAAATAATTTTTAAAGGAAAATAACAACAATAAATGCTGACAAGCCCTAGTTCAAACTGGTGCAGCCACTATGGAAATTGGTGTGGAGAATTCTCAAATAGCTGTAAGAAGTTTTAAGATTGAAGTGCCTCTGTGGCTCTGATTGACGGCTCCATTAAGTGAAGCTCTCTGCAGCACAGCACTTAGACACAGTCAATCCTGATCAGCCGTGGGTTCCGTCTGTACATCTGCACCAACTTAACAGTTATATATGGCTCTGAAATCAGCACTTACAGTGATTTAAAAAAATATTTGCTGACATGTGTAAAGCAATGGAAAATTTGAGCCACCCAATACACCATGTATCCAGTTGAAATAGAAAAAGGCGATATTATGCCTTCTGCTCTCATGTTTTATAGTCTATTAAATTCTGTTTTCCAATATCTTGTTTTAATTTTGTTCTCTCCTTTTTCACTTCCTTTCTTCTTCTGTTCTTTTTCTGTCTGTATGTCTTTCTATCTATGATTTTGCTATTTGAATTAGGGCCAAGTATGGCCCTGTCTATTGTCTGATATTTTTAAGCACAAGGCAGCTATGCCATGCCTTATGGCTAAATTCATGATAAGCTTTATCTGCATGCTAATCTGGCCTGAATGTAAATAGATCAAATGTATTTTGAAAACATTCATAAGACTATTAAGTGTTGAAAACTTGTAAACAGAAACTTAAAGGTAACTAGAATCACATTTCTCCTAGCTGCAATGTTATACTGAGTCTGGTTTTGGTATTTGTAGCAAGCTTATATCAATATCAAATAAGTACTGGCCATATTGCCAGTATCTTAAATGTGATGTCATTGTCTTTATTTTTCAACAAGCAAAAAAGATCAAGGCCTTCAACATTCTTGCCAAAAAGGTACAGTATATTTCATGAAAAACATGTTTTCTGTATTTTGAGACTAAGGACACTGAATTTGAATAGCTACTTAAAGAATGCAGCATGTAGTACATTGTACAAACTATTACTGAATATGTCCTGTGAATATCCCCATAGGCATACATTAGAAACCTTTGGATGATATTTTCTGAGAAAAAAAGCTGCAAATAACATGTATACAATTTATTCTTCCATAAGTATTCATATGCACATAACTCAAGTTATCAAATGTATTTCCTCTTATTTATCTTAACACCACATCATGCATCTCAACTTTAGCTCTATGAAAACTGAAAATATACCTACCATGAGGATCAATGTGTAAAAGCAAGTCTGAAGAATTTAACCTAATCCATAGATTGCATGCTGAAAATTTGCATCCTGAATTGTGTTCTCTAACCTACATACACACACACACACACACACAAACACACACACACACACAGAGTAAATAAAAACAACGCACACACACACAGAGTAAAATAAAAACAATGCACTTATTGATAAGTGGATATTAGCCAAAAAGCTCAAGTTACCCAAGATGCAATTCACAGACCACAGGAAGCCTAAGAAGAAGGATGACCGAAATGCGGATGTAGATCTCTCCTGAGAGACACAGCCAGAATACAGCAAATACAGAGGCGAATGCCAGCAGCAAACCACTGAACTGAGAATAGGACCCCCGTTGAAGGAATCAGAGAAAGAACTGGAAGAGCTCGAAGGGGTTGAACAACAATGCCAAGCAACCAGAGCTTCCAGGGACTAAGCCACTACCTAAAGACTATACATGGACTGACCCTGGACTCTGACTTCATAGGTAGCAATGAATATCATAGTAAGAGCACCAGGAGAAGAGGAAGCCCTTGGTCCTGCCAAGGTTGCACCCCCAGTGCAGGGGAATGTGAGGGGCAATGAGGGGGATTCTTAGGGGGAATACCTGTATGGGGGAGGGAGAGGGGAGGGAATGGACAGGAAATCGGGAAGGGGAATAGCATTTGAAATGTAAGTAAAGAAATATATCTAGTTAAATTTCTTTTAAAAAAGAAGCCTTTAAATCCCTATAAAGGACCTTATATTAGGAATCATTTACAATGCAGATTTTAATAGATAAGATAACTTATATTTATCTAGTCAATTGCCATAAGAATGATTTTTAAAAGCCAACCAGATATTAACTCATTTTACGGTCAAAGACCCATTTTTTCTTCTGTTTATGCAGGGAGTGGGAGGGATGGATGGGCGTTTGGAGGGTGGGAAGTAGGGTTGTGAAGGGTGAGTGGTGGGGGTAAAGGGGTAAAGGTTGGGGATAGGAGGATAATAGTGAGGAGGAAAGGAGGGAACACCATCTCAGAAGCAAAGGGAGGATGGTGTGAAAAACTTATGGAGGAAGGACCAGGAAGTGGGGCAACATTTGGAATGCTAAGTAAAATAATTTTTTAAAATACAGTAATATTAAGATCACAATATTTTTCACACCATATAATTTGGAAATCTTTCTAACAATTTCATTAATAAACGACAGTTTGAACTTTTTAAAGAAGTTTGTTTTATTTGCCATAAAGGGATTTTCATAGTGAAGCCCTCTAGATACTACAGTACTTATGTCATTAACTATGATGGTCTGAAAATTAATTTATCTCATAAAATTACAATAAAGTCATTTGGTTAATGTATATTTTTAAGTGTTAGAAACACTTGAGCTTGTTTGGTATTATATTTTCACCTTTGCTGACAAAAAAATTAAAAATAACTTTGGGCAAGGGACAATGTTTTACACAGACAGGGTTGAAAATGTGAAGATCCAGAAGCAGAAGAATAAACCTAGACCAATATCGCTAAAGGATTCAAGTCTTAACACATGGCTAGAAACAGTGACGCTTCCACACATGAACAAAGAAATGCTTCTGAACATCAAAAGTGGGAAAAGATAGTTTGAAATGCACCAAAGGAAAACAAAACAAAAGGGTGCTAATGAAAAAAGAGACTAAGTTTGATCTTGTTGACTTATATGCATAAATGTGTATCATTGTAACGTATTCTTCTACATGCTGTTGTAAATATAAAGTTTATTTATCAGATTTGCTACTTGGTTAAAATTAATATACAAACTACTTATTATTTTAAAAACAAAAAACATGAACATACTGTACACACACACACACACACACACATATATAATTCTCAAATAATAGAAACACATTTCTGCATGCAGGAGAAGCAATTTCTAGTGAAAAGACAGGAATTAATACCTATAGTGAATCTGGAACTTGGCACAAAGGCAAACTGAAACAATCCAATGAAAGCATAAGCAGTAGACCTTAGCAGACATTTCTAAAACCATGAAAAGAGACTTGGTGTCATGAACACACAGGGAAGTGAAGTGTATTTTCACAGTGGATGGATGATGAATTATCACTCCATTAGAATAACAATAGCTACTATCAAAGTGATAGAAGGAAGCAAGACCTGATGGAGATGTGGAACATGGAATTCTTACATACTGTTGGTTGAAATTCAAATTAGAGCCACATGGAAAACAGAATTATTTTAAATAAGTACTGTGTGAGCCACCTACCCCACTGCTAAGAAGTCTTATCTACACTCTCATTGTCACAGTATTCACAAAAGCTGAGAAAGAGAAATTGTGTAAGTGTCCATTAACTGATAAAACATATAAGGGAAGTGTGATAGAGTTCCAAAAAAGATAGAGTTTACTATTTTCATAAAATATGGGTAGATCTGAGAGCTACCATAGTAAATGAAAGGCACAGAAGGAAAATCACTGTTTTTTTTTTTTTAATAAAACATGTAAACAGAGTCCAGAAATTGTGAGTGATGATATCACAGGCTTGGAAGAATACAGGGAAGGAAGGAAGAAAGGCTTGGTAATGCATAGTGCACGTAGATAAAAGTTCTGTAATACTGTCACATGTTAGGGAGACCACATAACAATAATACATTAGCTGTATGTGTACATTTTATATACATGCACATTAAAAAAGGAGACAGTATTTAAATGTTTTACTTTAATAAAATCACAAATATTTGACAAGATAGAAATATTTAACCTGGCTTAAGCATAATGCAGCCTATAAGTGTATTGAAACATGGCATGTTACTCCATAAATATGTATAATTTTTACATATCATGCATTAGATTAAGAGTGATTTAAATAGGATTATATCTTATGCTAATTGATAGTCTTGAATTCTCTTTCCAAAAAGAACTTCTAACTATTCACCTCATTGATATATGAAAATTATACAACATCCTATAATACATTACGACCTTGTTCACTTCTGAATCTGTTTTAGTGAAAGTTCACTATCTATTGGCCGTTAATGGGAGTTATGAGTGGCTGTCATGTGTTGGCAGATAACACCCCAAACCTACAATACTTTTACATATCTGTTGTTATTTATCATAACTAAAAATAAAAGACTTGGTCTTTTTGGTAATCTAGTAAATATTAGGGTTCTTTATGAAAATAATCAAGTATTGAAAAAAGAAAAAGTATGCAATTAGTCCTAAAAATAACCCTTAATTACAGATTTGTTATAAGGCTCAAAATAACTAATCATGAAGAATTGTGTGCTTTGGACACATAAAAGCACTATAAATGTTATATATATATATATATATATATATATATATATATATACTATCATTAAGTTAAAATAATACCAGTAGGTTTTATGTAATTGTAAAAAGTATAGATGTTTAGAAAGATGGATATATTTTCCTACATATCAACTTTATAAGGTATTAACATACCATAGAATAATTAAATGATTTACTTATTTTCAATTGTCTATATTCTTAGACTCGGGTATCCAAAAATATTTACCTATGATTATTTTCATGCATATGTATGAATATGCTACCAAAGCATTTTTAACCACTTAGTAAAGGTGGCATCTTCCAGATTTCTTCACCAAGACCTTTCCATTTTCCTCCACTTACAAATTATTTGACAATTTCATATACTTATTAAATTGCTGTCACTTTCACTTACTTTTACCATTTCTCTTCCCCAACTTATCTCCTGAAACTCTTCTTTCCAACATAGCTTCTTTCTACCAACATGTCTTTAGCTTAATTAACACACAAAGTCAAATAGGGTGGATTGCATGAACATGAGCGATTGTTTATTAGACCTTGTTCAGTTAACTCCAACAAATATTAGCTGACAACAGAGCCTAAAGGAGAGGCTTGGAGGAAGGTCACTGATTTCATGCCACATTCAAGATTGCTTAATGGAATCCTGTATTTTCGAGTAGAGGAATGACTCACATATGAATTATGTGACCTTTCCTGGGGAGCCATCAGCAAATATCTGGTCATCCCACCTAGTTTGGGAAATAATGATGAATGAAAGTAATGAGACCACCCAAATCTAACATGCTGAGTCCGTATGATTACTAGAGAAGACTGCACACACAATAACCCTTAATTTACAGGAACAGGAACTATAGTGAAAACAGTTACATTACCAGGGTGGGGGATGGTTCATGGAATCTCAGACCCTTGAACTCACTGCAGGACTTACAGGCAACATGACATGTTAGGGACTTTTGTCCAGAATGCCCTGATGATCTCTATCTACTTAACAATCCTTAACTGCTCATATGACTATGTTAGTTACTTTTCTATTGTTGTGACAAAATATAATGACAAAGAGAACTTAGAGAAGGAAGTAGTTTATTTGGACTTACAGTTCTGAAGTGTTAAGTCTCCCTCAAAAAAATGGCAAAAAAAAATATGGCACTAAGAAATAGCCCATACATATACAGCCACCCAATTAGACAAGATGGATGAAGCAAAGAAGTGCAGACCGACAGGAGCCGGATGTAGATCGCTCCTGAGAGACACAGCCAGAATACAGCAAATACAGAGGCGAATGCCAGCAGCAAACCACTGAACTGAGAATAGGTCCCCTATTGAAGGAATCAGAGAAAGAACTGGAAGAGCTTGAAGGGGCTCGAGACCCCAAAAGTACAACAATGCCAAGCAATCAGAGCTTCCAGGGACTAAGCCACTACCTAAAGACTATACATGGACTGACCCTGGACTCTGACCCCATAGGTAGCAATGAATATCCTAGTAAGAGCACCAGTGGAAGGGGAAGCCCTGGGTCCTGCTAAGACTGAACCCCCAGTGAACTAGTCTATGGGGGGAGGGCGGCAATGGGGGGAGGGTTGGGAGGGGAACACCCATAAGGAAGGGGAGGGGAGAGGGGGATGTTTGCCCGGAAACCGGGAAAGGGAATAACACTCGAAATGTATATAAGAAATACTCAAGTTAATAAAAAAAAAAGAAATAGATATGATATCAAGATCAGTCTTTATGTATGTATGTATGTATGTATGTATGTCTTTATTTATTTACCTTAAATAGAACCCTGGAAAACACATTTTAAGAGAAACGTGATTATTTTCAACCATTCTCTGTTTTCTGATAATTGTCTTCTATTTTAATGAAAATCAGTTCATTTCATAGCTTGTTGTAGCTGTGGTCACCATCACCACAACACCACTTCTGATTAACATCTGTCCCCCGTTGTCTCCATTCCTGAAATATGGATTCTAATCCTCTGAAAGCATAAACTAAACTGAAATTAGTCTTTTATAAATTGCCTTGCTTATGGTATTTTATCACATCTGCAGGAAAGTTACTAATACACTGATCTTAGGAAGGGAGGGTCTTCTGCATCTGGTCAGTTTCAGGGATTTTTCTGAGACTTTTAAGTTGTAACGTCTTAAATCTTACAGAGAACCAAATAGAATTTACTGAATCTTTAGGAGTTTCATTTATAGCCTTCTAGACATTGATGAGCCTCAGGGTAAATTTCTACATTATATGTTATTCATAATATTTCAACAAGGAAGAATTGAAACTTCATGATTTACATATTTATAGAATCATTTGTTTATATCAGCATGGATTTATGTATCTTTCTTTTGTTTTCTGGCTTGTAACCTCCTGCATATCTACTTGGTGGAGTAGATACAACTGACAAATTATTCTAACTTTGTCTTTTGAAAAAAGGATTCCAGGTTAGTTCTCATATCTCTCTAGAATATACTTTTGATTTTTAGCACATTCTGACGCAGACATTACCAGGGTATCCAAGGTTGACATAGTAAAAAAAAAATTCTACTTGAGATCTGGGATCAGCTATTTATTTTAAAAGCCTTGATTTTGTTATTCTTGTTGTATATATACACATTAATCCAGAATATTCTTTAGAAGTCAAGATGTAGGGGCAAATGTGGTAGTGCTTGTTTGTAATTTCAACATTGGACAGTAGGAGATAGAGGAATATTATGAATTTAAAGTTAATGTAGAGTGTACAGAGTTCCCCAGTACCCAGGGATACATAATAAGACTTTTCCTAAAACAAAGAAAAAGGAAAGCAGGGGAGACAGAAAGTGAAGAAGGAAGGGGCAGAAACTAAAGGAACAGGGGCCTGGAGAGATGGTTCAGATGTTAGGAGAACCTGCCACTCTTGCAGAAGACTTGAGTTCAGTTCCCAGAATCCACGTGTCTGTACAAAAGTCTCTGTAACTCCCATGTAAAGAATCTGACACACTTTCCTGACATCCTCAGGTACCAGGTATGCACATGGCACGCATACACACACACACACACACACACACACACACACACACACACACACACACACATTGCAAAACAATGACAGGTATAATTAGAAATTAAACCCCCTTTTTAAAGAAGTTGGAAACAACATATATCACTACTGAGTCCTAGAGAACACAGATTTAAAATAACATAAAAATGCATCTTGCTAGTTTTTAACATACATTCTTATAACTGTGTCTATTATATCTATGCCTATATTAGATACATAGGTGATAGAGAGGGAGATGGAGGGAAAACTAAAAATAAGCTCATACTAACTTCTTCACTCTAATTCAGTACCATAGAATTTATTCTAAGCCAATTCTCCCTTCTTATATAATCTCTCAGTCCAACAGCAAAAAATCAAAAAAAAAACATTCAAAAGCCATAGATAGCTATTGTTTGCTCCCAAGATATGAATGCCACAGTTGAACATTTAATAATATCTTACCAATACAGCTATTAATTACTTTTCTTCTTAGCATTATTACCTTCCAGTACTTGGAAAGTCCATCTTCAGAGCTCCATCAGACCCAGTTATATTCTTCCTAATGCTCTATCTGAAATTTATGATATCCTCAGCAATGGGTGCCTTACTTTTGAAGTTTGTGAATTAGCCACATCAATAACCTATAATGGTTTTGGAGATGCTGTGCATATATAATCAACAATTTGAAGGGATATTTCTTATGCCCAGTACTGAGATTTTTCTTACATACTCTATTGCTCTTTCAGGGAACATTATCACCTCACGTGGCATAACTTCATTTAAACTATGTATATGTGTATATGTGGATACATATGTATTTACATTTATGTATATGAGAACATATATTTGTGCATGTGTAATTTTAAGTAAGCATAAAATAATATGAAAAAAGCCATACAATCATTTTTATATGTCTAGTATACATATTTAGTACATTAAGTTGAAACCCTTACTTCATCCGTACAAATAACATTTTTATCCCCAGAAGTCTTCACAGTTTATGTCCTTTTTTTTGGCAAGAGTTTCCTTTTAAAAATACCAAATTCACTTGACCCTCATCATTTTATTATGCCAACTCCAGGACATTCTGGGTTTATTGGTGCCACAGCTGTGGCAATAATACCTCTAATGTAAATAAAAATAAATTTATTATGTTATGGTTTATTCCAATAGAATAGTATATTTTTGAAGACATTAAAACTTAATGACATTTTGTCTTGTGAATTTACATGTTTGGGCCCTTTTGCTGCTTTTATCAAGCCAAGACTATAACTAAATATTTCATCATTCTTTCAAAGACAGAATATTAGGAATTATATAACCTAAAATCAAGCAATTTAGAGGAACTGACAAAAGAATTCTGTCGCAGAGAGTTGGAGTGTAAGTAAGACGGCATTTTCTCCCAAATTAGATGTTTACAACAGGTTGTTATATGGTTTAGATGTTGAAATGCTAAGGAGAATCCAATCTCATGTTCCTCGGTGCAAATTTTCACACAAAATTATTATGCCAGAAGGGTAGCTTTCTGACAAGTATAATGGATCCTATCAGGGGAATTAATAAAGTAGTCTGAAAAACACATAAATTATAACAGGCCATATGCACTGTTGTAGATTTCTCCAATTCCCAAGGAGTTTCCAGTCTCATTTTCTCTCTGTATTCTTTCATTTTCTGTCTCCCTGTGTAGAAATAGAGATAGAAGTACATTTATCTTTTTCCATCTTGTTTGGCTAGTTGTCTCAATGTCAGCCAGACATTAAATAGCTGACTTTTAAATGGATGTCGATTGAATTCAAGTAGCCATCTAAAACCAAATAACAGAACATAGTTTGGAGTTTAGGTGTTGGGCCACTGCTGGCTGGTCAGAGATAGACCAGTGACTGTGCGAGAGTGAGGACAAGGAGGCAGAATTTTCCAAAACAAACCATGTCTAGTCCAAAATCTGCCCAACATGATGCCTTTTTCTGGGGATCTGAAAAATTAAATATCTTAGGAATAAATTGTGAAATAATGTTTGTCTGTGTGGTATTTTCAAACTCTCAAAACAGAGTTAAAATATAATTGATGTTTTTTATTGTATACAAATACAAAATGAAAACATTATAAAATTTTAACTTGGTTTAATTAGTGCTGAGTGGACAGGGAGATATAATATCAAGTTCTAGGGCAGAATCAGAGGCTTTGCTTCCTCAGTTCCGTGTCAGCATTCCAACAGGCAAGAAAAATTCTCTCTGTTCTCAATTTAATATAATCAAGAATTTATAAAACAAGCATGTCAATGCAAGCAGAAAAAATAAGAACAGCATAAATAAATACTCAGTAACTTTTTAAGGACATTTATTTTATTTAATAATACAAGTAACAAAATAAATCAGAAGAAACATTCTTCCCCTGAGAAAAGTACTCTATTGTGTATTCAGTAATGCCTAGTTGTCCGTCCTGAAAACATGCATACAAGCAATATTATGTAGACTCATCTGTTTATATTTAAAAATATATGTGTATACAGGTGTATATATATATGAGTGTAATAACAACTTATTTTAAAAGCCAGAATTTGAAAGAGAGTCAAGAAGAATATACGGGAGGGCTCAGAGAGAGCAAATGGAAAGACAAAATGTTGTAATTATAATCTCAACATTTTTTTAAAGTGCAAAAAGTTGTATATTCATAGAAACTTGGGTAGTTACAAGAACCAGAGTTTTCGCTCTTGTTCTCTCTTGCTATATTTTCTTACTTTCTGTCTCTCCATGCAGAAATATAGATAGAGCTACAGGTAGCTGTATATTAGATATAATTAGTATAGATAAATATAGCAAAACCAACAATCAAAACCAAAGTTGAACATAGTTTGTTTTGGTAACTCTATCTACATATAAGAGTGTGGTACATGTGGCCCATACATATACAGCCATCCAATTAGACAAGATGGATGAAGCAAAGAAGTGCAGGCCGACAGGAGCCGGATGTAGATCTCTCCTGAGAGACACAACCAGAATACAGCAAATACAGAGGCGAATGCCAGCAGCAAACCACTGAACTGAGAATAGGACCCCCGTTGAAGGAATCAGAGAAAGAACTGGAAGAGCTTGAAGGGACTCGAGACCCCTTATGAACAACAATGCCAAGCAACCAGAGATTCCAGGGACTAAGCCACTACCCAAAGACTATACATGGACTGACCCTGGACTCTGACCTCATAGGTAGCAATGAATATCCTAGTAAGAGAACCAGTGGAAGGGGAAGCCCTGGGTCCTGCTAAGACTGAACCCCCAGTGAACTAGATTGTTGGGGGGAGGGTGGCAATGGGGGGAGGATGGGGAGGGGAACAGGCATAAAGAAGGGGAGGGGAAGGGATTAGGGGGATGTTTGCCCGGAAACCGGGAAAGGGAATAACACTCGAAATGTAAATAAGAAATACTCAAGTTAATAAAAAAAAAAAGAGTTTGGTGAATAATTTTGTCCTCTACTGTTCTTTCAGATGTACAATTCTTTGTCAATAATTTGACCTAATCTTCATATTATTTGATTATTTGCAATGATCATAATTATAAATTTAATATTTTCAACACAATACATAAACCATTTTTAGATTTTCCAGTGACTGTACCTTAGTGTTTTCTTTGACTCAACATGGAAAGGGATTTCCACAGTGATCTTTCAAATTCAATTTGGTCACCATTCAGTGAAGATGCTCACTCTGACTACTACCATAAACTAGACATTAGTTTTCAAGAAGGTTTTCTCCAATTTGAGAGACACTGATGGCATTTTACTGCATTTAAATGTAAATACATTTCCATTCCCTTCAGAGGAGGTAAGGGAGTATACAGGCAGAACTGGCTCTCACTCAGACATGGGTTTGGAGAAGGCCTAGAGAAGGCTTTTCTACGCCACTGTCTTTTTTGTGAGAACTAGACCTTCCTCCAAGTCCTCACCAGGAAGCATCTCTGTGCCTTTGCTGAGTGGACACTGTTAAACGCAGAGACATATACATGGTCAAGGCCCAAGAATAGATATTTACAGAGTATTCAGCCATAAAGCTATACCGTAATCCTTCCTCCAAAGCTCAGTAAACATGGAAAATGTAGGAGAACACTTATAGGAACCAGATATCAGGAAGGAATGGTAAAAAATAATGTCCTCTGTGTGTGATAGGGTTGCTGCTCTCATGAACTCCCAGCAGCTCTAATGCTGCAGATCAAGATAGTCACTAACCACTGTAGATTGGGGAAGCGCACACAAGCATCTACCCCTAGCTGTGCAGTTAATCACAGTTGGTAGCTACAGGGGGAGGGAGAGTCATTTTCTTTAATCACTATATTCCAGTCAATGGCCCACACACCTGTGGGTAGAGACAGAAATAATTGGCTTCACTGGGTTAAAAAAATAAAACAAACTATAAACTTAATAATGCTTATAGTGGACTTTTTTTTTGTTCCCACGCCCACCCACATTGCCACTTATAACAGCATGTATCTCCAGCAACAGGGGGGGGCAGTATCCTCTTCTGGCTTCTGAAGGCTCCTGCACATATGCAGAGCACATAAACTCATGTAGATTCTAGTTAATCAATCAATTAATTAAACATAACATTAAAATATAAAAAAGGTAAGAGGTTAGGAGGGGCAAGAGGAAATTCTAGGAGGAGTTGAAGGGCAGGGTAGGTATGATTGAGATGCATCGTATGCATATATGAATTTTTCAAAGAATGAGTAAAAATGGCATATGCTAAAAATGCAAACGAAAACTATGGCAAAATAAAGCTCATACGAGTATCTTCCTTTTTTTCTCTGAAAACCGAGAGAATTAAAGATCCAACTAATTTCCAGTATCATGTTTTAGTTTTGCTCTGGTTTGTGAAAAGGAATTCCTTCCACGAACAGTCTTTATACCACTCTTTACTTAGTTTTTCAGTGTTGTCTTACTTTCTCCTGTCCTTCAGCCCTTTGTACTTTATAGACCTCATTACTCAAGTTCAATACTCATTACATTTATAAGACCTTCTGCAAAGAGTCCAGAAATGTTCAATTCCTGGTGCTTTCTGAAGAGCTAACACACTTCACTTTCTGCCTTTGGCAAGATTGTGTATATAGATTTTTCTCGGCTGGTACATAGAAGAGAAGAAAAGGAGAATGTTAAATACCTCCCACCTTCGGCATTTATTTATCTTCTTTTTACCATGTAATTTCTGGTTCAAACTGCTTTTTGTAAAAAATGTTCAACAATCATGAAGTAACTTAAACCAGATATATGAGTCCCTGTCCACCAATAACTCCCCTGTCTGTTGGGTCTGCCTTTCTGGTGGGCTCTACATTGTACAAGTCCCCAAAGCCAAGTAGCTCTTACAGTCTCCTAGATGCTCCTGTGTAAAAGAAGAAGCTGGGTATTTCTCAAATATAGCTTGGCTTTATGAAGTTTTTTTTAAAAACTTTAATACTGTACAGGATAATAAGCTTATCGTGATATTTGATACAACTATACCCTTGTATTTACTCATATATACCTTCCTGCTATCTTTGTTTTTAAATCCACTCGCCTGTCTCTTATCCTAAAAAAATACTGATTTGTCCTACATCCACTATTCTTGAGTGTTAAGGTTTTGTTTGTTGTTGTTGCTGTTGTTTCCTTGTTTGTTTTTAATTTACAGTTCAGAATGGGTCACTCCATACTCTCCTGGCATGTCAGGCTTCTACCAAGAAGTCTGTTAATCTATTGAGAGTTCTCAGCTAGTGTTTTATTAAATGGATTTTCTCTGTTTCCTTTTTCCTATGTAAACACAAAACTGCAAATACCTGTTTACTTAATTATGTCACAAAAGTTCTAGAAGCAAACTTCATGTTCTGTCTGCCTAAGATGTTTCAATAATATATTCTATCTTCCACTTTCAACTGTATTTTTTAATTGACTTCTTGGGTTCAGTTGCAAGTATACTGTTTGACTCAATTTAACATTTTCATCATTATACTGATATATTTTCTCACCTCCACCATGCTTTCCTGGGTCCTTCCCAAGGCCTCTGTCTTCTTTTCGGATACAGAGTTTTCCTATAATCACTGTACACTTTTTGTTGGGTGCTTCGCAAATATTCTTTTCTTTGGGATCTGTTGTTATCATGCTCTTTCTGAAGCATCATATCCCTTGTTTGTTCATACTTCCTCATATGTTTTAAATATTGTGCATTTATTTATTTGTTTATTCCGTAAGTGAGTATATGTAAGGGTGTGTCTGCAGGTGTAGGTAGGAGTGTCACAGAGCATAAGCGGAAGTCAGAGGGCAACTTGTCTTCCTTTCTACATGCTATTGCTTTACCTTTGTGAAGCAGAGGTAAGTAAGGGCTGGGTACCTACTGTATTAGTTCCTCTTGGAATCCCCTTTCCCACACGTTATTCCTAGTATTATGTTGATCCTTTGCTTATTCTATCAAAACATGTTTATTAGTTATGCTAACTGACATGTAAATACTAGACATTTTTATAGAGTACCATGAATTAAGTGGATCACGAAGAGGCCTATGTCCTTGAGCTATACTTCCTGGGACCTAATTCATTTTTTCAAATCCACTATTCCCATACTTTCTAAATAATGATATTAGTGTTTTAACACATATATTTGGGTTACACATTCATTTACTCCTAGGCTTTATGTTTTACCAATAGATTAATTTTTTTCTGATAGTGCAACAAAATTTTATTAACGATGTGCCACTTGGGGCCTTTGATACCAAGAAATTTCTTTACCAGAGTTCCCTTAAAAAATATTCAGCTACTTTTCCTTCCTTGTTTCATTCTTTTTCTTCCCACCTTCCTCTCTCTATCTTTCTCTGTTTCTCTGTCTCTCTCTCTGTATCTCTCTGTCCCTGACTCTCTCTCTTTCTCTCTCTTTCTCTCTCTTTCTCTCTCTCTCTCTCTCTCTCTCTCTCTCTCTCTCTCTCCTTTTTGCCTTTGCGTTTCTCATTTTTTTCTCAGTGCTATAGAATAAAAATAAGTGGCTATAAGATGAAGCAATAGATGGGAAACATACTTTTGCTAGGTAAGTGCTAGACATCTAAGCTCTACTCCTAGCTCTTTCCCTACAATTAAACTTCAGTTTCATTATACTGAATAAGAGTATACATTTTGCTGTCGATCATAATTAAATCAATTGTGGTGCTTAAATAAGAATGGGACCAATAGGCTCATATATTTGAATCCTTAGTCACCAGGGAGTGGCACTATTTGATAGAATTATAAAGATTATGAAGTGTTACCTTATTGGAGGAAGTATGTCACTGGGGATGGGCTTTGAGATGCCAAAAGCCCAAGCCAGACCAAGTCACTCTTTCTCTGCCTACACATCAGGATATAGCTTATAGCTACTTCTCCAGCTCTTGCCTGAAATTTGTATGCCTCTCACTGTGATGTTAATAGACTAAGCCTCTGAAACTGCAACTCCCCAGTTCAATGGGTTTTTTTGTTTGTTTTTTAAGAGTTACCTTGGTCATGGTGTTTCCTCACAGTATGAGAATAGTGACTAGGACTCAATCAAAGTTAGTTTAAAAAGAACAGTGACGTCATGTTTTCCATTTCCAAGAGCATGCGCAGTAGACCTTCACTTATTCATGTCTTTTCTTCTTCCAACTGGAAGATTTTAAATCTATAATCTTCATAGACACTATCCTTCAATTTTCAGTTTTTGAAATATGGTAATACTAAGACACACATTTTTTTCCAATGTACTTTATTTGTATTTTTAAATTTTGTTTTAACCGTGTGCTGTTACGCATCTGTGTATGTATTTGGACTCCTGAGTGCAGTTCCCTAAGCAAGCCAGAAGAAGGCATCAGATCTTATGGATCAGGAGTTACAGGTAGATGTGAGTCACTTACTGTGGGTGCTGGGAAGCAAATTCAGGTCTTCTATAAAAGCAGCAACTGCTCTTAACCACTGAAGCATCACTGATGCTCCATCTGTGAATTTTTAAATTTTATTCTGAGTTTACAAGTCTTTGAAATGATTATAATGTGCCCCTGCCTAGTCAACTCTCACCTCAACCTCAGCTCTGTATTAAAAACAAAACAAAACAAAAAATACAAAAAGACAAAACAAGAACAACAATAGCAAAAACTGACAAGGATACAAGCACCTGTAAACAGGTTTCTGTACACACCTACACAAGTGAATCACATCTGAGTGAATGCAGGTTACTGTTGCCTTGTGAACAGACTAGGCTGAATTCATTCAGTAATCCTTGTTAGTGTTAGTTGGCACTTCGAATGCTCTAATTGTAAATTCTTATTAATTCTCTCATTAATGAATGCATGCTTTATATTCAAAGATTCCCATTTGATCTTATTTTGAAATGACACTTTTACAAAATACTATAAGCTCATTTAATTAAAGCTTACTAAGACTGGGTAAAAAAACAAGCCAATACCTCAGCCACTTTACTTCTGTATACTCTTATCCTTTTAATATAAATATACCCTACTTACCCTTCCTGTTAATAACTTACTCTCATTCCCCTTCCCCTGCTTCTATGAAGCTGCTCCCCCTCCCACACACCCACTCCCACCTCACCACCCTGGCTTTCCCCTATACTGGGGAAACAAGCCTTCACAGGACCAAGGGCCTGTCTTCCTATTGATGACAGACAATGCCCTTCTCTGCTACATATACAGCTGGAGTTATGGATTCCTCCATGTGTACTCTTGTTTTGGTGATTTAGCGCCTGGGAGCTCTGGGGGTGGGGGGAGGCCCTCTGGTTGGTTGATATGGTTGTTCTTTCTATGAGGTTGCAAACCCCTTCACCTCCTTCAGTCCTTTCTCTAAATCCTCTATTGGAGTTCCCATGCTCAATCTGATGGTTAGCTGCAAGCATGCTCATGCTCATCTGTATCGAGTTTTCTTTCTTTTTTTTTTTTTTTTTTTTTTTTTTTTTTGCAATCAGCAAGAGGGTTTATTGGAAAACACAGGTACCTGCGGGCACACAGTCTCTTCGGAGGACTTGCGCGCCCAGCAGCTCCACCATGGGGCTTTTATAGGGATTGGGGAAGCAGAAGCGGGCGTACAGAAGCAGATGCATAGTTACAGGGATTGGTGGATTCAAACGAGGCAAATAGACATGTTCACATATGATTGGCTATTTCACATGATGAGGTAATAAGGTATAGCTACACACATTGGCAGGTTTGGGGCATTCTGGATGTCGGGGGCTGGGGGCTTATCTCTTCCTGCCAGGTGGCCTGTGAGTCAGATCCGGTACTCCTGGTCTGTTCTGCATTCCTTTCCTTATCTTTATGGCTTGCCAGTCCTGCCTAGACAGTGTTTCCTGTGCTCCTTTATCTTTATGGCCTGCTAGTCCTAGCTGTAGGGCTTAGCCCTCGGTCTGTGACCTTTTGGGGTTTATTCTTTTAATTTTGTATCTGTGGCCTTTTGGGGTTTATTCTTTTAATTTTGTATCTCCAAACCTAGAATTCGTATAATTCTCCTTTCATTCCCTTCTCCTTCTACTAAATAATTCTAATCTTAGAATTTTGATATCAAGTCTTGTATTTGGCCTCCCCAGTTGTCCTAACTGACTGGTACTGTTGTCTCAGTCACACAGGGTCCAAAAACTAAAACCAAGAAAATTATTAATAATGGCCCAGCTGTAGCAGATAGTAGGGTAGTCATCCAGGGAGACTGAGTGAACCAAGACTCAAACCAACCTTGTTAAGCGTCTCTATCTTTTTGTAGGAGTCAAGCCTATTAACTAGTTTCTTTAACATACATGGACCTATAATCAGGAGCAGAAGCAAAACTAAGAAGGGTCCCATAAGGGAAGATATCAGAGTAGTTATCCAAGGAGATCTACTAACCCAGCTCTCGAACCATTCCTGATGTGCTTCTCTGTCTTTCTGTCTTTTATCTAACCTTTCTCTAAATTTATTCATGGAGTCTTTAATCACTCCTGAATGGCAGTTCTGAATTCTCTATAAGCCTTGCATTGCAACAGCAGATGTCCTTGTGCTGCCCTTGCAGCACCTAGATAGCCTTAGCCCTAAGTAATTCTCAACTCCTTTTTTTTGTGTCTTACTAAGTCTTTAGCATCAGGATTCCAATCTGGACACTATCTGAATCTATACACCAAGGTCATGACTGTCTTTCAGAACTTCTAAACTCATACAGGTTGTGATCCCTGAGGCACAGTCCCAAGAAGTGTTAGGAGTACTAACATATGCAATGTTACATCATTTGCAATAGAAATCAAGCCTATTTCCACACCTATCCCGATGGAACGAGGGCAAACATGAAATTCTTGTTTCTAAAGCACACTCCTCAAGTGAGCATTATAGCAACCTCCCAGTCAGTTTCTGATGTATCCACTTATCTGATGTGTAAGTCTAGGGAGCTTTTTGAAGATCTGAGTGTCCCTCTAGGTCTCAGCTCTCAGCCCCAACAGCTAGTATGTGGCTGGTGAGGGCTGAGAATTGACGGCTGTCAGGGTGGTCAGTAGCACCAGGTACAGTCCTTTCCAGCGATGCTCGAGTGTCTGGGCTCAGTGTAGCTGCTTCCGACCTGGAACTGATGAGATGTCTCAGGGGTCTCCGGGGCATAGGCTGCTGTCAGCTGTGAGCAGATTTCTTTCTGTATCACCTGTAGGTCTTTTAGCCTGCGGGCACACAGTCTCTTCGGAGGACTTGCGCTGTATCAAGTTTTCTAACATCCACTCTGAATACTTTCCTAACTACAAGCTTCTACCATTTCAGTTTATAATGCAATCATCTCTTAGAGTTCACATTCACTCATTCCTTATTCAACAGCATCCCTGCTAAATACTGTCTCTAGAGAGTGTCTCCCTATCCAGCATGCTACCTTCTCCTCTCTTGACTTTCTCAATCCTACCTAAAGTCACTGCTTGAAGCTCCACAAGCAATTTATTATGAGCCAAGTGTTGCTTGATTACAATAGCATATTTATGATTGCTTTGTTTTTCTGACCACTGGTATCTGCCCCAACCAATCACAATAGAATAACAAGAACTACGCAAACTACAGAATTCCTCCTCACTAGGATTACTGATGCTTACATAATCAGGCATGGATGAGATCAGCTCTTACTCTGAGTAAGGTTGCTATCTAATGGGAGATAAACATCCCTATAAACAGTGTACTCTGGCTGTTTTCTATGCAAATTTATTTCAAAGCCCAGGCATCCTAAGATATAAAATGGAAAAAAAATAGTGAAACTAAATTTTGTCTTCATTGCTGTCAGCACTGACATAAACTTTCATCAGGTGTCTACTGAAGGAAGAAACCCAAACCCTAGTAAGAAAGAAACTGAAGCCCTTAAGAATGATAAATAAAACAATGCATTGAGAAAACATTTTTACTGTTTTTGCTTTAAAATACAAACAACATTTAAATAATTGTTTGGTTTAACCACTGGACAAGGGCTGAGGTACATATCAAAGCAGACCTGGCCCCCAGGTTCTCCCAGCATCCCTCAGTTCCTACCACATCCCCATCCCTGAACTTTCCAGCCCTGCCCATGGGCTGCCCTTCCCCCAGAGTCTCTTTCCTACAGACATTTTGCTATGCTCCTTCTCTCCCATCCCCCCCTTTCCGCACTCTCTCTACTCCCACATCCACCTACCCTCCCACCCCACCCTTCCTTTCTCTCTCTCTCTCTCTCTCTCTCTCTCTCTCTCTCTCTCTCTCTCTCTGTACCCTGGTACCCTTTCTTTTCCTTCTCTTCTCCCTCCCCTCTCCCCATGGTGACTTGCCTGGCCTCAGTCTTTGGGACCAGTGAACTCACCTGAAAGCAGTTTCCCAATAAACCTGCCTTTAATATATTCTAATATGGCTGAATTGGTTCACTTAACTGGCAGAGAAATAACTTATCAATTGTCAATACAAAACAGAGTTTTCTGTTTTCTGGTGGGGGAGAAAGCTAGACTCTCAGAAGTGTGGACAATCCTGAGAGTTCAGAGGAAACAACTACTTCTGCTCACATTCCTGACCCAAGAGGGACCTGCCTCTGGGCATAGGAACCTAGGAGCAGTCAGGGGCAGGACCCTTCGGGTTTCTGCCTGTGCCAAGAGCTGAAAACCAGTCTCCTAGACCATTGACACACCTGGGAAGTAAGAAACTCTTCTGCTCCAAGTAACCTGCCTGGAGACTTCAGCACCAAAAAACCTAGGAGCAGCTCTCTATTCCCAGATCCGGCTGAAAGAAAACATACAGGAGTGCTGACACACAGGTCTATAGGAAGGTCAAGCCACTGTCAGAGACAACAAGACAAGCTAACACCAGAGACAACCTGATGGCGAGAATCAAGCACAGGAACCTAGGCAACAGAAAACAAGACTACTTGGCATCATCAGAGCCCAGTTCTCTCACCAAAGCAAATGCTGAATATCCAAACACACCCTGACCTCAAGCAGTATTACACAGGCATAGTGATAAAAACTGTATTGTATTAGTACAGAGATAGGCAGGTCGATCAACAGAATAGAATTGAAGACCCAGAAATAAACCCACACACCTATGGTTACTTGATCTTTGACAAAGAAGCTAAAATCATCCAGTTGAAAAAGATAGCATTTTCAACAATTGGTGCTGGTTCAACTGGAGGTCAGCATGTAGAAGAATGCAAATTGACCCATTCTTATCATCCTGTGCAAAGTTTAAGTCCAAGTAGATCAAGGACCTCCACATAAAACAAGGTACACTCAAACTAATAGAAGAAAAACTGGAGAAGAGCCCTGAAAACATAGATACTGGGGAAAGTTTCCTGAACCAAACACCAATGGCTCATGCTCTAAGATCAAGAATCGACGAATGGGACCTCATAAAACTGCAAAGCTTCTATAAGACAAGGGAGAAGATCATTAGGAAAAAACAGCGACCAACAGATTAGGAAGAGATCTTTACCAATCTTACATCTGATAGAGGGCTAATATCCAATATATACAAAGAACTCAAGAAGTTAGACTTGAAAGAGCCAAATAACCCTATTAAAAAATGGGATACAGAGCTAAACAAAGAAGTCTCACCTGAGGAATATCAAATGGCTGAGAAGTACCTAGAGAGATGTTCAAGATCTTTAGTCATCAGAGAAATGATAATCAAATCAACCCTGAGATTCCACCCCACACCAGTCAGAATGGCTAAGATAAAAAACTTAGGTGTTGCTTTTTCTCTTCCCTTCCCCTTGTCTCATTTTCCCATTAAATTTCTCCACGTGGGAAAAAAAACTCAGGTGTCAACAGATGCTGGCACGGATGTGGAGAAAGATAAACACTCCTCCATTTTTTGTGGGATTGCAAGCTGGTACAACCACTCTGGAAATCAGTCTGGAGGTTCCTCAGAAAATTGGACATGGTACTATCTGAGGACCCAGCTATACCAAAGGTTGCTCCAACATACCACAAAGACAAATTTTCCACTATGTTCATAGCAGTGTTATTTATAATAGCCAGAGCTGGCAAGAACCCAGATGCCCTTCAAGAGAGGAATGGATATAGAAAATATGGTACATTTACACATTGGAGTACTACTCAGCTATCAAAAACAATGACTTCATGAAATTCATGGACAAATAGATGGAACTAGAAAATAGCATCCTGAGTGAGGTAACCCAGTCACAGAAAAAACACACATGGTATGCACTCATTGATAAGTGGATATTAGCCCAAATGCTGTAATTACTCAAGATGCAATGCATGAACCACATGAAACTCAAGAAGGATGACCAAAATGAGGATGCTTAAGTCCTTCTTAAAAGGGGGAACAAGAGTATTCATAGGAGGAGATATGGAGACAAAGTTTGGAGCAGAGGCTGAGGAATGGCCATTCAGAACCTGCCCCACTTGGGGATCCAGCCCTTATATATACAGCCACCAAACTTAGAAAATATTGCTGAAGCCAGGAAGTGCATGGTGACAGGAACCTGATATAGCCATCTCCTGAGAGGCTCAGCCAGAGTGTGAATACAGAGGCAAATGCTAGCAGCAAAACTTTGAACTGAGAATGGTTTCCCAGTTAAAGGAGTTAGATAAAGGATTGAAGAAGCTGAAAGGACTTGCAACCCCATAAGAACAACAATACCAACCAGAGCTCCTAGGGACTAAACCACTACCCAAAGACTACATATGGACAGACTCATGGCTCCAGCTGCATATGTAGCAGAGTATGGCCTTGTTGGGCATCAACTGGAGGAGAAGTCCTTGGTCCTACCAAGGCTGGACCCCCAATGTAGAGGAATCATAGGGCGGGGAATCGGGAAGGGGGATGGTTGGGGAGAGGGAACACCCTTATAGAAGAAGGCAGATGGGAATGAAATAGGAGGTTTATGTCCAGGAAACCAGGAAAGGGAATAACATTTGAAATGTAAATAAAAAATATCCAATGAAAAAATACTCAAAGACTATACATGGACTGACCCATGGCTCCAGCTGCATGTGTAGCAGAGGATGCCTTGTTGGGCACCAATGGAAGGAAAAGCCCTTGGTCCTGCCAAGTCTGGACCCCCCAGTGCAGGGGAATGTTAGGGGCAGGAAGCAGGGTGGTTGTGGAGGTGAGCAACCTTATAGAAGAAGGGGAGGGGGATGGAATAGGTGACTTATGTCGAGGAAACCAGGAAAGGGAATATCATGTGAAATGTAAATTTAAAAAAAATCCAATTAAAAAATAGAAAAGATAACAATATCCTAAGAACACAGACGTTTAAAATTGATCAAAAAAAGAGAAAAAAAGGAGAAAATAAACTTTCCTAAGGATTAACTAAATAAGACAACTAAATGAAGCATATTCTAAGGCACCTGTAGAGGTGAGAAGACAACCTCAGACATTTTCCTTTACCTTTCATAGTGTCTCTTGTTTGTTACTGCATAAGCCACAATGACTGGTCCACTAGTCCCTGGCTAAATGCTTCTTCTTCTCATGAGCAGGTTAAGGGCTTGATAGAAGTACATATGCTTTCCACTCAAACTCATGTGTGTGCTGAAGGTCTGAACTTATTCATCAGATATGACAAGAGCTTTACCATTGACTCCCTACATAAAATGCATTTGCTTGTGTCAGAACATCCAGAGTTTTACTCAAAGAGCTATAAGGGAGAGAGAAGGAGCTTTTTGCTATGTACATAGTAGGTTTAGTCAACATGAGTAAATGGTTCGTCTGTGGTGAATGAGAACACGTTTACAGAAAGCATCCTCCGGGAGGCTTTCCTTCGACTTATGGAAGCTCTCTTAAGCTGTCATGAGTCATAGGGATTTCTCTTTACCTGTGGGACTCTCTTGCTGAGTCCTCTGCCTCACCAACTCTGGGATGATCATAAAACTGTTACTCTGCTTAAGTTATAACAGATAGTGTGTATCAAAAAATAGATCATGGTTAATAGCAGCATTCCCAAGGAGGCCATTTCTGTTTCAAATTATATTTGCTACAAGGAAAGCACAGAATGAATCACAATGAAGAGAGGAAATGCATTGAGGGATAAAAAAGCCCTGACCATCTTCCAAGTCTGCATAATTAGGGAGTGTTCCTGAGTAATGGATGGTGGTTTTATGCAACACACACAAGGGAACACTTTGGGACATCTTTATCCTCTCTAGCTTGCAAATCAGCACTTTTAAACAGAACTTCTAAGCTGTTTCTCTTACTACTGCATATTGACATGACTGAGGCCAGTGTCCCCACACAGGCAGTTCTTTGACCCTCCTGGTTTTCATAGCTCTGAGAATATAGAACACATCTAGAGCATTGGTTCTCAACTTGTGGGTCACCACCCCCTTGGCAAACCTCTATCAAAAAATATTTACATTACATTTCATAACCACTGAAAAATTACAGTTATGAAGTAACGATTAAAAATAATCTTGTGGTTGAGGGTCACTATGAGGAACTGTATTAAAGGGTCACAGCATTAGGAAGGTTGAGAACAGCTTTGCTAGAAGCAGAAAGAGAACTTTGGTTTTCGTCTACAAAAGGGGCCAAGAATAGCAATTCAGTTCAATTAAAATTTGTTCTGATCTATACTAGGGCACAATTTTCTGACTTTCAAAGCACATATCCCCTAAACATTGGCAATTAAGTTAATTAAAAACTTCTCAAGATGTCTCCAATGCTCTCTGAAGCTAAAGCCTGCTCTTCCACAGTAGCAACCACTCTTTACCCAGTTGTCCAAAATGGATGTCCTGTATGATTGCCTCCTGCCTTATTCCAAGTCTTTCAACATGAATTATTAGAGCATTATACACATTGCGACTCCAAGGCCCTTCCCCACTCTGCACTGTTCCTGGAGGAGATCATAGCATGGTTATTATACATCTAGCCAGCTCTCCTCACTAGAGGGCATCTCCACCCCTTATGCAATTGCTGAAATGACCTCCTGAATGATTCTACTGTTTTTTTGTAACTGAAATAGAATTATCTGACCATTGCTCTACCTTTCTTCCCTCCTAATCCCCCCCATATCCCAGTACTCACTCCCAAGTGTACCGTTCCTTTTTGTTTGATTGTCCCTTCCCCTTCATCACACTATAAGCAGCAGGAGTCATTTTTACAAGCACATTAAGTGTCGCAAACATGCATATTAACTATGTGAACTAATAGAAAATGCAATATTTAAAACTAGCATTGTTTATCTCAAGCTTATCAAAAACTCTGCCTTTGAATCTCATGCAAAGTAAACATGCTAGTCACCTGTGTGTGATTGTGAAGTAAATCACTTGAGGAAAAGGGATTACTTTAGCTCATTGCTTCAGAGGAAGTAGTTGGGCATCACTTGGCCCCAAGTGTTTGGACAGAGCACTATGGTGGAAACCTATGACAGCAGCCATTTTCAGGGTGTACAGGTAAGAGAAGTAAGCGAGAAGATCTGAAAACAAATATACCCTACAGTGGCATGCCTCCCAACTGATTCCTTTGGTAAAGGCATACCTTCTAAATTTTTAAGAACCTATCAAAAATACCATCATACAGGACCAAGCATGTAACACATGAGCTTTTGGTGAAGACTTCATTCTTTTTTTTTTTTTTGGTTCTTTTTTTCGGAGCTGGGGACCGAACCCAGGGCCTTGCGCTTCCTAGGTAAGCGCTCTACCACTGAGTTAAATCCCCAGCCCCGAAGACTTCATTCTTAAACCAGAAAATAACTAAATAAAACAGAACCAAACATTGCCAATACAGCCAGTCATGAGGTGAGTAAAGGCTAGCAAGACTGATAAGCCAAATTCCATCCTCGGGGTTCACATGGTAGAAAGAGAAAAGAAATGACATCTACAGAGTGTCCTCCTACCACATTCCTCCACCTACATCACATAACTCAGGCCTATACATACACCCACACCCTCTCTCTCTCTCTCTCTCTCTCTCTCTCTCTCTCTCTCTCTCTCTCTCTCTCTTACACACACACACACACACACAAGTTAAAGGTAAGCAAATAGTATATTTGTGATGCTAGAGACAGAAAAGATTTAACTCTTACTATGATTTCCAATAAAATGATTCAGAAAATTATACTTTAAATTTTTCCTTAAACCAAATTAGAAACACAACAAAAATACAACAGCCTTGAATTTCTTCAGATTTGCAACATTTTCAGAATACAATTGTAGCATAGGTGCAAATAAGTTGCATGAAGATCTGATATCAAGGAGGCTTTGCTGCTAATTCCTGTCACTATATCATCTGTCACTCATAAATAAGCAAATAACTCATGTGTCAAACACTGCTGATTAATAGCAACCAAAATAACATATCTGAGATCCAGAGATAACTATATTTCATTTTACTTTTAAAATAAATATACTTTTATTTTATATGCATCACCATTTTCACATGTGGAGCCAGCATCAATTAGAAGGGGATTGATCCCATTGAACTGTAGTTACATATGATAGCTAGTCACAAAGTAATTGCAGGGAATCGAACCCAAGTCTTCTGAAAGAGTAACAATTTCTTAGCAGCAGAACCAACTCTTCAGCTTTGTAAGATAGATATAAATAAACACTAAAAATACAACTAATGACTGCCAAAAGTTGGGACCCATCCCACTGTGAGAGAGCCAACCACTGACACCATTAATGAGACTCTGCTTTGCTTGCAGATGAGAACCTAACATTACTGTCTTCTGAGAGGCTTCATCCAGCAGCAGATGGAGGCAGATGCAGAGACCCACAGCCAAACATCAAGTGGAACCCGGGAAGTCATGTGGAAGAGTGAGGACAGAAATGAACAATTCTGAAAGGCCAAGGGCACTTCAAAAAGACCCACAAAGTCAACTAACCTGGGCCCATGGGGTCTCACAGAGCCTGGTCTATCAACCAAGAAGCATGCAGAAGATGAACTTTGGTGCGACTTAGTGTTCATATGGTTCCCTAACAGGTGGACCAGGGGCTTTTTCAGTCTCTGTTCCCTGCCATTGGATCACCTTCCCCCTTCCTTGGATTGACTGGATGGGCCTCAGTGGGAGAAAATGTGCCTAGACTATGTGCTGGGATTAGATGCCCCAAGTTTGGGTAATACCCAAGGAGAACTTCCATTCTTAGAGGAGAAGAGGTGGAGACAATCAGCGCAGGGATTTTTAAGAGGGAGACTCAGAAAAGAGCAGGGAGGGAGAGCTATGATCTGGATGTAAAGTAAATACAAAACATTTTCAAAGGACAAAATAGCAGTTCTTGTCCAATTGGGTGGCTGTATATGTATGGGCCACCTGTGGGGCAGGCTCTGAATGGGTGTTCCTTCAGTCTCTGTTTTAATCTTTGCCTCTCCCTTCCCTGCCAAGGGTATTCTTTTTCCTCATTTAAAGAAGGAGTGAAGCATTCACATTTTGATCATCTGTCTTGAGTTTCGTTTGTTCTAGGGATCTAGGGTAATTCAAGCATTTGGGCTAATAGCCACTTATCAATGAGTGCATACCATGTATGTCTTTCTGTGATTGGGTTAGCTCACTCAGGATGATATTTTCCAGTTCCAACCATTTGCCTACGAATTTCATAGACTCGTTGTTTTTGATAGCTGAGTAATATTCCATTGTGTAGATGTACCACATTTTCTGTATCCATTCCTCTGTTGAAGGGCATCTCGGTTCTTTCCAGTTTCTGGCTATTATAAATAAGGCTGCGATGAACATAGTGGAGCACGTGTCTCTTTTATATGTTGAGGCATCTTTTGGGTATATGCCCAAGAGAGGTATAGCTGGATCCTCAGGCAGTTCAATGTCCAATTTTCTGAGGAACCTCCAGACTGATTTCCAGAATGGTTTTACCAGTCTGCAATCCCACCAACAATGGAGGTCCTGCTAAGACTGAACCCCCAGTGAACTAGACTATGGGGGGAGGGCGGCAATGGGGGGAGGGTTGGGAGGGGAACACCCATAAGGAAGGGGAGGGGGGAGGGGGATTTTGCCCGGAAACCGGGAAAGGGAATAACACTTGAAATGTATATAAGAAATACTCAAGTTAATAAAAAAAATAGTTTATATTAAAAAAAAAGAAATGGACAAGAGATAAAGAACTTTCTGGAGGATTCTGGGACTGTGCTACACCTGGTTTGGAGTCACAGTTAAATGAGGGTGTACCTTTGTCAAGACTCAGAAATGAACAGTGTTTATGTATGCATTTTATTCTCTGAAAATAGGGTATTCTTTAAAAGATTATGAAAAATTACTTGTGACTAAAATTTAACACTACATAAATTTTTATTTTTAAAAATAAAAAAAATAGCAGTTCTTGACTGCAGAGATATCACTTTAACTTACTTTTGATGTGAAGACAGAAAAATATTCCTAATTCTGACAAATATCTCCCTTAGAAACAGGAGAACTCAAGTCTTGGGAAAGAGATGGGTATTTAGAGATTTAAAAAGAAAGCTTGGCCTAATTTTACTCAGTGACTGACTACGAGAACAAGTCGACAGAGGATGACAGATGTCTCTAAAACGAGATATCATCAACACTGAAGAGTAAGAATTGAGTAATTTAAAAATCTATGTTGTTTCTGAACCTGAAAGGTAGTTTATAACTTCAGACATAAGCAACAGAAGGATTCTGACTACACAAAGTCTCAACAACATGGCTGCCTAAGCAAGACCTAAACAAGAAAAATGACAGGCTAAAATAGAAGGGGTAATCTCATGGGGTCCCACCTTTAGATAAAGAATAGCAGGCAACCAATGACTGCTAAGAGATAGATAATTAGAGATAGACTAGAATTCCCTAGGAATGAGTGCCCTCTATTCAATAGTATGTGGTCAACCCTGAAATCAGATGCTCCCTGCCAACCATTAGAATGAGAACAAGGACACCAATAGAGGAGGTAGAGAAAGGACTGAAGGAGCTGAATGGGTTTGCAATCCTATAGGAACAATAATACCAACCAACCAGACAGCCCAGAGCTTCCAGGGACTAAACCACCAACTAAAGAGTACACATGGAGCAACCCATGGCTCCAGCTGCATATGTAGCAGATGCCTTGTCAGACATCATGGGAGGAGAAGCCCTTGGTTCTATGAAGGTTCAATGCCCCAGTATAGGGGAATGCAAAGGCGGGGAGGTGGGAGGGAGTGTGTGGGTGGATGGGGAGCACCCTCATTGAGGCAGGGTCTGAGGGGATGGAATAAGGAGTCTCTGGAGGGGAAACCGGGAAGGGGATAACATTTGAAATGTAGATAAAGAAAATAACCAATAAAAAATGGAAAAAAATAAGAAACTAACATTAGATGGACTGAGCAGGCTTTATGTATTAAGGAAACATATAATGAAAACAAGAGGCTATAGACTATGAACTTGAGAGATGGGGTATATATAAGCAAAATTGGAAGGAAGAAAGGATAATAGTAAAACTGTATGATGATGTTTTAATTTTAAAAATAACATTTAAAAAACAAGAGAGAAAATAAATTGTCACATTCATCTGTGTGTT
The DNA here is from genome assembly GCF_021556685.1 of Rattus norvegicus. Classification (NCBI taxonomy): domain Eukaryota; kingdom Metazoa; phylum Chordata; class Mammalia; order Rodentia; family Muridae; genus Rattus; species Rattus norvegicus. The sequence continues at coordinate 34,026,155 of NC_141542.1, read as the reverse complement.
TCTAACTATCCTTTTCTATCCTTGGAAATGTCACTGAAATATATATTAATGTTAAATGTTTTTCCACACCAAGGACCTTGTCATCTTGTTCACTCCAACCACTCTGTCTTTCACATTAGGTTTGTCATTTCTTTCTTTCTTTTTTTTATTATTTTTATTGATTATTTTGTTTATTTACATTTCAAATGTTATCTGGCTTTCTGGTTTCCCCTCGAAAAACCCCCTATCCTATTTCCTCTCCTCCTGCTTCTATGAGGGTTCTCCCCCACATACCCACTCACTCAATGTGCTAGCATTCTCCTACACTGGGGCATCAAGCCTCCAGAAGACTAAAGGCCTCTCCTCCCATTAATGCCAGATAAGGCCATCCTCTGCTACATATGCAGCTGGAGCCATGGGTCCCTCCATATGACTCTTGGGTTGGTGGTTTAGTCCCTGAGAGCTCTAGGGGCTCTGGTTGGTTGATATTGTTGTTATTCCTATGGAGTTGTAAACCCCTTCACCTCCTTCGGTCCTTCCCCTATCTCCTCCATTGGGGTCCCCATGCTCAGTATGATGGTTGGCTGCTAAGAGCATCTGCATCTGTATTGGTCAGGCTCAGGCAGAGCCTCTCAGGAGACAGCTATGCCAGGCTCTTGTCAGTAAGTGCTTCTTGGCATCACCAATAGTGTCTGGGTTTGATGTCTGCAGATGGGATGGATCCCTAAGTGGAGCAGTCTCTGGATGGCCTTTCCTTCAATCTCTACTCCACACTTTCCACTCATTGTCCCTGCATTTTCTTTTGACAGGAGCAATTCTGGGTTAATATCTTTGAAATGGGTGGGTGGCCCTATCCCTCAAGTATTGGCCATGTCTAAGCACTGGGTATGGCCATGTCTAAGCACTGGGTATGGTCTCTACGGGTTCTCTCTCTCCTTTATTGGGTATTTTGGCTAATGTCATCCCTGTTGGGTCCTGGAACCTCTTAGGTCCCTGGCATCTGGAAGGTTTTGGTGGCTACCCCCAGTTCCCCATCCCCAACTGCTACACACCTCTGCTTAATTTTCTGACCCTCTGTACTTCTCCCCTGTCCCATCCCACACCTGATCCTGCCCCCTCTTTTCCTCCTTCTCCTCTCTCCCTCCCAGGTAGGGCTGTCTGGAGCAGAGATGAATGTCTGTGGGATGGTTTCTGTGTCGTCATCCCTGCAGTAGAAGATTTACACACTCCATGTGTACTTGGGCTGCTGGAGTTTATGATGAGCATCGCCACCTTTGTTGCACTTTGAGTGTGTAACTGGTACACTCAGGTAAGCACAGCAAGCCTCTGAGAGAATTGATGAGATGGATAGTCGTACAAAGATGGCTCTGTTCCTTGGTGATCAAATACCTGAGTATCTAGCAGCATCGTCTGCACTTCATACTTTTTACTGCACTGTAATGAAGTTTAAATCCATCCTTTGGTAAGAAGATTGGTGCTAATTTGCTGTGACAGCATCTCTGTATAAGAGAAGTGTACACAAAAGAACTCACTCTTTCTATGTGTGTGCTTCTACCTGATGCATTATGTCTGTTAATCATTGGGAAATGCCTTTTTTTTTAATGTATATGGTCAAGAGATTAACCACTAAATCTCATTTTTAATTGTTTAAGCAGAGATCTGTGGTATTTTCTTCACTGTTCTATATAAAAGTATCTAAAGTAGGCACATGTGTTCACATGCGTGTGCACATGCACACACACACACACAGATACACACACACACACACACACACACACACACAGAGAGAGAGAGAGAGAGAGAACACAAGAAAATTATTGAAGATAAACATTACCCAATACTGTGTTTATGTGTTGATTATTTAAGAAAGCTTTCACCTAGTCTGATTCAGAAAATAGGGGAATTGTTCTACTCTTTTTTTTTTTTATTAACTTGAGTACTTCTTATATACATTTCAAGTGTTATTCCCTTTCCCGGATTCCGGGCAAACATCCCCCTCCCCCCTCCCCTTCCTTATGGGTGTTCCCCTCCCAACCCTCCCCCCATTGCCGCCCTCCCCCCATAGTCTAGTTCACTGGGGGTTCAGTCTTAGCAGGACCCAGGGCTTCCCCTTCCACTGGTGCTCTTACTAGGATATTCATTGCTACTTATGGGGTCAGAGTCCAGGGTCAGTCCATGTATAGTCTTTAGGTAGTGGCTTAGTCCCTGGAAGCTCTGGTTGCTTGACATTGTTGTACTTTTGGGGTCTCGAGCCCCTTCAAGCTCTTCCAGTTCTTTCTCTGATTCCTTCAACGGGGGACCTATTCTCAGTTCAGTGGTTTGCTGCTGGCACTCGCCTCTGTATTTGCTGTATTCTGGCTGTGTCTCTCAGGAGCGATCTACATCCGGCTCCTGTCGGTCTGCACTTCTTTGCTTCATCCATCTTGTCTAATTGGGTGGTTCTATATGTATGGGCCACATGTGGGGCAGGCTCTGAATGGGTGTTCCTTCAGTCTCTGTTTTAATCTTTGCCTCTCCCTTCCCTGCCAAGGGTATTCTTTTTCCTCATTTAAAGAAGGAGTGAAGCATTCACATTTTGATCATCCGTCTTGAGTTTCGTTTGTTCTAGGGATCTAGGGTAATTCAAGCATTTGGGCTAATAGCCACTTATAAATGAGTGCATACCATGTATGTCTTTCTGTGATTGGGTTAGCTCACTCAGGATGATATTTTCCAGTTCCAACCATTTGCCTACGAATTTCATAAACTCGTTGTTTTTGATAGCTGAGTAATATTCCATTATGTAGATGTACCACATTTTCTGTATCCATTCCTCTGTTGAAGGGCATCTGGGTTCTTTCCAGTTTCTGGCTATTATGAATAAGGCTGCGATGAACATAGTGGAGCACGTGTCTCTTTTATATGTTGAGGCATCTTTTGGGTATATGCCCAAGAGAGGTATAGCTGGATCCTCAGGCAGTTCAATGTCCAATTTTCTGAGGAACCTCCAGACTGATTTCCAGAATGGTTTTACCAGTCTGCAATCCCACCAACAATGGAGGAGTGTTCCTCTTTCTCCACATCCTCACCAGCATCTGCTGTCACCTGAGTTTTTGATCTTAGCCATTCTCACTGGTGTGAGGTGAAATCTCAGGGTTGTTTTGATTTGCATTTCCCTTATGAATAAAGATGTTGAACATTTCTTTAGGTGTTTCTCAGCCATTCGGCATTTCTCAGCTGTGAATTCTTTGTTTAGCTCTGAACCCCATTTTTAATAGGGTTATTTGTTTCCCTGCGGTCTAACTTCTTGAGTTCTTTGTATATTTTGGATATAAGGCCTCTATATGTTGTAAGATTGGTAAAGATCTTTTCCCAATCTGTTGGTTGCCGTTTTGTCCTAACCACAGTGTCCTTTGCCTTACAGAAGCTTTGCAGTTTTATGAGATCCCATTTGTCGATTCTTGATCTTAGAGCATAAGCCATTGGTGTTTTGTTCAGGAAATTTTTTCCAGTGCCCATGTGTTCCAGATGCTTCCCTAGTTTTTCTTCTATTAGTTTGAGTGTGTCTGGTTTGATGTGGAGGTCCTTGATCCACTTGGACTTAAGCTTTGTACAGGGTGATAAGGATGCATCGATCTGCATTCTTCTACTTGTTGCCCTCCAGTTGAACCAGCACCATTTGCTGAAAATGCTATCTTTTTCCATTGGATAGTTTTGGCTCCTTTGTCAAAAATCAAGTGACCATAGGTGTGTGGGTTCATTTCTGGGTCTTCAATTCTATTCCATTGGTCTATCTGTCTGTCTCTGTACCAATACCATGCAGTTTTTATCACTATTGCTCTGTAATACTGCTTGAGTTCAGGGATAGTGATTCCCCCTGAAGTCCTTTTATTGTTGAGGATAGCTTTAGCTATCCTGGGTTTTTTGTTATTCCAGATGAATTTGCAAATTGTTCTGTCTAACTCTTTGAAGAATTGGATTGGTATTTTGATGGGGATTGCATTGAATCTGTAGATTGCTTTTGGTAAAATGGCCATTTTTACTATATTAATCCTGCCAATCCATGAGCATGGGAGATCTTTCCATCTTCTGAGGTCTTCTTCAATTTCTTTCCTCAGTGTCTTGAAGTTCTTATTGTACAGATCTTTTACTTGCTTGGTTAAAGTCACACCGAGGTACTTTATATTATTTGGGTCTATTATGAAGGGTGTCGTTTCCCTAATTTCTTTCTCGGCTTGTTTCTCTTTTGTATAGAGGAAGGCAACTGATTTATTTGAGTTAATTTTATACCCAGCCACTTTGCTGAGGTTGTTTATCAGCTTTAGTAGTTCTCTGGTGGAACTTTTGGGATCACTTAAATATACTATCATGTCATCTGCAAATAGTGATATTTTGACCTCTTCTTTTCCGATCTGTATCCCCTTGACCTCCTTTTGTTGTCTGATTGCTCTAGCTAGAACTTCAAGAACTATATTGAATAAGTAGGGAGAGAGTGGGCAGCCTTGTCTAGTCCCGGATTTTAGTGGGATTGCTTCAAGTTTCTCTCCATTTAGTTTAATGTTAGCAACTGGTTTGCTGTATATGGCTTTTACTATGTTTAGGTATGGGCCTTGAATTCCTATTCTTTCCAGGACTTTTATCATGAAGGGGTGTTGAATTTTGTCAAATGCTTTCTCAGCATCTAATGAAATGATCACGTGGTTTTGTTCTTTCAGTTTGTTTATATAATGGATCACGTTGATGGTTTTCCATATATTAAAACATCTCTGCATCCCTGGGATGACGTCTACTTGATCATGGTGAATGATTGTTTTGATGTGCTCTTGGATTCGGTTTGCTAGAATTTTATTCAGTATTTTTGCGTCAATATTCATAAGGGAAATTGGTCTGAAGTTCTCTTTCTTTGTTGGGTCTTTGTGTGGTTTAGGTATAAGAGTAATTGTGGCTTCATAGAAGGAATTCGGTAGTGCTCCATCTGTTTCAATTTTGTGGAATAATTTGGATAGTATTGGTATGAGGTCTTCTATGAAGGTCTGATAGAATTCTGCACTAAACCCGTCTGGACCTGGGCTCTTTTTGTTTGGGAGACCTTTAATGACTGCTTCTATTTCCTTAGGAGTTATGGGGTTGTTTAACTGGTTTATCTGTTCCTGATTTAACTTCGGTACCTGGTATCTGTCTAGGAATTTATCCATTTCCTGCAGATTTTCCAGTTTTGTTGAATATAGGCTTTTATAGTAAGATCTGATGATTTTTTGAATTTCCTCTGAATCTGTAGTTATGTCTCCCTTTTCATTTCTGATTTTGTTAATTTGGACACACTCTCTGTGTTCTCTCGTTAGTCTGGCTAAGGGTTTATCTATCTTGTTGATTTTCTCAAAGAACCAACTTTGGGTTCTGTTGATTCTTTCTATGATCCTTTTTGTTTCTACTTGGTTGATTTCAGCTCTGAGTTTGATTATTTCCTGCCTTCTACTCCTCCTGGGTGTATTTGCTTCTTTTTGTTCTAGAGCTTTTAGGTGTGCTGTCAAGCTGCTGACATATGCTCTTTCCTGTTTCTTTCTGCAAGCACTCAGCGCTATGAGTTTTCCTCTTAGCACAGCTTTCATTGTGTCCCATAAGTTTGGGTATGTTGTACCTTAATTTTCATTAAATTCTAAAACGTTTTTAATTTCTTTCTTTATTTCTTCCTTGACCAGCTTATCATTGAGTAGAGCATTGTTCAATTTCCACGTATATGTGGGCATTCTTCCCTTATTGTTATTGAAGACCAGTTTTAGGCCGTGGTGGTCCGATAGCACGCATGGGATTATTTCTATCTTTCTGTACCTGTTGAGGCCTGTTTTTTGACCAATTATATGGTCAATTTTGGAGAAAGTACCATGAGGAGATGAGAAGAAGGTATATCCTTTTGCTTTAGGATAGAATGTTCTATAAATATCCGTTAAGTCCATTTGGCTCATGACTTCTCTTAGTCTGTCGACATCACTGTTTAATTTCTGTTTCCATGATCTGTCCATTGATGAGAGTGGGGTGTTGAAATCTCCCACTATTATTGTGTGAGGTGCAATGTCTGTTTTCACCTTTAGTAAGGTTTCTTTTACGTATGTAGGTGCCCTTGTATTTGGGGCATAGATATTTAGGATTGAGAGTTCATCTTGGTGGATTTTTCCTTTGATGAATATGAAGTGTCCTTCCTTATCTTTTTTGATGAATTTTAGTTGGAAATTGATTTTATTTGATATTAGAATGGCTACTCCAGCTTGCTTCTTCTGACCATTTGCTTGGAAAGTTGTTTTCCAGCCTTTCACTCTGAGGTAGTGTCTGTCTTTGTCTCTGAGGTGTGTTTCCTGTAGGCAGCAGAATGCAGGGTCCTCGTTGCGTATCCAGTTTGTTAATCTATGTCTTTTTATTGGGGAGTTGAGGCCATTGATATTGAGAGATATTAAGGAATAGTGATTATTGCTTCCCGTTATATTCATATTTGGATGTGAGGTTATGTTCGTGTGCTTTCATTCTCTTTGTTTTGTTGCCAAGACGATTAGTTTCTTGCTTCTTCTAGGGTATAGCTTGCCTCCTTATGTTGGGCTTTACCATTTATTATCCTTTGTAGTGCTGGATTTGTAGAAAGATATTGTGTAAATTTGGTTTTGTCATGAAATATCTTGGTTTCTCCATCAATGTTAATTGAGAGTTTTGCTGGATACAGTAACCTGGGCTGGCATTTGTGTTCTCTTAGGGTCTGTATGACATCAGTCCAGGATCTTCTGGCCTTCATAGTTTCTGGCGAGAAGTCTGGTGTGATTCTGATAGGTCTGCCTTTATATGTTACTTGACCTTTTTCCCTTACTGCTTTTAATATTCTTTCTTTATTTTGTGCGTTTGGTGTTTTGACAATTATGTGACGGGAGGTGTTTCTTTTCTGGTCCAATCTATTTGGAGTTCTGTAGGCTTCTTGTATGTCTATGGGTATCTCTTTTTTTAGGTTAGGGAAGTTTTCTTCTATGATTTTGTTGAAGATATTTACTGGTCCTTTGAGCTGGGAGTCTTCACTCTCTTCTATACCTATTATCCTTAGGTTTGATCTTCTCATTGAGTCCTGGATTTCCTGTATGTTTTGGACCAGTAGCTTTTTCCGCTTTACATTATCTTTGACAGTTGAGTCAATGATTTCTATGGAATCTTCTGCTCCTGAGATTCTCTCTTCCATCTCTTGTATTCTGTTGGTGAAGCTTGTATCTACAGCTCCTTGTCTCTTCTTTTGGTTTTCTATATCCAGGGTTGTTTCCATGTGTTCTTTCTTGATTGCTTCTATTTCCATTTTTAATTCCTTCAACTGTTTGATTGTGTTTTCCTGGAATTCTTTCAGGGATTTTTGTGTCTCCTCTCTATGGGCTTCTACTTGTTTATTTATGTTTTCCTGGAATTCTTTCACGGATTTTTGTGTCTCCTCTCTATGGGCTTCTACTTGTTTATTTATGTTTTCCTGGAATTCTTTCAGGCATTTTTGCGATTCCTCTCTGTAGGCTTCTACTTGTTCTCTAAGGGAGTTCTTCCCGTCTTTCTTGAAGTCCTCCAGCATCATGATCAAAAATGATTTTGAAACTAGATCTTGCTTTTCTGGTGTGTTTGGATATTCCATGTTTGTTTTGATGGGAGAATTGGGCTCCGATGGTGCCATGTAGTCTTGGTTTCTGTTGCTTGGGTTCCTGCACTTGCCTCTCGCCATCAGATTATCTCTAGTGTTACTTTGTTCTGCTATTTCTGACAGTGGCTAGACTGTCCTATAAGCCTGTGTGTCAGGAGTGCTGTAGACCTGTTTTCCTCTCTTTCAGTCAGTTATGGGGACAGAGTGTTCTGCTTTCGGGCGTGTAGTTTTTCCTCTCTACAGGTCTTCAGCTGTTCCTGTGGGCCTGTGTCATGAGTTCACCAGGCAGCTTTCTTGCAGCAGAAAAGTTGGTCTTACCTGTGGTTCCGAGGCTGAAGTTTGCTCGTGGGGTGCTGCCCACGGGCTCTCTGCAGCGGCAGCAACCAGGAAGACCTATGCCGCCCCTTCCGGGAGCTTCAGTGCACCAGGGTTCCAGATGGTCTTTGGCTTTTTCCTCTGGCGTCCGAGATGTGTGTGCAGAGAGCAGTCTCTTCTGGTTTCCCAGGCTTGTCTGCCTCTCTGAAGGTTTAGCTCTCCCTCCCACGGGATTTGGGTGCAGAGAACTGTTTATCCGGTCTGTTTCCTTCAGGTTCCGGCGGTGTCTCAGGCAGGGGTCCTGCCGCTCCTGGGCCCTCCCCCACGGGAGCCCAGAGGCCTTATACAGTTTCCTCTTGGGCCAGCGATGTGGGCAGGGGTGAGCAGTGTTGGTGGTCTCTTCTGCTCTGCAGCCTCAGGAGTGCCCACCTGACCAGGCGGTTGGGTCTCTCTCTCAGGGGGTCTGGGAGCAGAGAGCTGCTGTGGGCAGGGATCCGCGGGTGTGTGTTCTACTCTTTAGCAATAAAATGTACTTATTATATATTCATTTGTATCACCACAAATGCAGATAAAATTTTAAGCGCTTTTTACAGTGTTTTAATTTCTCAACTGGAAAACATGTCAGAATTGCCTGGCACATAATACTCAACCCCAGTGTGTGGGCGGCAGACTCATTAGCTTCTTTTTAAGGCGATTTGACTTATGAAATGCAAGAACTTCCCAAAGCACTTTGTAGTTCAGACATGCTCTCTGAGATGTTTCATTTCCTAAGGATAATCATTTTCAGTGAGGCCATAAATAAAATCCCTTCATAAAGATGAAAGCGAGCAAGATTCACTGCTCCCAATACTTTACTCTGCTCCAGCTGGCCAGCCACAATGAGCTTCCCATTTCATTTGGCAATCCCAGTCCGTCCAATTGCCAGCCACTTAAAGATTGCCTCTCCGAGTCTTCAAAGTGTTTTATTCATCAGAGTTTTAATTTTATACACGCTCCAAATCTTTACTTTTTTGCCCTTTTGAGGTCAGATTTATCACTGCAGCACCCAGGCCCCCTGATAGGTGAGCCATTCATCCTAATTCAGTAAGGGCAGAATGTCTTTGGAGAAGTTTCATCAGCCTAATGGAAACCACACTCACAGCATCTGTAATCTATCATCCTTGGAAACTACTGAATAGAGCCACTGTGCTTATAAATCCCAATTGTGGTAAAGATGTCACAGTACTTGTCTCTCAGCAAGTCCCACGCTCCTCGGTAACAAAATACATTCTAAGTGGTCTTCCAAAATAAATAAATAAAGCGTCTTCTTTTTAACTGGGTGGGAATATTTTGGTTGCTTGAAAAGTATACTATATTTGCCAGTTAATATATGAGCAATAGTCATTGTATTGAAGACACTTGGTAAGGAGATAGAAGGGCATTAATTCATTCATCAAATCTTGAATATCTGTCATGTGAATCCTTAAGACGCTTCAAAACAAAAGGGGAAAGCAAGGCAATGATTCAGTCAAATGCTATAGGATTTGGGTATTAATTATTTTAATATGTTTTTACAAAATGTTTTACAGATTTAAGAGCAGCACAAGCAGTAGTCATTAACCACATAAATTAATATTTCAATCACACACACACACACATACACACACACACACACACACACACACACACACACACACACTACACACACAAGGTGCTTCAGACATATGAAGCATGTATCTTAGTACCTTGCCACCATAAAATATCTGAGTAATTCAGCATCAGGAACGTATTACTTTGATGGGAGAAGTTTATCATATATATATATATATATATATGTACATATATATATATATCATATATATATACACATTCATAAATACATATATACACACATATACATATATATTATATATACACACACAATTTATTTTTATTTTTATTTGTGTGTGTATGTAAGTACAAGTGCTCACAGACATGAAAAGGATAAGGTGTCATTGAAACCGGACTTACCACTGGTTAGTAAGCTGTCCAGCTTTGAAGTGTGTACTCAAACTCTGGTCCTCTGCAAAAAAAGTATACACTCTTAACCCCCAAACTAACTCTCTAACCCCTATCTTGTGATTTTAAAGTACTTTTATTTTAGAAGAGTAAGAAACAACGCAGCATGCTTAGGAATAGAAGGTTTAATGAGGAAGATGTCATAATTCTTGATTTTGACCCGTGCTTGAGGAGTATGAAGCTAAATCAGAACATGGTTTCATAAATCAGCAAGGAAACAACAAAAATAAATTTGGGACATCACACTTCATTATTTCAAATTATGCTACAAAATTGTAGTAATAAAAGTGATGTTAAAATTAAAACAGACTCATAAACCCATGAGATATAAATGAATGGATGCATTTATGGCTAATTCAGATTTAACAGAATGACAAGAACACACAATAGGGGAGGGACAATTTTTGTAAGCTCCTGGTTACATATCCACAAATGGATGAAACCAGGTCCTGATGTCATACAGGAGAGACTCAAAATAGATTAGACTTGAACGTAAGCCCTACTTTACAATATCCAGAATAAATCAAATAGGAAAAAGTTAATGATGTTGCTTTGGAAATATTTCCTATTATTTTGTTGTTGTTTTATATAATCCTGAAAATAAAATAAAAAGGGATGGACTAGGAGGGTTGCATCCAAAGAAAATCTCCTACATAGAAACCACAACAACCCACAGAGCAAAGGCAACCCACCAATTAACAAAGAGTATTGTCAAACAATTCCTGTAACCAAGCATTAATATACAAAATATATCAAGAACTCAAAAGACTTAGTAGCAACAAAATAAATAACAGGAGTAAAAGTGACAGGTAAAAGACCCTGTCTTTGTTCATTTCTTGTACTATTACAAAATATCTAAGACTGAATAGTTTACAGAGAACAGAATTCTCTTTTTCATAGCTCTGGAACCTAGAAAGATCAAGATAAAATTCTGAGCCATTCCAGGATCTTGTAAAGGTTATTTTCTGTTTCCAAGATGGTACTTTGTGCTGTTTCCTTCAGAGGGGACAAATGCCATGTATACTATATGGCAGAAGAGAAAAAAAGGCCAAAGGGGGAAAGAATAAATTCTATCATATTTATATGAGTGTATTAATTTCATGTCACTAGAAAAAATACCTGATCCATGCTAAAAGGGGAATAAAAAGAGCTTTATTTGATTTCTAGGATCTAGACTTTCAAGCCCAAGATTAGGCAGCTCTTGGTTGATCTCTGACTAGAGCAGAAAATGACTAAGACACAGAACATGTCAGATCTAGTGGTCAGATCAAGTCAGAGAAAAAAACTGATTGATAGATTCCTACTAATGATAGGGAGCTAAAATTAACCTAATAACACTCAATAAGTCCTCAGTGTTAAAATCCCACTCAAACCTCACACTATTGCCAACTATTTACACCAAGGATCATGTATTTAAATAGATACTAGTGGCATGTGTCGACACTATAATAACGACTTGCCTATGGCATTGCAGTGCTATGTCTTGTACAGATAATGGGTACAGAGTTAATGTGTCAGAAATAGATATAGACTCATGTTCATTGTGGTATTTTCCATAATGGCGAAGACATGGAGACTATTCAACAACTTTATTAATAAATAGGTAGGGAAAATGGCAATGCAGTGCCATTTAGCCTTAAAATGAGAAGATTGCTGAAGCAATGGCTAAGCAGATAAAGTGATCAAAATATTTAAGGCTTAAGCAAGAGAATTGGCTCTAAGCTAACTTAAGTGCTGGTGAACATCATGACCCACCTGTAATTTCACTCTCAGTAGTTGGAAGTGTAGATCCCCAGAGTAAGGAGGCTAGGGAGAGTTGCTATATCAATAAGCTGTAAGTTTAATGGAAAGTCTTTACGCCAAAGAGTAGCTACTGAGAAAGATTCTGAACATCAAGCTCTGCCCTTTATAATATTACACACATGCTAAAATGTGCATACATGAGCCCTCATTCACCACACATTCATATGCACAGAAAGAGGGGAGTGGGAATAAATTTCAGTTTTCTAAACATGATAAATTTGTAGGAAATCATTGTAAATGACTACAGGTGAGAGTGGGGGGGTAGAAAATTATAGCTTGTTCTCTCAGTCATTAAGCAACTAACTCGTGGCCTTGGACCTCAGTGACTACCTTCTGGTGTAGGTTAAATTGGTGAAGCATGATGTCCAGTGTTCTCTCATATTCAGGACCATCAATAAAATGACTGAGAGAAACACTAGCTTCTTGCCTACCCTAAGCCCTCGGGCTGCCTTTAATCTGGGTCCCAGCATACAAGTCCCTTTATTTCTCATTTCTTATAAGAGTAGCTGTCGCCTTCCACCCCCTTTCATTGTTAATGGCACTGACTGAGTTGGATTCTGAGGTGATGACTTTTCATGTGGTTGGTGTTGGCCTTGTGAAGCTGTAGCCACCTGTATGGGGCTGCTGAATGTCTCTAGTTTCCTTGAGTACGTTATATATGTGGGTTTGGGACTGAATGACAGTATTCATTCATAAATAATCCGTAATCAAGTTAGAGCAGTGTGGGCTCTGAGAGTGTCTAGCCTACTTCTTTCTCCAAACAAAAGATTCATGTGTGGACTCCACACAAAGCCCTATTTGTACTGGAAATCTGGGGCAACTAAGAAACTTTATAGTATCTGGGACTATTGACTTTATGGTAAGAATTTGAAGGACTTTCCCATTTACCCTTTACTTTACAAGGGAGAATGTAGTCTTATCCCAAGTGAAGCTCAGTGGTGGTTCCCAGGGAACTGTATTCTTCTTCGTGTTCTTCTGGTTCAGGATTCAGGCTTCCAAGAGTCTATCAGTCTTGTATAAGCTAACATTCTCCTATGTTTACTTATCTCAAAAGTAAAGCTCTTTAGCTCTTTTAGTTCCTCTTCTCAGAAGGAAAGGCATTTTCCTGATGCCTGTGTTCATTTTGGATTCTCTTCTAATTCTATTTTACAGCAGCATGGCTGCCTAACAAATCCTGTCAATTTCTTAATTGCTTAGCATCCAAGTAATCAGTTACAGAGATACAAGTGCTGCACGACCTCTCTCTTAGGAGTACTTGAAAATTTTCAAATTCGGGGCTTGGGATGTTTTTCAGCACACATGAGGACCTGAGTTCAATACCTAACACAAATACACACACACACACACACACACACACACACACACACACACACACACACACACACACCATGACTTAAACTTAAAGAAATATAAAGTGTAGTAGTGTTCTAGGGCCTGGGAACTTAGAGGAAATAGGTACATATTACAAAAGTAACAGAGTTTTTTTTGATTACACAGAATAAAAGTCTGTATAGTATCTGATATACAGCATGACGATTGTGTTTATTAATGTGGTGTTATTTGCTTAAAATTTGTTGTAAGCAAGTCTCTAACATTCTCATCACTGTCTGATAAGGGGTATGCTAATTTGCTTGATTGTGGTTATCTCACAGGAAATACATATATCGAAATAAGATGCTGTAGATGATGAATACATTTTCATTCATAAGTTGTACATCAATACACCTGGAGAAAGACAGGGCCTTATTTAAGAACATAATCAATCCCAACCAGATTTGCGAAAAAGGAAGCAAAGATAGGTGAGTGGAATAACAATGCTGAGCTTCCTATGAGGTTTGGAATCATTTTAACTTTCTCAAGAGATCAATGATGGTATTTACAGCAGGCCTGGACACAGTGGTGCTGAGGAAGGAAGGTAGTGTGAGCATGTATGTTGGAAACCAGCATGGATCCCATGGTAAGATCACATCTGAAAATAAAGACGAGGGAAAAAAGAGGCAGAGATGAAAAACGAGGGGAGGGAAGAAGGCAGGAGAGGGTTAGGGAAGGGAGGGGAGGAGAATGAGAGAACAGCCAATCAAGACTCTAAAATGCCTTACTAGAGGCAATAATACATGTAACATTGACTAGATAGGAGAAAGATAGAGTGTTATACATTTCTAGAAGTTTATAACAGGAAAATGTAAAACTTGTAAGTAGAGGGATGGAGACACCAACACACCTTCAAAATTTTTGACCCAGAATTGTTCCTATCTAAAGGAAAAGCAGGATAAATTTGGAGAAGAGACTGAAGGAAAGGTTTACCAGTGACTAGCCTAACTTAGGATCCATCCCATGGGCGGGCACCAAAGACACTATTACTGATGTTATGCTGTGTTTACAGACAGGAGCCTAGGATGCCTATTCTTTGAGAGGCTCTACTAGCAGCTGACTGAGACAGATACATACAGCCAACCATTGGACTGAAATCAGGGACCCCTATGGAAGAGTTAGAGGAGGATCGAAAGAGCTGAAGGGGATGGCATCCCCATAAGAAGACCAATAGTGTCAACTAACCTGGACTGATAGGAGCTCCCGGAGACTGAACCCCCAACCAAAGAGCATACACTGGCTGGTTAGAGGCCCCCAACCAGAGCACTGCCTTATCTGGCCTCAGTGGGAAAGGATATGTCTAATCCTGTAGAGAATTATGCCAAAGGCTGGGGAAGCACTTCTCAGAAGTGAAGGACCTGACGAATGGGGTGAAAAGCCGTGGGAGGGTGGACTGGGAGAAGAGGCAACATTTGAGATGAAGACAAATAAAATAATTTAAAAAATTTCACAGCATTTCACAAGTAATCCTCGATAATAATCTATAAACATTATTTAATAGCTTCGTAAAATATTCTTGTACACTATATGTGGTAATTGGATATATGTTTTTAACCATGTATATTCATTGATTGAAATAATTGGAATACCTGCTTTGTGGAGGTCAGCTCCTGAAATCTTTCTGACTTCTTAACAGATTTAGCTTCTAGAGTACTTGTCTAAGAAAATATCTCCCAGTTTAAGTAACAAGAATAAATACCTAAGAGCAGAAAAATGATTAAATTTCACCAACATACAAAGCATTCTGATCTTACCACACACAACCATCCAGAGATACTGAGAATGAAATATTATGAAAAACAGTATGCTCCAATACAGGACCAACACATCCAATATTTGTGGTGCATTTAACATTACTTAAAATGAAAATTCTCAGGTGAAAAGCAGTACAAATAATGTGTTGTTTTCTCAGTTCTTCTAGTTAAAAACAATTTTTCACTTTTTAAAAAGCAGGGTATTGCTTAATAACATATACAGTGAAGAACCACGTCCCCAAGTTTAAGTCAAGCATATAATTGCCTTCGGTGCTGCCCAGACCCTTGGTAGCAACAGTTGACTTGTAAGTTTAATTTTGAACAGCATCATTTGGGTGAAATAAGTCTTTGGCAAGTAATATAAATGATACTGTAACTTAGCAAATGGTGCCTTTTCTCTGTTCCTTCCTTTTCATTTTTCATAATTTCCTTCCATTTGACTTTTAAATCACTAAAACGTCATAATTTTATAATCTCCCTACGTTGTAATATTGTATTTCACTTTGGAATGTCAATATTACTCACCGTAGCAGGCACTGGCAGGACTCACCGTCATTTATTTTCTAATGCAGTTTGTGTTTAGATTTATGATGCTTATACTTTTTCTCCTATGAAAGATAAGTGAAACCTAGATTATCAATATTCTCCTGGAGATTAGTTTGAATTCTGTTCTTAGGATTAAGGATTTCTTTTTACAGAAGCTACATCTCTATGTATGATTTATTCTCAGTTTAAATTTAACACTCTACGATAAATAAATTTAGACTCAATGGGCATGAATGGTAAAAGGTTTTGCATATCATTCTTTAAAAAATATTTTTCTGTCAGCAGCCATAATGGGACAAGCTAGTAACTTCCTGAGATGGCCTGCTTCAGATTATTGTATAATCTGCAACAGGTTCACCCTTATGAGGCAAGGCTGTAGGAGAATTCATTTTAGGAAAGATCCCTGCTTTTAATATGCTTTTTCTATTATTATTAAACATATATAACAATCACTAAATGATAGCCCACCCCTTTGAAGCAGATCTCTGCAGATGGAGAGATGCACTGTCTTGTAATACACTATCTAGACAAATAGATGACTTCTTAAGTCCTAATGATGACCCTATAAGAATTCCTAAAATTATATCAGTTATTATTAAGCTCTTTTTTTAATTGTTATTAAACTCTTTTATAGTGGGACTGCTAATAGATCCCTTTCTGTTAGTCAAAACTGCAATGAGAACTCTGCCAGTCTCCCAAGTGTCACCAGTTAATTGCTCTTAGATGGTAACCAGACTTCCTCCTACTCAAAGCACATTCCAAGAGCTTGTAAAACAATTAACCAAAGGGAACTAATGATTTATTATAGATGCTAAGGCAGAAGCTAAAGTGTTGAATGGGTTTATCTATACAAAACTTCACCAATAACTTAGTTATGACTTTAAACTTTCTGTGAACCTGTGGAGCTGTGGCAGGTGAGGGATGTTTAGCCAGATAATTAACTCCTAATGGATATGCATGTAAACATTCTCTGCTGCAAACTTCTATTTCAATTTATGATTTGATTTTTTTTTTGTGTGTGAACTTGTGGAGAATTTTTAAACATGTGATCATGTATTCTGAAAGGTGTATAAATACTGAGGACAAAGAGATGAGAGAGGAATTGTTCTCTTACTAAATTTATTGCCTTTCCCCACTTAGAAGAATTTTTTCCTTTTCCCGCTTAGGATATTTCTGCTTTTCCCCTTAGATAGCTTTCATAGGAAACCATTTACAACCTAGTAATAAACTATAATCACTTTTCTAAATTGTTCCTTTTCCTTCTTGAGATTTCAGACTAGCAGGCTGAAAAGTTGGAGCCCAGCAGTTTCTGCTGAGATAAAACAAAGGCCACATTACTTAAGCCCCTCCCCCCAAATCAGGCTACAGGTGTTAATCGCCTAAGGACTCTTTAGAAGTTATCATCATAGATTTTATGAAGCTCAGGAAGAAGGAAGAACAAAATGTGGATGCTTCAGTTCTTCTTAGAAGGGAGAACAAAACACTCACAAAAGGAAATTCCGGGACAAAGAGTGGAGCATGGGGCTGAAGAAAAGGTCATCTAGAGACTGCCCCACCTGGGGATCCATCCCATATGCAGGCACCAAACCCATTCACTATTCTGATGCCAAGAAGTGCTTGCTGACAGGAGCTAGATATGGGTGTCCCCTGAGAGGCTCTGCCAGAGCCCTACTGATACAGATGAGGATGCTTGTAGCTAACCAGTGGACTGAACAAGGGGGCCCCAATGTAGGAGTTACAGAAAAGACTGAAGGAGCTGAAGGAGTTTTCAACACCATAGGAAGAACAACAGTATCAACCAAGGAGAACCCCATCAGAGCTCCGTAGAACTAAAAAAACCACCAAGCAATGAGTACACATGGAAGGACTCAGGACTCCAACCACATATGTAGCAGAGGATGGCTTTGTACAGCATCAATAGTAGGAAAAGCTCTTGGTCCTGTGAAGGTTCGTTTCCCCATTGTAGGGGAATGCCATGGTGTTTAAGTGGGTCTGAGTGGGTGGGAGTGGAAGCATCCTCAAAGAAGCAGGGGGAGGGGAAAAGGGAAGAGGGAAAGGGGATAACATTTGAAATATAAATGCATAAAATATCCAAGGAAAAAATTAAAAAGAAGTTATCATGGAGCATTCCAGTACCGTTAGAGAGCTAGAATGTCCGGAGACCCTCAGACTTTAAAACCATCACCACAGTCCTACTCTGTGACCTGCCACTACCCTCTCCAAGTCAGGAGGCCCAGAATTTTTCTATCCATTGCCTGAGAAAACAAGCAATCTTTAATGACCAGTAAAGTTCTATGTGGTTGAAAGCAGTTACTCTAATAGTGCTATCACAAAATGAATGGACTTTTAAGGAAAGCATATTAGTCTCAGATGCACTCTTTCTCTGAATCTAAGTTGTGATGTTGAAAACTAAAATTTCAGCTCCAAAAACTAGACAGTTCCATCACATAATAAAAGAAATCATACAGTAATAAATAAAACCTCTTGATACATAGCACCATCCATTGCCCTCCTATAAAAAGAAATACTAGACCACATAGTTTCCCGAAGTTAATATTTTATAGTTAATATTTTATACTTCAAGTAACTTAAGTAGAAATGAGGGTTGGATATGTTGCAACTTATGTCTCCAAAAGCTATGACTGTTTAAATATAACTGGGAAAACAATCCCCCAAAATTGAACAATAACTTAATGATAAACCTAAGTAAGTTGACTTCAAGTTAAGACATCAAATTGGATCCAGAATTTGCTAACTTAGTGGAAATAGAATTTCCCTGCATAATAGAAGAATGTTTTATAGTGTGGCAAAGCATCACATCTCATATCATGTCTCATATCAAGAACAAAGGTATTCACTTTCCAAATGTGAAGAGATATCTACAGTTGCCCGAAACTTCAAAACAACATTCTAAAATTGTTTAACAATTATTTTATAGCAGTCAAAATAAAAATATTTCAACAAGAAATTGATAGTCATCTTGAAATGAACGAAAAAAAACTATGAAATCTCAGCAAGGTAAAGGAAATTAACTAAAATAACCAGTTGTAAATTTTAGAAATGAAAATATGTTGAAGAAAAATTCTTACCAAGTAAATGAAATAAAGTAGTGGCAAAGGAGAGAATCAGTGGATTTGAGGATAGATCAACATAAGTTTTAATTTTTTATTTTGTATATTTATTTTTTGTATAATTAATTAAGTTATTTAGTTATTTATTTATGTGCTCAACAGTACGTGTGTAGTGACTATGGGTGTCCTTACAACTATGGGTGTCGTTACGACTATGGGTGTCGTAACAGACCACAAGAGGATGTCAGGTACCCTGGAGTTACTGGCAGCTGTGAACCATCCACATGAGGACTATGAAATGATCTTGGGTCCTCTGGAAGAGCAGGGGCCATGCCTAACCACCAAGGAACCTCTCCAAACCCAGATCCATAGAACTGTACCAATATCTAAAATAACACAGGGAAGGTAGACTTCATAAAGTTTCCTAGAGCCCAGGGAGAAACAAATATGGTAAGAGTTATAGCAGAGGAAAACCTAAGAGTGTCTCTAACATGTCCACTCAAACCTTAAAAGTAAATAGGATAAACACTCCAGTAAAAAGACCAAGACTTATAGGGTGAATTTTGAAACATAACCAAGTCGATTCTATTTAAACAACTGAAGTCTGAAGTTAAAGCACCTTTATTCAGGTTCAAAACTTTCCTAAACCTGTGAAGACTCAATTTATTTTTTATTGGTTTTATTTTGCTTTTATTTCTCCTGTATAGAATTTTGACTTTCTTTCAAACTTAGTTTATGTGTTTTTTACAAGGTTGTTATTTCTCTGGGTTTTATGATATCTTATTCCATTTCCTTGCCCAATCTTGAACTACTTTATTGTAGGATCTTTGAAAATGCTTTATATCTTAAAACCCTGGGAATGAGTCAAATAACAATTTATAATAGACCTCAAATATATTCTATATTTTATAGCTATATTTCACAGACATTAAAAGATGTCTTGTCAACATAAGAAAAAAGTAACATCTGAAAGAAAGTCCCTTTACTAGTCTCTAAGAAAGGAACTTCCAGGCCAGCTGTGGGCGGCATACCTGCAATCTCAACATCTGGAAGACAGAAGCAGGAGGACCAGGAGTTCAAGCCTGTATATGAGACTATACACGTATCTCTGTGTGTGTCTATGTGTATTACGTATGTTCATGTCTGTGTGGGTGTCTGTTTGTGTGTGACTATGTGTATATGAAAGAAGAAGATCATTTATGTTTAAAAATAGATAACTCACTGAATACTGTTGCTCTTCCTCTTAGAAACATGATATACCCCGTGATGAAGTTCTGATCAAAGTCAGGAGCATGTTCAACGCATGCTGCTTTCACACTGAAACTGTAAAGAAATGGACAAGCAACGTCCTATCTACTTTTGAAATTTCATTGACTGGGAGACAATGAGGTCTGAATTGTATAGTATGTTTTGACCTAGATAGAAGTATGCATTTTAACAAATTCAGAAATATGCTTTCTACTCTGGGAGGTTTCAAATGTTAAGTGGGAGTAAAATAGGTAACTTCTTTAAGACTTTAAATATGAGAGTCTTTCTGAGTTAACATCTTACATTTTGTATAAGAACTAAAATAAGTCTCAGTAACAGCAAAAAGAAAACTACAAAACAAGATCTAATGAGATCTTGTGGGAAAAAAAGTTGGTTTGAGATAAGAAACTCAAATGGGAAGGTGAGCAAAGCAAGCTTGTCCTGCCATTTCTGGTTCAAGAAAGTATCCATAATAACGCAACCCAGTTTTGCAGTAAGCCATTACTATGAAGGTAATAAGTGTGCTGTGCTTACAGAATAATTTTTATATTAATCAATTAATTATTTATTTATATATAATTATATCATATATAATTAAATATATAATTAATTAATGTTTTCCTGCATGTATATCTATGTGAGAATGTCGGAGCTCCTGAGACTGGAGTTACAGGTAGTTGTAAGCTGCCACGTGGGAATTGGAAATTGAACCCTGGTCCTCGGAAGAGCATCCAGGACTCTTAACCACTGAGCCATCTCTCAAGCACCAAAGAATCTTATACAACGGCACAGAACAAAAATGTAACAATGATAAGTAGCCTGACGATTCAGTCGTGTCATTTGTGTGTGGGAAAGAGTGTTTGACAAATACACACTGTTGTATGCTTATCATCAAAATAGAAATAAAAAGGCCCATAAAGACCACTCCCACAAAATTCACTTTTCCTTCCTAACAAGAACTAACACTGATGGTTTTCTGTGCAGCTTCTTTCTTATGTTTAATTTTCCCCTTATGAATTATATTTCTAATGGGTTCAGGAGATCGCTCAGTAGGTAAATCCTTGTTTTGCAAATGTAAGTACTAATGTTTGAATCCCCAGAATCTATATAAAAAGATGCTGGCCTACATCAGGATGAGGAAGCAGAAACTGGAAGAGTCAGGGTTTTCTGGCAAACCCATCTACTGGCCACAAGGTCATCAAAAGACTGTCTCAAGAAAACAAGTTAATAAATAACAGAAGAAGGTAGGTGTTCCTCTCTTTGTCTCCATATTTCCTCCCTTGAGTATTTTGTTCCCCCATTCCCCCTTCTAAGAAGGACTTAAGCATCCATGTTTTGGTCTTCCTTTTTCTTGAGCTTCATGTGGTCTGTGAATTGTATCTTGGGTATTCTAAGCTTTTTGGCTAATATCCACTTATCGGTGAGTACATATCAGTGTGGAGCAGAGACTGAAGGAAAGGCCATCCAGAGAGTGCCCCACCTAGGGATCCATCCCATATACAGATATCAAACCCAGACACTATTGAGGAAGCCAAGAAGTGCTTGCTGATACAACTGTCTCCTGAGAGGCTCTGTCAAAGCCTGACAAATACAGAGGCAGATGCTCACAGCCCACCATTGGACTGAGCATGGGTCTCCAGTGGAGGAGTTAGAGAAAGGACTGAAGGAGCTGAAGAGTTTTGCAACCCATAGGAAGAACAACAATGTCAACCACCCAGACCCCCCAGATCACCCAGGGATTAAACCACCAACCAAAGGGTACACATGGAAGGAACCATGGCTTCAGCTGCATAGTCAGTGGGAGGAGAGGACCTTGGTCTTGTGAAGACTCGATGCCCCACTGTAGGGAAATGCCAAGGCAGGCACGTGGGAGTGGCTGGGTGGGGGGGGAGCACCCTAATAGAAACAGGGGGAGGGAGGGTGGGATAGGGGCTTTCCAGAAGAGAAACTTGGAAAGGGGTTAACATTTGAATGTAAATAAAATATCCAATTAAAAAAAAGGTAGGTATTGATCTCTACCTTCTGCAAGTGCATGCATGTTGTATTGGTTGGTTTTGGTGACTATTATAAAAATTCCATAATAAGAAGGCCTCTAAAAAAATTCCATAATAAAAGTGATGTATGAAAGAAAGAGGAAATGTTGGATTACAGTCCCAGAGGCTTAGAATCTATAATGGCAAGAGGTGGTAGTAGGTGATTGGAGCAGAAAGCAAAGCTGATGGATGACCTCTTGACTACACAGGAGTGAAGTGAGGCTTAGGCCTCTCAAACACTTATCCCTAATGACATACTTCCTCCCACAAACGACCTAGATGTTTCATGACATCTCTGACACAAGCCACTATGTGTTCAAATGCTAATGAGACATTTTCATTTAAACACCCCAACAAAGGGGTGAATGGGTATATGCCTGCACACACACACACACACACACACACACACACACACACACACACACTCACACAAAACCTTATAACTCAACAAAATCCTACAAGTGCTTCTTTCCAAACATCCTTGTTAGTATCCTAAGTGCTTTGTGCAGTTCTCACATCTCATTAGATATAATATCCCAGACATCTAATATGTTTAAATTTAATCAATTTATCTACTGCTTCACCAAAAGACTTTTAAACGTAAATAGCACTTTTATTACTGTAAGTGCCTGGCAGTAAACAATATAATACTACTAATAGATTTTAGTGCCAGTATGATTCTTCATAAAATGTCAACTGTCATTCATATACTACTAGTGTTAACACTAGTAAACTAGTTAAACTAGTAGAACAGTAAAAAGGTACATATTAGCTATTTTGTGGTGCCCTGATACATATGCTATAACAGCTAACAATTTCAATATAGATAACTGCCACGAGCCAAGCCCACTTACACACCCTCTGTTTTAAGAATGTTTTAGGAATGTCTTTTTTTTTCTTTTGTTTTGTTTTTGTTTTTTTTTAAAGACTGTTTTGTGACAAGTTAATGCAAAGGTGAGGTTGGACAGGGATGGTAGGGGACCCAGAGACAATTCTTACATTCCTGGAACATATGGCTCCTCCTGTGTGGGGACTATATGTATCAGGGGATATCTAAACTCCAGCAGATCTTAGAGACAATGCTAAGAGGTCAGCAAGAGTCCTCAACCTTATATCTGTCCCAGTATCTAACTGCCTGTAATAATTCTGTTACAGTGTCTCACTACCTGTATATATTCTGCTCCAGTGTCTCACTGCCTGTAATAATTCTGTTACAGTGTCTCACTGCCTGTAATAATTCTTTTTTTTTCTTAACTTTAGTATTTCTTATTTACATTTCGAGTGTTATTCTTTTTCCCGGTTTCCCCGCAAACATCCCCCTAATCCCTCCCCCTCCCCTTCTTTATGGGTGTTCCCCTCCCCATCCTCCCCCCATTGACGCCCTCCCCCCAACAATCTAGTTCACTGGGGGTTCAGTCTTAGCAGGACCCAGGGCTTCCCCTTCCCCTGGTACTCTTACTAGGATATTCATTGCTACCTATGAGGTCAGAGTCCAGGGTGAGTCCACGTACAGTCTTTAGGTAGTGGCTTTGTCCCTGGAAGCTCTGGTTGCTTGGCATTGTTGTTCATAAGGGGTCTCGAGCCCCTTCGAGCTCTTCCAGTTCTTTCTCTGATTCCTTCAACAACGGGGGTCCTATTCTCAGTTTAGTGGTTTGCTGCTGGCATTCACCTCTGTATTTGCTGTATTCTGGCTGTATCTCTCAGGAGCGATCTACATCCGGCTCCCGTCGGCCTGCGCTTCTTTGCTTCATCCATCTTGTCTAATTGGATGGCTGTATATGTATGGGCCACATGTGGGGCAGGCTTTGAATGGGTGTTCCTTCGGTGTCTGTTTTAATCTTTGCCTCTCTATTTCCTGCCAAGGGTATTCTTGTTCCCCTTTTAAAGAAGGAGTGAAGCATTCACATTTTGATCATCCGTCTGGAGTTTCATTTGTTCTAGGCATCTAGGGTAATTCAAGCATTTGGGCTAATAGCCACTTATCAATGAGTGCATACCATGTGTGTTTTTCTGTGATTGGGTTATCTTACTCAGGATGATATTTTCCAGTTCCAACCATTTGCTTACGAATTTCATAAAGTCATTGCTTTTGATAGCTGAGTAATATTCCATTGTGTAGATGTACCACATTTTCTGTATCCATTCCTCTGTTGAAGGGCATCTGGGTTCTTTCCAGCTTCTGGCTATTATAAATAAGGTTGCTATGAACATAGTGGAGCACGTGTCTTTTTTATATGTTGGGGCATATGTTGGGGTATGTGCCCAAGAGAGGTATAGCTGGATCCTCATGCAGTTCAATGTCCAATTTTCTGAGGAACCTCCAGACTGATTTCCAGAATGGTTGTACCAGTCTGCAATCCCACCAACAATGGAGGAATGTTCCTCTTTCTCCACATCCTCGCCAGCATTTGCTGTCCCCTGAGTTTTTGATCTTAGCCATTCTCACTGGTGTGAGGTGAAATCTCAGGGTTGTTTTGATTTGCATTTCCCTTATGACTAAAGATGTTGAACATTTCTTTACGTGTTTCTCAGCCATTCGGCATTCCTCAGCTGTGAATTCTTTGTTTAGCTCTGAACCCCCTTTTTTAATAGGGTTATTTGTCTCCCTGCGGTCTAACTTCTTGAGTTCTTTGTATATTTTGGATATAAGGCCTCTATCTGTTGTAGGATTGGTAAAGATCTTTTCCCAATCTGTTGGTTGCCGTTTTGTCCTAACCACAGTGTCCTTTGCCTTACAGAAGCTTTGCAGTTTTATGAGATCCCATTTGTTGATTCTTGATCTTAGAGCATAAGCCATTGGTGTTTTGTTCAGGAAATTTTTTCCAGTGCCCATGTGTTCCAGATGCTTCCCTAGTTTTTCTTCTATTAGTTTGAGTGTATCTGGTTTGATGTGGAAGTCCTTGATCCACTTGGACTTAAGCTTTGTACAGGGTGATAAGCATGGATCAATTTGCATTCTTCTACATGTTGACCTCCAGTTGAACCAGCACCATTTGCTGAAAATGCTATCTTTTTTCCATTTGATGGTTTTGGCTCCTTTGTCAAAAATCAAGTGCCCATGGATTGGCAGGATTAATATAGTAAAAATGGCCATTTTACCAAAAGCGATCGACAGATTCAATGCAATCCCCATCAAAATACCAATCCAATTCTTCAAAGAGTTAGAACAATTTGCAAATTCATCTGGAATAACAAAAAACCCAGGATAGCTAAAACTATCCTCAACAATAAAAGGACTTCAGGGGGAATCACTATCCCTGAACTCAAGCAGTATTACAGAGCAATAGTGATAAAAACTCCATGGTATTGGTACAGAGACCGACAGATAGACCAATGGAACAGAATTGAAGACCCAGAAATGTCAAGGCCACTTACACCCTGAGAAACCTAGCCAGTTATCTGTTCTTAGCAGCACACCAGCAATTTGAGGTTTAGGATTACAGGAACCAAAAGAACAATGGGAGGGTGGTGACAGTAGTGAAATTGGTCTTGGTCCCTGTGTGGCCTTCTAACTTGTTTGTCTTTATCAGCCACTGTATCAAAATAAAATTTCAGAGCTTGATCAGGCAACCGACTTGCTCTCCTTCTTGGTGCCTCCTGTTCCCCATTCGTTCGCCCCCTTCCAGGTCCCTGCTGAACCCCTGCATGTCAGGGCAGATAACCTGCAAATATGTAGATAGGACTCAAACAACACTTCTGGTGTTAGATGTCATTAACTGCCTCCTTCAGACCAAGGAGTTCTCATTTAGTTCTAAATAGAAAGTAAATCACCAATATCAGGTCATTTATTTGTGTCATTTTGATTGTGTGTGTGTGTGTGTGTGTGTGTGTGTGTGTGTGTGTAGGTGTTGTATATGTGTATGTATAGTGTATGTGTATATGTATATATAATCGCTGAGTTTGCCCTTGTAGGCATTTTGGAAACCATTGTAAATATTTTCATAAGCAGAGAATTTGAATATTTGGGAAATTACAGTTTAACATAAGTAGTGGGATCTCCCATAGTCTTTACATAGTTTCCTGAAATGGTAAAAGCTTGCAAAGCCATGGTACATCACAATCAGGATGCTAGGATCAATAATAGCCAAGAAAAGGATGGTTTCCCTAATAATCAGCTCATTTTGTTTTTTTATGGCCACTCACTTGCATCCCCTTCTTAACTCCAGGAAACTACTTATCTGTTCATAATTTTATTTCATTTCTTTTTTCCATTCTATATTTTCTTTTTAATGGTTTTAATTGAGATAGTTACATTATTTTTCTCTCCCTTTCCTCTCTCCAGTCTCATCCAGCTACCCTCCCTTGAACCTTTACCATGTTCTTTTAATTCTCAAGTTGATATCCCTTTTCTCTATGACTTTTTGTTATATAAATATACACTTACATAGTTATTATATTCAAACATCTGAAATTAACATTCTTAATCTCCCAGTGCCATTTTCTTGGGTGACAGAGGTGTTGACAAATATCTAGAATGTCATCCTTCTTGTTTCAGAGTAGCCAACACGTGGACATACTTTGTCAGTTTAAAGACATGTGGGATTTTTTTCTGATTGAAAATTTTAAACAGCTACAGACTTCCACCTACAGGGCTTTGTATGAGCACATTTTCAGACATCAGTGGGATTCATGTAGCCCTTCATTTGTTAGGAGATATGAAAATGCATGGTTAGTTTATAACAAACTGCCAGTGCTTTGCTATAGATTTATTTTATTTTTCATTTCTTATAATGCCCAGGTTCCTTCATTTCTTTGTTGTTTGTTTGTTTGGTTGGTTGGTTGGTTGGTTGGTTTGGATATTTCAAGAAGGAGTTTCTCTGTGTAGCCCTGACTGTCCTGGAACAGGCTGACCTCGAACTCAAAGATCCCCCTAACTCTGCCTCCTGAGTGCTGGGGTTAAATGTGTGTGCCACTATGCCCTGCTTCCTTTACTAGTGGAAGGCTGAAAATGAAGTCAGTCTAAAATTCATAAAAGTAAAAAATCAAAAGCAAATTTTACAACCCAGGCATTGCACATGTGTAAACAAAATCATTTTTCTCTCATACATTCAAAATCATTTTATATCTTTATGTTGTATTTATTTCCTAAATACCCACTAGGCAGTGTTTGCTGAAAAATTTTGTATTGCCTTTAGTGACTATTACTTATCCTGAATACAAATGTGTTTTTGTATTAACATGAACTTTGCATGAGGCAAAATTTTTCCCAATAGGCACTGCTTCCTCCTCACTATGAATAGAAGGGGTTCTCCCCTGTTTATGTAAAGAATGTTTAATCTTCTACTTCACTGCCTCAGAGTAGAGTTCTTATTGGATTATTTTGAAAAATAATAAAAAATAAGGTAGAACTAAAAATATATTTTCTGAATTATGTTTCATTGCCTCTGTGGAAGCCAATGCAATTATTTTGACATTGTGATTGCCTTTCCAAGATTTTACTATGCCTCACTGATAAACAAATGAAGAAAAATGTTTATGACTAATATCATGAATGTTTATTGTTGAACATTAATAGATACACATTTTTCTCTTTGTAGTTTTGACTCAATGATCCCAGGGTGCACTCTCTGAGGAGTAATATTTTTTATCATTAGGAAAAATTGTAGGTCAGCAGTCCTTGGAATTTCTGTTCAGCACCAATTTGAATGCCTTGATATAGAATGATGCCTCATAGACACAGACCAAAACCAAGAGTGTCTAGTGTGACATTCCATGGGAACTTTTACACAGTAGAGCAATAGCTATAAAGAAAAGGGCCTAATACAGAAGGGGAATGATGGCAGAAATTCAATGTCAGGAATGCTATGCATTGCTATGCATTGCTACATTGTAGAAGCATACATGGAAAGGACCATAAGCAGAATCCTTTCAATGGAGTTTCTCAGCACCATTTTTCTCATGCATAAATAATGCAGCAGGAATCTCAGATGCCGACAGTACAATGTGTCTGGCTTTGTAGACCATGTCTGAAAAGAATAATCTAGGGATACTTTGCAGCAAATGAGCAATTATTATTTATGACAAGAAAAGAAGCAGGAAATTCCATTAAGTTTGATCCCAGTGGAACTTGATTTCAAATTCAAGCCTTGATCAAAGGAAATTCTGCTCTAAGTTGTCTCCCGGTTAAAACGTAAAATTAAATATTCTTTAAAAGGCAAATCTAATGAGAAGTCAAGGAAAGTCATCCTTTTGGTTAAATGTATACATTGAGGATAATGCATGAATCTGTCTACCCTTTCCTTGCCATAAGCTGAAGTAATTAGTGTTTCTGCAGGGGAAAAAAAGGTTCAGGGGCTTTCACAAACAGAACTTTGATGAGCAAAAGGTCTGCTTGAGTTTTAGGCCACTGACATCCTGTAGTACTTTTCAAGAGTTTTACAAAAGTTTTTCAGGAAAGAACAAAAAATATTTTAAACATCAGCTTTGAAAATTTTGTATTTATTCTTTGGTAATTTTATACATGAAGACAGTGGGTTTAGGTCCTATCCACTTCCTATATCTCCCCACAGCACATGGTAAATCCTCTCCTCTACGACCTACTCCTGACATCATTTTTTCAGAGTCTAATTAGTGATGTCCTTATCTGCATGGGTATAGGATGCCATCCATTGGAAGTGTAGGACATGAGCCACACCTCTGAAGAACATGGACTTCCCATATCCATTTGCTATCCACTGCCAGTAGCTCTTTAGCTGAGGGTTAGATTTTAGAAGTCCCTCCTCTCTATGCTGGAGGGTTGACCGACTTGATCTTGTGCAGGTCTTATATAAAGACATGTACATAATAGTCCGTTTAATACTATACCCTTTAGTAAAATAATAGTATTAAGGTATGTGACCTTTCCGGTCCTGAATCTTGCCTAGGTTTACAGTACTAGGCATGAGGTCTTCCGTGTGGAATGAGCCTGCTATACAAATAGAAAGTAGTTGGTTATTCCTGTAACATTTTGCCACTATTAAACCAGTGGGTCATTGTTGTAGCTCATAGGGTTTCCAGCCAGGTGAGACTGTTGATAGCTTTTCTCCCATGGCTGTTTGAACACAGCTTTCAGAAGTATGAAAGCATGCCAACAGGAAGGAAGCTTTCAGGTCAGTACTGGACTTTTGAATGATTCAAAACATTAACATAAATGGGCCCCGAAGCACAGGCTAAATTTTCACAGCAACATATTCATAAGCAAGGTGCTGCTTCCACTTATAAGTTTAAGAAAATGTAGCTGTACACTTGACCTAATAGACCCTGTAATGTCACAACACAGTATGATGAAGCACAGAACCTGCTTGGGATTCTATTGTATTTAACTCCTGTTATTATAAATGTGGCTCACTGATCCTGTCTAACATCAAAGAAATTATATCACCTAACATAGCCTGACAAATATCCAAATTCAAATTCTGAAATTCAGATGTTACTAAGTATATATGAATTTTACACTATAAAAATGTAAAAAAAAATCATAAATTGAAACACAGCAAATCTGATACTAGCCATATTTGAACTCTATTTTCATTGAATTTCTGTTGTTGTTGTTGCTGTTGTTATTGTCGTCAATGTTGTGACTTTTAAGACTGTGGAACCTTTTGGAACTTTAGCTTGGAAAAGCCATCGATTGCTCCCAGCTTAATGAGATGTTCTATAGGAGCTTGAAAGATAAGTACATTGAAAGAAATATCAACAACAAAGGCTTGGTTTCTGAGGTTTCATAAGAAAACAAAGGCTTTACTGGGGACACTTACTTGACATTTGGGATTAAGACTTAGTGGCTGATAAGCTAAGGCTGAAAATAATCAGCTATGATTAATAAAACTCAGCACTGTTGAGGTGAAGTCATCCGGGAAGTATTTCCTTGGGGTCATCACAGAGAAGCTGTAGTCCAAAGGGGTCAAGAGTGCATATGCTTGAAGCACACGGCAGAATTTGATAAATAATGTGTAAGAGTCTCCCTCATGGTACTGCGAAGTGGAAAGTTTCTGGATGTGTCATGTAATGCAGACTCACATAGTGTTTTGCTGAGGTAAGACCCTCGGAAGGACATATGATATTTGAAGAGAGTATAAATAGTATTCAGTGGACAGTAGCGGCAGGTTTGCATAGCTAGTTTTGCAATGCTTTGTAGGTCTTGAGTCTTGGCTAACCTTTCATGATCTTCACCAATCGTAGCTGATAGCTGATCTTCACTTCACTGAGAGAAAGGCATATCAGAGTACTGCTCCTGAGTCCTGGCTGGTCATGGTCACCTCTGCAGACTGATCTTGATTCAGCAACAGCCTGGCTGTTTCTGTTGTATCATGCTACCACTGCTCATCTGTGTTTGCTATCCTGACACTACTGAACTGGACTGCTGGTATCCTGACAAATGGAGAGTGGAATTGTCCCAAAGAACTTCTTCTAAACAGGTTTATACTTACTTACCTTGTCCTACTTACAATTTTTTCTCCCCTACCTTTGGACTGTAGGCTAGATGGAGGTGGGGTAAAGCATTTCAGAACCCTTATTAAAAGTAGGTTTTAAAAAAATCTGAACCTACAGGACTAGTGTTGAAAGCATGAAGAGGACTTGCAGAGTACTTAGGGCTTGGCCCCTCATGGCATGGTTGAAGTTCTTGTCAAGAATCTTGGTGCAGACTGGACCACTTCCAAGGTAGAAAGTACGGACTGATGTTAGAAATATGTTCTCATATCTCACATTCTAAATGCTGCCTTAGTTTGACAGGACTTTTCTTTTGCATAACCGCTTTGTTCTTGCTGCGAACTCAGCCCCTGGGAGGTCTGTGAATGTCTGACTGCAGTAGAACAGTTGCATCCTTACAGATGAGCTGTTTTGTCAGTCCCTGTTGTAGCCCATTCTCAATTACTTTACCTGAAGCTGTCAAAGTTTCTCTTAAACGGAATCTAGTTGATTTTATTTCTGCATGAGTGGCTGTTTTTAACAGGGCTTGATCAGAGTACCTCTGTTGTACTCTGAAATCTGTTCAAAACTGCTTTTATCCTGAGTGACAGATCTCCCAGAAAGTTAGAATGCTTGAATTTTTTTTATCCATCTTGTCTACTCTCTCTCACTCTCTCCCTTCTTTTAGCCCCCCTCTCTCTCCTTCCCTGCACTCTTTCTGTTCCTCCCCTTCTCTCTTTCCCCTTCTCTTCTGTCCCTCCCCTTCTCACTCTCTCCTTCTCTCCATCTGCCCCTCCCCATCTCCTCTCTTTCTTTCCTTCCTGCCATTCGTCCCTCCCTTCTACCTTTTGTTTAGCCTTCAGCTGCTCATGGTACTTGTCACAGGTGTCTCCTGGCATCTCTCCTCCCCTGAGAGTAATCCAACAATGGTGTGTGTGACACCCATGATGAGCAATGGGAAACAGTCCCCCAGGATGATAACAATAATGTAGTACCTGAAGACAAATACACACACATGCTGAAGAATCTTATTTGAATGAAATATACATGACTTTGAATTTGTTGAACTTTAAATTAGATGTTGAAGTATTGGGCTATTTGAATTATGATAGTAATATGAAATCTTGAGTTATGTTAAGGTTAGAAAAAAGTTGGTTTACTAAGGGTGTATTAGTTTGTCAAGTTGACAACCGATGGAGTGTCCTGGATAGTTTTTATTGTCGATGTACTTGTTTCACATGCCTGTCAAATATCTTATGAGCATTGTAACCAAGAGGGATGTGTCAAATGTTTTAATTGCTGACTTCCAAACTGTATTTTATGAGTAATTATTTCTAATTATAATAAAAATAAATTCTAATAAATAATAAAAAACGAATCCGTGTAATGTTTTTGGTAAAGATGAAGGTTCAGTTGCAATGCAGACCACAGACACTCCATGATGTTTGAAAATGCCAGGACTGGTACAAATCTATAAAAGTGGTACAAACAGTTTGTGCTGTGTACGTCAAGATGGGAAAGTGTTCCTGCACAAAACCTTTTGGAATCCAGAATCGTGAGTTCAAGTTGTAGAACACTGAGCTACAGAATTTGGATTTACACCACTCGTCCTTATCTTTTGCTTAAATACAATGGGCTATATCCTCTAGTTTATCTCTACTAGAAGAAAAAAGTACATAACTTTTTTTTTAAATTGGATAGTAAGTCACAGTTTAAAAGACTGCAGCCATGAACCCCCAGTGAACTAGTCTATGGGGGGAGGGCGGCAATGGGGGGAGGGTTGGGAGGGGAACACCCATAAGGAAGGGGAGGGGGGAGGGGGATGTTTGCCCGGAAACCGGGAAAGGGAATAACACTCGAAATGTATATAAGAAATACTCAAGTTAATAAAAAAAAATAAATAAAAAAAAAGACTGCAGCCATTTAAGTGCCTGCATTAGATGCATTGGATGTTGAATGTTTGAGGCATTGGATTATTTGTATTATGATAGAAATATGAAATCATGGGTTGTGTTAGGGTTAGAAAAAAATTGGTTTACTAAGAATGTATTAGTGTGTCAAGTTGACAACTGATAGAGTTCCCTGGACAGTTTTTATTTTGTTGGTACAACCTAGAGTCATCAAGAGAGAGGGAAACCCAACTGAAATTTGACTTCAGTCATATTAGCCTCTAGTCATAGAGAGGAGAGAATCTCTGGATTGATTACTGATGTCAAGTGGGATGTGTCCCACTAAGGGAAGAAGGGCCATCCTTAGGCAAGTAGACATGAGCTGATTTTGAAAAATAAAATTAGGAAAAACTGACTGAGCATGGTCCAGAGAGTGAGTCACTGAGCTCAGTTCTTCTGCAGTTCCTGCCCACAATTTTCTGCCTGACTTCCCTCAAACATAGACTGAGACCTAGAGATGTAAGCCGAAATGCATTTTCATCCACAAGTGGTTTTTGATCAGACATTTTTTAACACAACAAAAAGAAAAAAATGAAAGAAAAAAAGATGTCAATGTCAACATACCAATTTTTAAAGAACTGAAATGTAGAACATAGTAGACTCTTATCTGTAGACAGAGCTTTCAGATTCCACAATCTATATTATTATTAACTTCTGCATTCAGTTATTCCCCAGGAAACATAATAGGAAGAATAACAAAAAAAATCTACAAAAATCATAGTTTATATTAAATACAGGATAATTTATATTAAACACTGCCAAGCAGTAAAACAATTGATTAAAGACTAAATTGGGGCAGAGAGGTTGAATAAATTATACTCATGATAAGGTGAAATCATTACTCAAAGACAGTTTAATTGTAAAAGGTATAGTGTTCATACTTAAAACACGAGGAACTGATATATAGCTTGGTTGAAGAGCATTGCTCAGAATGTGTGAGGCCTGAGGTTCTATTGTCAGTACTACCACAAAAAAGTGGTTTTTTTTTAATTAAACAACTGAAAAAACTAATCCTGACTTGCCTTAGTCAATTCTCTATTGCTGTGAAGAGACGCCATAACCATGGCAACTCTTATAAAGGGCAACATTTAATTGGGGCTGGCTTACAGTTTCAAAGGTTTAGTCCTTTATCACCATTGCAGGAAGTACACATGGTAGCACACAGGCAGACATGGTGCTGAAGAAGTAGATAAGAGCTCTATATCCATATAGGCAGAAGACAGGAAGAGAGAGACTCGTAGATTTCAATGAGTGTTTTGAAACCTCAAAGCCCACCCAAGTGACACACTTTCTCCTACAAGGCTACTCCTCCTAAGCTGTCATATCATACGTACCATTCCCTGTTGACAGCGCACTCAAACCTATGAACCTTTCAGGCCATTGTCCTTCAAACCACCACGAGACTCAGAATGAATGGTGGTTTAAACAGGATATCTAAAAAAGGCTGTTCACGAAAATATTATAAAGTAAACTCTACATGTGATTATAATCAATTTTATCTATTGAATTCTCAAAACACTCCCCTTCTGCCCCAGCCTTCAATGACAGATTTCCAACTTCATCACTTGTCAGCAAATCCCAGGTGATACATTTCCCTGTCCAAATGCTTAATAAGCTTAATAAGTGAGATGATCATTGGTAAGAACAAAATTATACCTTTTGGTAGGAAAATTCAAAGATATGTTTTACTTTGCCAGAAGTCTAGAATCAAACTTTACTGGTACTATTATTTAGAAGACACTAGATGGATATTAAGTGGATATATCTGAAAGTAATTTTTATTTATTCTGTCAAAATTGTATATATTAATATATTTAGATCATATCCCTCAGCTTCTTCTTGACCCTCATATACCCCTACCAATGTCACATCTTCTCTGAGTGCTCTCTCTCTCTCTCTCTCTCTCTCTCTCTCTCTCTCTCTCTCACACACACACACACACACACACACACATACACACACACACTCACACACACACACACACACACACACACACACACACACACACACACACACACACTTATTATATCCAGTTGGTCCTTCTCATACTGGCATAAATTTAAGGCACCAACCACTGGCATTTTGACAACCTACCTCTAACCGCACTGCCAAAGAAAACTAATTCTCCTTCCCTGAGTGACTATCAACTGCTCCTCAGCTAGGTGTATGGGCTGTGAGTACCCACCCCCATCCTGTTGAAGGCTTAAACTTCTGCCAGTCCTGTGCCAGCAACAACATAGTCTGTGCTTTGATGAATGCCATTTATATTAATCTCACTTCTCACAGAGGCTCAGTGAACCTAGTGGATGACAGTGCAGAAAGATTAAGAGAGCCAGAGGTTGAGGAATATTGTTGTAGGTAAATTTTTCAGCATCTTCTAAATGAGTTTCCAAATCTATAAATAAGGAATAACTAAATAAACATTGATGCAAGAGTAAGTTACCATACTTGTGATATAACAGGCCATAGAAGTTAGCTTAGTGCAACTGATGCTATGTCAGAAGTACCATTCAGGGCATAGAACCCAGGATATTGGCTGCACTACCAATATGTATGATGAGAATGAAGGCGTAATCAATCAAAGTTCATAATTCTGGGAAAGTCCTTAAATGTATTAACTTTGGTTTTGGCTTCTGTAGTTTTACTTCTGGCTAACAGTTCTAACTAAGACATATCAACTAAGGAAGTGGTTTTGTGCTTAAAACTCATCCTGAGAAAGGTTCGGGACTGAGCTGCAGTCTCAATACCCAGTGTAGTCACCAACTCGCTAATACACATTCTTTTAGCATGAACCAGAGTCCTGTGACTGAGTAGTCTTCTCCGGTACATACCTCACTACTGTGAGACAGTAGGTCTTCTGTAATAGGTCTTGAATCAGTGTTCATGTCCCTTGCTCTTTTACTAGGCTCAAGCACATCCTGAAACACACAATGCCTATCCACAGAAGAAGCAGGAAACATTATTGCCACAACCAACTGAAGCAGTTTGTTTAAAAAAGGTTCTAAGGAAATGTTCCAACCCTTTCTCGGCTCTGACTATTATCCACTTGAATATGATGAGAGGCCTCGGTCAACTAAAGTCTGAACACAACCAAGAGCTGATGTGTCTTGTTGCTTTGGGAAACAAGCTTTTGTCCTAAGCTTTTGAAATTTGACATACCCAGTCACTAAACATCTAATTGAAAGTCATCTGAAAGACTTCAAGTTGATATTTAGAGAGAAGCCATTAAATATGAATATTAATAAGTCTCTTGAAATGACTGTTTTCATTCCCAGTATGTTAGATGAGGCCCAACAAACAGAAGAGAAGGGTAACACATTTTGTTAGGAGCCATCTGCATTAGTAATCCCGTCAACTGCAATTTAAATGTCAAAATGGAAATATATTTTATCAAGCAATCATGACATATACTTTCTTAAAAATATTTTTTAAAAAAAACTGGTTCAATAAGTCTCCTGAAAACATACTTTTGATGATGGAAAATCTTCCCTGATTTTTAGTGATTTTTTTTAAAGTGTAGTTCATAAGCAAACACCTGAAAATCTAAGTTGCTTTTTATGCTAATTTGGGAAGAGGAGTTCATCTATTTTGTAATGTTTTTCCTTAAAATTGTGAGCATCTGTGTTGTTAAATGTTTCAATCCTTAAAATGAAAATAAACAAGATGAAGTTTCCATGGCAACCATAGAAGGACAGGAATTATAATTTCATGTCCAGGTTATTTAGACTTCCTGCTTCATCCTCCTTGGCATCTTCTCTGGCTGATTTGCCAATGCAGAAGTGACTTTGCTAAACACTGTGGCATTAAGGGGTACTTTATTTCACTCTCTGCTATCATTTATTTTAATTCTGCAAATTTCGTCTCTCTTGTCTCCCACTTCTGATGTTACCACCATTAGCACTTCTAGTCCTAGTTCTTTGAGTCAGTGGAAACACTCCTCTATTTGCATTTATGGTTTATACCTAAACAAGAATGAAAATAGCTGTGATACCTAACCCCCCGTTGTGTTCCTTTCTGGATGCAAAGGCTTTCCCTTCTGTCACATGCCTGTTTGCCAGGTACCTTGGGTGTTGTAGTTACCACTGTTGTCCTGAAGAATGAATCCATTCAAGGTTCTGCTGCTTTCATGGAGGCTCTCTGTTAAAATGCACTCACTGCTCAGGATGGTTTTCACGGTTCAGAATCTGATTTTAAAATACTGACAGGTACACCTAATGCAACAAGGGAATGTTGCCTTCTGGATGGATTATTTTTATAGAATACAGCAGTGTTGCTCCAGGCCAATTTCTCATATTTCATAAGAGAGAGAGAGAGAGAGAGAGAGAGAGAGAGAGAGAGAGAGGAAAGATGTGAGCACAGAATTTCATTCTGAAAATTATTTTTTCCTTTATTAAGTTTGCTTTTAGAGGGTGGACAGCTGAAAACAGTGCTTTATTTGAAAGCCATGAGAGTCTTGGAAGTGTGACAGACCTACATTGTCCTGCAGATGACCTTGAGTTTTATCAGAAGGTTGTAGGAGTGGAGCTCAGTTTTTCATATGCTCTTAGTTGAAGAACAATCCTGTTCTGATGGGGAAAATCATTCTCTCTGATTTAACAGTTTTGAAAGGGATATCTCAGGAATAGTGAGAGAAAACAGGGACCCACACATAATCAGCCAGATCATCCAAATCAACCCTAATAATTAAATAGGCGACAGACATCCTAACTGGAGCATCACCATATCCCTAAAGATAATTTTTAAAATATTTTTATAGGTGAGGAAGTAAATTTGCAAAATAGGACAGGGTAAAAGGTGAAATGAAGAGATGCACACACATGTTCTTATTTTACTTGCTAGCAAGGCCATTAGCAATGAAGCCAACAGTAGTGGCTTCTAGTTCTAGGAATATGCAGTATTATCCTGCAAACAAAAGAAATAGGGATTCTTAGAAAAATCACTGTTCCTAGGTCCCAGACAAGTAAAATACAAAAAGAATCTGAAGTGTATTTTAATTCCACAAAGTAATAAATAGTTTTGTACAGTGTTATAAAATAACACACATGTCTGCATAGGAAAGAAAAGGATAAAGGTTACTGTATGTATCTCTTTAACACATGCTCTGTGTGTTTCTACACAGTGTTCCCACTGCTATGATTATAGAAAGACATGAGACTCGTATTCCATCAAGCTTACATTTCACTAAGTAGGTAATAATTCTTATTTGACTGAAGTAGGGTACCCTTTTCAAACTGTCATCAGCAGAAATTGGAACATTTAAGCTCATATAAATTAAGGCAATATCTCACTTCTCTTCTATCGACTTCACATCTAAAGAATCAGGAGTCTGATAACCGTTCTGTTAATAAGACTGATCCCAATCTTAGCCCTTCTGTCTAGCACAGCAAAGAATATTTTGTTTTGTGTTTTGTTTGTTTGGTTGCTTGATTGATTGGTTGGTTGGTTGGTTGGTTGGTTTGGTTTACCTTAGCTGATACTCGAGTCTATAACTTACCACTACAGACAAGGTAACTAATAAAAAAACAACAGAATTGAATCCCTCATAGACTTGGTATATCAGGGAAGGCAGAGTTGCATTTCTGTAAATGCTGGGGACTGCACAGATGCAAAAGGTATCTCTTGCAGGAGGACATAATTGAGAACTGCCTGAGAGATGAAGGATTGCTGGTGCAGACATGGGTAGAGGGTATTAAAGGAGCTTGCAGCAGCGTTTAGATGAGCTGGCTGCACCGTTTCTCACCTGCTCCAGGAGTCTGCGTTGTGCACTCTGAGCCACCTCACCTCCAACCTCCAAAATCAGCTAGGGTCGGGCTGCGTGTAGTCCAGGGCAAAGGCAACAACTTGGAGGCTGAGAAGTTAAAGATCAAAGGGCTCATACTTGGTATAAACTTCCCAATAATGTCCTTATAAGAAAGGGATGGGGAAACAAGTAAAACTGAATCCACTCTCCTGAAAAGGTTTAATATCAGCAGTACCCATTTAAGAAAATCAGGCCCATAGTGTCCTGAATTTGTCCCACAGTACCTGCCATTGTACTCCCATGCACTGAGGACCAAGTGTCCAACACCAAAATTTTGAAGATCATATTTAAACCATGATAATCCCCACGTTATTTTAACATGTAAATTATAGCTTAAAAATTAAGAAAAATATTAACAGAATCAAACAGCTACTTTTAGCAACAAAAGTCTTCTGACCTATAGTACATACCATGTCATGTGTTTTCCTGCTCCCACCCACACTTGCAAGTCAATAAATAACAGGAACAGTTTATTTTTAACGTCAGTATGTAAACTGTCAAAATCAGTCAGGGTGTTGCTTTCAAAATATGACTTGCTAAGCTCAGTCCCAGCACCTGCTTTCAGAAGCTCCACATTGTGGTGCACACTGTATTGCCACTGCTGGGAAAAGTGGACATAGGATAGGATAATTCTTGGAATTAGCTAGCCAGCCAGGTTAGGTTACTTAGAGAGTTCCAGAGCAAGGGAAGGGAATATCTGAGAAATGTCTCCTTGTTTACATACACAGATCTACACCTGTACACACACACACATACACACACACACACACACACACAGGCACACGCACATTTATACAGGCATGTGCGCGCACACACACATATACATACACACATAGACATGCATACAAAGACATATGCACACAAACATACACACAGTCATATATACATATACACACAAAAGCCTGCATGCACACCTGCATATATACACATTCATTCAAACATGCCCCCCACACAAAGACATATGCACATGCACACACACACACACAGAGTAAGAACAACTGTGGTATTTGAGGCATGCTTTACTTTGGTGTGTGTGTGTGTGTGTGTGTGTGTGTGTGTGTGTGTGTGTAAAAGTAACTTTTATTCACCAGATATAATTGTTTGTCAGCTCAACAGCTTACTGCTAAATGAACTCACTCTTCCCCGCTCTTTTTTGAACTCTGGTTGACTGGTTCAACTCAACTGTTCTGGCCCAAACTCTTCTATAAGCTGGTTTATCTTGGCTTCTGCATAAATAGCTCTACTTTGTCTTTATCTGTGTCTAGCTACTTCTCTTTACAACCTGGCCTTATAAAACTTTCCCAGTAAAAACTGCATACTGATCAAAAATTCCTCTTCTCTCTCTGAACTGCTCTTTTTTTATTTTTTTTAATTTTTCTTTTATTAACTTGAGTATTTCTTATTTACATTTCGAGTGCTATTCCCTTTACCGGTTTCCAGACAAACATCCCCCTAATCCCTCCCCCTCCCCTCTTTTATGGCGGGTCCCCTCTCCATCCTCCCCCCACTGACGCCCTCCCCCCAACAATCTAGTTCACTGGGGGTTCAGTCTTAGCAGGACCCAGGGCTTCCCCTTCCACTGGTGCTCTTACTAGGATATTCATTGCTACCTATGAGGTCAGAGTCCAGGGTGAGTCCACGGACAGTCTTTAGGTAGTGGCTTAGTCCCTGGAAGCTCTGGTTGCTTGGCATTGTTGTTCATAAGGGGTCTCGAGCCCCTTCGAGCTCTTCCAGTTCTTTCTCTGATTCCTTCAACGGGGGACCTATTCTCAGTTTAGTGGTTTGCTGCTGGCATTCACCTCTGTATTTGCTATATTCTGGCTGTGTCTCTCAGGATCGATCTACATCCGGCTCCCGTCGGCCTGCGCTTCTTTGCTTCATCCATCTTGTCTAATTGGATGGCTGTATATGTATGGGCCACATGTGGGGCAGGCTTTGAATGGGTGTTCCTTCGGTGTCTGTTTTAATCTTTGCCTCTCCCTTCCCTGCCAAGGGTATTCTTGTTCCCCTTTTAAAGAAGGAGTGAAGCATTCACATTTTGATCATCTGTCTTGAGTTTCATTTGTTCTAGGCATCTAGGGTAATTCAAGCATTTGGGCTAATAGCCACTTATCAATGAGAGCATACCATGTGTGTTTTTCTGTGATTGGGTTAGCTCACTCAAGACGATATTTTCCAGTTCCAACCATTTGCCTACGAATTTCATAAAGTCATTGTTTTTGATAGCTGAGTAATATTCTATTGTGTAGATGTACCACATTTTCTGTATCCATTCCTCTGTTGAAGGGCATCTGGGTTCATTCCAGATTCTGGCTATTATAAATAAGGCTACGATGAACATAGTGGAGCACATGTCTTTTTTATATATTGGGGCATCTTTTGGGTATATGCCCAAGAGAGGTATAGCTAGATCCTCAGACAGTTCAATGTCAAATTTTCTGAGGAACCTCCAGAGTGATTTCCAGACTGGTTGTACCAGTCTGCAATCCCACCAACAATGGAGGAGTGTTCCTCTTTCTCCGCATCCTCGCCAGCATTTGCTGTCAACTGAGTTTTTGATCTTAGCCATTCTCACTGGTGTGAGGTGAAATCTCAGGGTTGTTTTGATTTGCATTTCCCTTATGACTAAAGATGTTGAACATTTCTTTAGGTGTTTCTCAGCCATTCGGCATTCCTCAGCTGTGAATTCTTTGTTTAGCTCTGAACCCCCTTTTTTAATAGGGTTATTTGTCTCCCTGCGGTCTAACTTCTTGAGTTCTTTGTATATTTTGGATATAAGGCCTCTATCTGTTGTAGGATTGGTAAAGATCTTTTCCCAATCTGTTGGTTGCCGTTTTGTCCTAACCACAGTGTCCTTTGCCTTACAGAAGCTTTGCAGTTTTATGAGATCCCATTTGTCAATTCTTAATCTTAGAGCATAAGCCATTGGTGTTTTGTTCAGGAAATTTTTTCCAGTGCCCATGTGTTCCAGATGCTTCCCTAGTTTTTCTTCTATTAGTTTGAGTGTATCTGGTTTGATGTGGAGGTCCTTGATGCACTTGGACTTAAGCTTTGTACAGGGTGATAAGCATGGATCGATCTGCATTCTTCTACATGTTGACCTCCAGTTGAACCTGCACCATTTGCTGAAAATTCTATCTTTTTTCCATTTGATGGTTTTAGCTCCTTTGTCAAAAATCAAGTGCCCATAGGTGTGTGGGTTAATTTCTGGGTCTTCAATTCTATTCCATTGGTCTATCCGTCTGTCTCTGTACCAATAACATGCAGTTTTTATCACTATTGCTCTGTAATACTGCTTGAGTTCAGGGATAGTGATTCCCCCTGAAGTCCTTTTATTGTTGAGGATAGTTTTAGCTATCCTGGGTTTTTTGTTATTCCAGATGAATTTGCAAATTGTTCTGTCTAACTCTTTGAGGAATTGGATTGGTATTTTGATGGGGATTGCATTGAATCTGTAGATCACTTTTGGTAAAATGGCCATTTTTACTATATTAGTCCTGCCAATTCATGAGCATGGGAGATCTTTCCATCTTCTGAGGTCTTCTTCAATTTCTTTCTTCAGAGTCTTGAAGTTCTTATTGTACAGATCTTTTACTTGCTTGGCTAAAGTAAAACGGAGGCACTTTATATTATTTGGGTCTATTATGAAGGGTGTCGTTTCCCTAATTTCTTTCTCGGCTTGTTTCTCTTTTGTGTAGAGGAAGGCTACTGATTTATTTGAGTTAATTTTATACCCAGCCACTTTGCTGAAGTTGTTTATCAGCTTTAGTAGTTCTCTGGTGGAACTTTTGGGATCACTTAAATATACTATCATATCATCTCCAAATAGTGATATTTTGACTTCTTCTTTTCTGATCTGTATCCCCTTGACCTCCTTTTGTTGTCTGATTGCTCTACCTAGAACTTCAAAATCTATATTGAATAAGTAGGGAGAGAGTGGGCAGCCTTGTCTAGTCCCTGATTTTAGTGGGATTGCTTCAAGTTTCTCTCCATTTAGTTTAATGTTAGTAATTGGTTTGCTGTATATGGCTTTTACTATGTTTAGGTATGGGCCTTGAGTTCCTATTC